>NC_137918.1:24088365-24090865 GCF_963457725.1 Sprattus sprattus | reverse complement strand
TTAAAAAAAGAATACATTTTGAACCTGATTAGAATTGAATCTTTTAAATGCAACTAAATGTGTTTATAGAGCAGAACCAGTCATGTTTACAACAGCAAAGGCGCTTTAAACTCAATTTCATCTCACTGGGAAAAAATATTTAAAAATAAATAAATAAATAATACAAAAAGACATATTCCTGCCATCAAAATACTGAGTTTAGAATGAATGAAGCACACAGAGACTAGTCACTATCAGTCATTCATACCACTGGCAGAGGGAGGAGGCGGTGGTTTGTCAGTTTACAAGTACTGCCCATTTTTAAGATACATGGCAAACTAAGCTAAATAGTTAGACTACAAGACAGCACAAGACAGCTTTTGTTTTAGCGTGTTCGCACGGGCTCCGGTTGATAGAGAATTGTTACACTGTGCTTGTGTGGTGGATGAGAGACTGCGGACAGAGCAGATGAATAATATCGCTTTCTACATGTCTACATGTTTACGCTTGATGGATAGGTGTGTTGATATTGTGTTGGCTTTTTACTTGTTTTAAGTGAGTAAGTACGTTATATTCAACCCACTAAGACTAACAAGCAAAGTTGTCAACTGGAGTAGTCTTCGAGTTACCCTCACTTCACCTGGTTCACTTCACTGCCCTCCACCATGGCCTCTCTGCTCTGCTGTTCGCCAACCTCGCACCTTGTGTGTGTGTGCATTCGTGTGTGTGTGTGTGTGTGTGTGTGTGCGCGTGCGTGCGTGCGTGTGTGTGTGTGTGTGCATTCGTGTGTGTGTGTGTGTGTGTGTGTGCGTGCATGCGTGCGTGGAAGATCAGCTCCGACCCTATGAGGGAACAGGCTGCAAACTGCAGTGTGATAATAAATTACACCAAAATGTTCCAAATTAGAGATAAAAGAAGCAGTAATGTTGGAGCTTATCCATACTGCAGCTTTGCTAGTTTAGCCCCAGTTCCCGTTTAAGAACAGCTTTCATTACCCACCCCATCTGACGTTAGGGTCCATGAACACTACAGTTAATGGAAATAAATCATTACACAGCGTCCGCCATATATATGAATGAAAGGTACATAATCCATTGGGTCTTGTGGTACAGAGAGGTTCAGTTACAGGAACATTTCAGCCAAAGTCAAAATTACAATGCAGTACATTCAATTGATTAAGTATCAAACTGCTGCTGGGTAATATTATTTGAAAAAAAAAAAAAAAAAAAAAAACAGCCTTTTATGTAATGTGAGTGATTTTTTTTTTTTTAAACGGCTGTTTAATATAAAGTTTAAAGGGAAATACAGTGAGTGCTAGTATTTCACAAATATGAAGGAGTCACTCCTTTTATAATCAAATCATTACTCTTGAAATCATTTTCATAATAGAATTGTGAAGCCAGTGAAGATTTACACCTCTACTCTCTACCCTTCCTCTGTCTCTCCCTCCATCCCACTGTGCTCCACAGCTGAAGGTGAAATCATTAGTGCGTCCACCCTGCCCCCTCTCTCTATCCCTCCATCTTTCTCTATCCCTCCATCTTTCTCCATCCTCCACCTTGCTCTACCTCTCTCTCCCTCCCTGTGTGCCTTTGCCCCTCAGCATTCTACTACTCCCACTCCTGACCTCCTGCCTTCCCATCCCTGACCAATCAGAGAACACGACAGAGCAGAAAGGCAACGGAGGCTAATCTCACTGGACTAATAACGCACAGCATTAGCAATGTGATCAAATGAACAAACACATCATTAGAAATCTGAACAGCCACAGAGCAAACCTCTGCCATTCACTCCATTTTTTTTGTTCCTTTGATATAAAACATACTAGCTAGATCCGTGGTGGAATTCAAACGCAATGTCCATTTTAAAATCACCCAAAAAAGTATTTAAAAATGAATGGAAAGGAACTACAAATAAAACATACAAACAAACAAACAAACAAAAAAAACACACACACACACACACACACACACAAGCTGAGCAAAAAATAACATTTGTCTTCTCCTAAACAGTCTTAAACGACTATGTCCTTACCTTCTCAGCCCCTTCACCAAAGGCATGGTCTGGGTGGTAGTGGTAAGCTCCCCCAATGGCTCCTACAAGACAGAGAAACAAGTTAGTACCCCAGCACTCCGCACACACCACAGAAAACACAAGGGAACACAGTTATTATCAACAATAAGCCTCTTCCTGACAGACATGTAACACACTCAAAAATGACAACATATACTAACTGTAATAGATGGTCATGGACGACATCCCCGACTAAAAAAACAACAAACACACACAGAACCCAGACGGCCGTGAGGAACAGTGAGCTGGCTTAGCAACACGCGGCGGTGATAGCTGAGGTGTGTGTGTGTGTGACGTCACTGACCCCGGCCGGTGACCATTCAGAGGGGTCCGGATCAGTGACGCTCACCAGGGGCCCGGCTATTGTTGTTGACGCTATTGTTGTTGACGCTTTCTTTGAAATAGTGACATCACGCCTTTGTTTTTGCCACCCATGTGGCATCAAGGC
>NC_137918.1:24055865-24083365 GCF_963457725.1 Sprattus sprattus | reverse complement strand
ACTGTAACACTGATACTGATACTGACCAGACCCCCTACCCCTGCTCAGAGTCCTTACAGAGGACACCGTCCCACCCCATCAGTGATCAGATTCACCCAATCACACATGTGGTCAGTGCTGTATACGCCAGTGGTAACACCAAACACAGTCACAGTGAAACGCTGTTGCTAGCTAGGCCGTTTTATCCCTTACTGCAAGTTATAGCCTAAGACCAAATAAGATTAGTATCAAAGCAATGACACCATGAGACGAGACTTGCGTTTTTTAAAAGATTCCACTCTGAAACCCATTTCACAAGTTTTCATTTTCAGGCCCTCGACAAGGCCAACAACAGGTCGAAAGGCCAAAATGCAACGAAACGTATTTTTTCACTTCTGCACAATCTCATGCGGACGGGCCCTTAGCGAGAGACACCTGACCCCAAGAGCATGGCTCTGGCCTCATCCTGTGGGGGAGCGCTGTTGTGAGATGCAGGGCTGCGGGGCGGTGTGCTATGGGCTGTGGGGCGGTGGGCTGTGGGGCGGTGTGCTGCGGGCTGTGGGGCGGTGGGCTATGGGGCGGTGTGCTATGGGCTGTGGGCTATGGGCTGTGGGCTCTTTGGCCTGCTGCTGCTGCTGGAGGGACTCTTCCTCTGGGCACAACCTCTGTAGCCATGATGGGGGGGGGGGCGGGGGGGCAGTGATGTTTGCTCTTGGCCAGTCCAGCCCACCCCCCCCCCTCACCCATAAAAAGGCAACTGTGTGTGAGTGGTTGCCAGGAGACAAACAAAGGAGGGAAAAACAAACTGAGCTTTTGTTATTGTAATGGAGTAGAAATGGGAGGATGAGTGGGCACCATTAAAGCAATACCCCCCTTCAGATAGAAAGAACAGAAGGATGGGAAAGAGAGGGAATGAGAGAACACACACACACACACACACACACACACATCTAGCCATGAACACACATAGAAGACTAGAGAAACTGGTAAGCAGTGGCAGGTATGTTGTGCTGATGTTTTGACATTATTGAACAATGATTAGTTAAGTGTTTCCCACAGACAGACGATCCTGGATCTGACTTGCTCTGTGACCCAAGACTCACATAATGCAATCACACACACACACACACACACACACACACACACACACACACAGCTCAAAGGAGAGAGTAGCAGCAGTCTTGCCTATGCACATGTTCACTGGTTCCCACAGATAACCAGAGCAAAGCCACAGAGGAAGAAAGGAGAGGAGAAGCTTTTCTCTCATCCTCTCTGAGACACAAAGTGGGAGAGAAAAGAACACAAGGGGAGCGGTTGGGCAGAAGTGGACACAGGTGACAGGTGTGGGGAGTGGTGGAGAGGGCCAGAAAACAGCTCACTGTGTGTGTGTGTGTTTGAGTATGTGAATGTGTGAGGGTGAGTGTGTGTGAGAGAGAGGGCCAGAAAACAGCTCACTGTGTGTGTGTGTGTTTGAGTATGTGAATGTGTGAGGGTGAGTGTGTGTGAGAGAGAGGGCCAGAAAACAGCTCACTGTGTGTGTGTGTGTTTGAGTATGTGAATGTGTGAGGGTGAATGTGTGTGAGAGAGAAAGTGAATGTGTGAATGAATGAGTGAGTGCGTGAATGAATGTGCGAGTGAATGATATGTGAGTGAATGAGTGAGTGAGTGAATGTGTGAGTGAATGAATGTGTGAGTGTGTGAGTGACAGAAGGGCAGAGACCTTAAAATAATATTTAAAAAAATTAAAGTCTATAAAAAAAAAAAAATAACAATAAAAAACCACTGATCCCTAGATGAGAGCCCATACATGTGTCCTGCCTCAACGTCAACCTCATCTTCTGTCCAGTTATTCACATCTAGTCACACAAACCTCATTGTGTCTTATCCAAATAAAGACCACCAGATGATACAACTATCATACACGGAATGCATTTGGAACAGAAACTCTTACAAAGACTCTTAAGCCCGGGGAACCTGCCACTGACATCTAGATCATGACCACAACGCACACCCTGTTACAGCAAACATGCACACACACACAAATACAAACAGGTTTGTGCTCTCCCTAGTCTAGATCAGGGCCCGGTTTGCTTGCCACAGCAGCAGAATGGTAGATATGATGGCATGTACTTAGCAGCAGGAGTGACAGTCTGATCTCGGAAGAAATCACACATGCACATACACACAGTGTAAAGAATATGTTATCTATACTGGACTTTGAACACTTTAATGTGCCTTCATAAGTCACTCTCTGTCTGTGTGTGTGTCTCTCTCACTCTCTCACACACACACACACACACACACACACACACACACACACACACACACACACACACACACACACACACACACACACACACACACACACACACACACACACACACACACACACACAGGATCATGATGCTGTAAAGCCAGAGAAGACCACAGTGAGGTGTGTGTTTTAGAATGTGTGCATGTCATCACAGCTCAGGATCGTGGGTGTGTGTGTTTGGCATGCCAAACCAGCAGCGCAGCAGCAGCCAAGCTTCCAAGCTGCAAGCATATGTGTATGTGTGTGTCTTCACTCACATAATACACACACACACACACACACACACACACACACACACACACACACACACACACACAGCTCAAAGGAGAGACTAGCAGCAGTCCTTCCAAGCTGCAAGCATATGTGCATGTGTGTGTCTTCAACACTGTAGAACGATCTACCAAATCCATCTACTATACACAGGCATAATACAAACACAATCAGGGCTCGGAGTGTTATGGAGCTAGCTACTTGACACATGAAGCTTATCAAGCCTTGCTTATCCTTCCGAGACATCCTCTCACACACATCCACGATAACACACAGGTAGCTGCTGTATATTTGTGCAGTGACCCTCCTGTCTACCGGAGCACACTTGATCAGGATGGACATTTTCAGTATCTGAAGGCCTAAAAATGCTGTCTCCCAACATTGTGTGTCTGCCTGTGTGTGTGTGTCTGCCTGTGTGTGTGTGTGTCTGCCTGTGTGTGTGTCTGCCTGTGTGTGTGTGTCTGCCTGTGTGTGTGTGTCTGCCTGTGTGTGTGTGTCTGCCTGTTTGTGTGTGTCTGCCTGTGTGTGTGTGTCTGCCTGTGTGTGTGTGTCTGCCTGTGTGTGTGTGTCTGCCTGTGTGTGTGTGTCTGCCTGTGTCTGCCTGTGTCTGCCTGTGTGTGTCTGCGTGTGTGTGTGCGTGTGCGTGTGCGTGTGCGTGTGCGTGTGCGTGTGCGTGTGCGTGTGCGTGTGTGTGTGTGTGTGTGTGGCTCCAAATGTTTAAGGCAGGCTTCAGCAGAGCCTTAGCTGATAATGCAATTGTGTTTGTTGGCATGCATTTAGTCATCTGAAATAGGGCGAGAGAAATCAAAAAGACCCACAACAGCAAGAGAGAGAGAGAGAGAGGGAGAAGAAGAGAGGAAGAGAGACGGAGTAGAGACGCTACGACAGAAAGAAAAGAGAGCAGATGGAGTTTCCTCTTGGGAGTTTTGAGTGCAGAACTGAAATAATTATCATACAGGAGATGGAATCCAGGCAGGTAACCCAAACCAGCTAATGTGACACAAGACAAGTAACCCGATCAGTCTCCATAGTAACCTACACCTGCTGGCATGATCACACTATCCAAACCTGCTACAGTACACACACACACACTGCAGACTGACCACCATCTGCTTTACTATATAGTAACCTAGTCGTCGTAGCAACTCACAGGTAGCCATCCCCATGGCAACCTGATAGTGTATATCTGAAATCATGACAATTAACATGTGCGCAGTCACACATTTTCTATGATAACGCCATTCAAATCATCACGTGACTTTGTTTGAAGAGGGTCTTCCTCCTAGGGAGATGAAAGATCGGAGCTGAATAAGTCTGAAAGTTTGATCTATTATTGCAAACAGCATCAACCTCCTTCTTCAGCCTTTAGCTTAAAAATCAAATATGGAATGTGGGCCTGTACACATACAGACTCATAGCCCACTATAAAGCAGGGCAAGTAAAAAAAAAAAAGCCTGGTCGCTTGAAACTTATCCACAGAGACAGGTATTTCCAGTCTTGCACCACTTTCATGGTGTGTGTGTGTGTGTGTGCGCGTGTTTAAAGTTTTTGTAAGCCAAGACTAGGCCTAACCCTCGTCATAAGAATAAAATCAGCAGCCAACCCACCCCACCCCACCCCAGTCTACTACCATCTTTGAGCTATTAAATGGGCACGCAGAACATGCAATAGAACTGAGAGATAGATACAATCATATGACTCTCATACAGGGAACTATTTGGAATAAAAGACATTAGACACACTAGGATAGTGTTCAGATTTGGGTACAGTGAATTAAGTCAATCTGGCAGCCTGAGAAGACCTGAGAGACTGAAGCCAGATTCCCCTCAACACACACAAAGGCCTGAGTCTAGTGCTCTTAATGTTTTGTTTTTGAGGTAAAGTGGAGAGGGTGTTCGTCGTATGAGCTGGGAAAGGCCCGTTCTAGAGCCAGATGCACTCTCCTCACCTGCGGACCTACAAAGCCCAGCTCTGTCTGCAGGCTCATCCACAGCGGCACTCGCTAACCAACAGCTCAGGAGCTCAGGAACTGCTCCTGCTCCTGCCTCAACCTCACACTAGTTGCAGGCCAACCGTCCTGACAGAGGAAATAACAGGATCCTATTTGTGTCCCAGGCAAGCAAGAGGATGCCTCAAAACACAGTGACCAGAGACAGCAGGCCAACCCAAAAAGTAATGGGGGCCAAAAAGGCTCTCCTGCTACAATACTCCAATGTCCCGACTTCACCCGGAACCATTCACTCTCAAATCAGCATACCCGTTTAGAAACCCAGTGCCCAGTGGCATTATGAAGTCAGGTCCCTTTCCGATTCATTTTGAGAAGAAAACACTGGCTCATCTGTTATTACAGACATTTAGCAATACACCGACTACACGAGTACGCCACTTCTCATATAAGCTCTTCTGTAATAGAATACCGGTTTCGAGATATATATCTTTATATATAATAATATATATATAATGCTTGAACCTCATCGGATGGCCTTTGTGGTGTGCATTGCACTCACGGGGGGGGGGGGGGGGGGGGGGGGGGGTGAAAGTGGGGGTCACAAACGCTCTCCCTCCTCCCTTGTCAAACCCGCAGCCCATCCCCCTTCCGTGGCCAGCCCCTTGGCACATTTAAATCGCCAGCGTCTCAGCACTGCCCCGCCGTCATCGTAAATCACCATGCAACAACTGCACAAATGAATTTGAAAATTTGAAAGCATGCGGACGGAGTGGTTTCCTTACCTGCGCCTAGGTTTCTGTGAGCGCTGGGGGGGCCTGAGTGTCTGTGTGCACCGGGAGACAGGATCGCTCCATGGGGGCGTAGGTTTTCTGTGTGACCGTGAGCTCCGAACGGTATACATCCGGAGTTGTGCTGCTGTGTGTGGTTCACTCCGATAGCTCCACCAGTATTATGAATGCTACTACCGTTGTTGATGTTGTTGCTGCCGCTGCTGTTGATGTTACCATTAGCTCCTCCATTCACTCCACATTGGTAAAATCCGGACCGCGAACGCGATCGAGTCCTAGGTGGTTCCGTTGCCATGGGAGGCGGTTGGTGGTGGTATGAACTGGCGATGTGGGAAGACGTGGGAGGGGATTGCGACGGAGAGGAGTATCCGAGAGCTAGAGGGACCCTAGCGGCGGTGTGGCTATGGTTCCGAGCGCCTCTAGCCACCTCCGGTCCCCTGTGTGAGTGGTCTTGTGAATGTCCCCCCGTGTCGTCACATAAATTAGACCGTTTCGGAATAGGCTCGGGGGTTGCGGGGAGCTGAGAACAAACGCGGGGCTCTTGAGTAGTCGGTTGACCAGTGGTGGCGATTGGCATTTCCTTTAGGGGGGTTTCCTTTCCTTCTTTCTTTTACTTCCTCCAAAAGGCACCACTTCAGAAAAGTAATACAGAAAAGAGTGTGAGTAACTGGGTAGTTAAACACAACAACACATCACTCACCCCACTTCCAAGTTGCGAGGAAGTTGGTTTTCGTATTTTCAATCCACTGGCTCGTAATTCGATGGTCTGTCTACTTAAAGAGCTCCTTTTGTTTTGGTGCTTCCCAGACGCTTCAATCATCCAGCCCCTTCCCCATAGCTAGCCTTAGCCAGATACGTCGCCTTTCCAAGTAAAAGACTGGTACAACGAAAACCCTTTTCAATCCCAGTTGTACGTTGATCTTATGAGTCCCTTTAAATATTTAAATGACTGGTGTTTATTGTAGGTAAACATAACATGCCTGACGTAAGAAAAAAAATATATGGAGACCAAACGGAACCCCTCTTTCTTAACAAGATACCCAGTAAACTAAGTAACGTTTTCTATCGTTGAAGATATAGCCAGGGGTGAACAGCCAACGATAGCTAGCGAGTACTTCCGTAAAGCTCACCCATGGGGTTGACATTCACTGTAACGTTATAAACGCCTAAGCTAGCTATGCTAGAAAGCTAGCTTGTTTTTATGAGCACACAGCTCTTTAAAAAGCCAAACACGCAATGTTTGATTTTAATACAGTATAACCTACACAACCTATCAGACATAAACGGCCAGGTCACAGATAAACATACGTATCGAAGGCAGTGTATTTTAGACAGTTATCTAGACGCCGTTAACTTATTTTCTAAGTTAGCCTGCTAACAACTAGCCAGCACTCCTCAGTTAGTCTCGCGCTGGCTGTGGTCCACCGTACGCCAGAATAAACTGAAAATCAACAGCGACGTTTTGTTTTATATTTCCAGAAATATCAGTTTAAGTGAAAGTTTTAACTACCGTTACTTCTATTCACTGTACACATGAACGCACGTTAATCCCAAGTATATAGACTGCTGAGATGGAAAAAAGCGTTACCAGGCGAGGAAAGAGAGGTAACGTTATTTAAAAGTGGTTAACCTCTCACTAATTACACCGAAAGACACAGAGAGAATATGTGAATAAAACCGACCTTCCTCTCCACCCTTAGCACTGAAAATGATACACGATACATATAGATTTGAAACAACAAACTTACCCAGAATTTAGTAAAATACACGATATTCCAGGCTCCAACGCACTGGTTATATTTTGAGTGGTGTATGATCCTCCGTTCGGTCGGTGTCAGTGTGAAATGTGACAGACCATCAACGTTAGGCTTTCAGATTTCCAAGCAGGCAGAAGACATCGAACCCAGAGAAAATGTACCATACCCCTTGATCTTGTTTCAATGTATCTTCAGGTAAATAAACGCATTAGCAAAGACTGTTTTAGCCTACTTCTGTTGGGTTTAGTTGTGTGGATTTAGTGTCAAATCACAGTCTAGCAGTGTAAGTTACTCAAAGAAGGCTTTAAGCACTTATCTTTAAGCACTTACACCGAGTTCAAATTGTAACAGCGAGTCCACGAACTAACTTACAAACATTGTATCAATGCTAATTTCCACACATTTGCTCAGCTATAAATCCTTTTGGATGCGTAGCTTTCACTTACATTTAAGCGTGTGCATGCGTTTGTATAGGCCACTAGATGTCCTTTCGTCGGTTGATTGTTTAGCCCTAGCCGTACTTGCACAGAGGGGGTGCGAGGCAGGCGAGCGAGCAAAGGCTTGCAATGTGAATAATTTACAAACGATGGATATTAGCTATCCAGGGCGCTTCTGTTGCAAACTGGCTTGAAACAACGTCTAGTAAAAAAAACAAAAGCTTTTTTTTTTTCGTCAGCGTCTTTCTTATTTTTCTGTTTGTTTACTAGCACCGCACAGTAGGCTATTTATTCAAGGCTTATCTGCTGCCTCATCAGTGGTTGGGGGGCATTGACATTTGCCCGTTAGCTTCCCATACCAAATCCTAAACTTCTTTTAATTTTCAAAACCATATTAATTGCGGCCGGATGAGTGTATGTTATGTCCGCCCTTTATTTCACTGGCGTACTCTATAATCAGCGTTTAAATGTTTAGTCTATAGGTTAAAAAAACAAAGGGCAAAATAATTCTGTAAAGGATGCATGGTCTGGTTATACTGTGATGATTTCCAAACGAGAAACTACAGGCTACCTGTCTTCAACGTCTGCAGAGTGAATCTCAGTGTCCACATGATGTGAACGATTATGTTTCACATTATTGAACAGTGTTTGATAAGTCTGTTGGAACCACTGAAGTGTATCAAGCAGTGCACAACAGAGGTGAAATCTAAGTGGTCAGACACCGAGGTCTACACATTGTTTGATTTTTCCACGGGTGTACTTATAGTTTTAAAAGAGCCACACAGACGCCACAGATATAATAGATTGTGTACATGAGATATAATAGTCAATGTGTGTATTGGATTGATCACACACAACACACACACCCCAACCCATCTCACCTCACCAACATACTCTATCTTGTTTTGTTCTCATTTCACACTCAGAGCCACCCTCCCTCCCTCACACACACACACACACACACGCTTTTTCTCCACCACACCCCTCTCTGCACTTTGATGATATGCAAATGGTATTTTCCCCTCTTCTGTTCCCTGGGTGAGCTGAAGGCAATACTCCGCAGTCAGATTGTGAAGGGGAGGGATAGAGGATCAATCTTTCACCCAGCGAGTGTCCGATAGCCAACAGATAGAGCTTGGGAGTGTGTGTGTGTGTGTGTGTGTGTGTGTGGAGGGGGGTGGCTGGGGGGGAAAGGAGTGGGTTTAGGTGGAGGGGGAGGGGATGGGGTGTGTGATGGAAAGAGAGTGGCAGAATGGGGGTGGGGAGGTGTGTATGGGAAGGGGGGTACCTCTGACATGTTCCCTTATTGGTTTGTTCAAATGATGGGGGGAGGGGCACCACACACACACACACACACACACACACACACACACACACACACACACACCAGCTGGACTAGGGGGACCAGAGAAACAAAGAAGAGAAGGAGAGGGAGATATGTGTTTTAATATTAAATATTCAGGCTCTAATTAACATGCAGTGATAGAGCTGGGTGAGGGGTGATTTTTATGCACAGATTTAAATTGCCAGACAAGAGATGGGTTGAGGGATTTGAACACAAACCGAATATAATCATTTGTTCGTATCTCTTTTCACATCAAGCCACTACTGTTAAAACTGTGACTTTTGTCCTACGGAAGACCATTTGTTAAACTATATTCATCAACAAAGAATACAAAATGATTTAATTTAAATCTAATGCTCTCTCCGGTTAATGCTGTTCAAGAACGATTTCTCCGAATGGGGATCAGAGATCTAAATCAGATGTGGGAGAGCAAGGACTATAGGGCCTGCTATACTGTATCTATACTGACACTGATTCTATCATCTTATGGTGTGGTTGGCACAATATCACCTTTTAGAAAATGCGTACTGTAATCTAAACGTCCTCTTCCAGACAAGCACATACCCAACCACTGTTACCCCAGAGCACTTAATGCAACAATGGATCTTAAGCGCAGCTTTTCCAAACCAGCTCAACCAGTCCTAACGCACACACAGGAAGAGAGCGAAAATAAGAAAAGCTGTGTGAGTGTGAGCCAGCCTCCATGTCTTTTGGCCAAACCCACACAGTGAAATTGGCAGAGGACACTTGGCTGGAAAATGAAGAGAAAAATATAAGACAAAAAATGGCAGGGGTGATGAACTATGCCAAGAATGCACAGGCAAGAAGCAACACATTTGGGGTCTCTGCCTCAGCTGATTCTAGCTGGAATGAAACGTGACCCACACACACACACACACACACACACACACACACACACACTGCCTTTCAGTTGTCATAATGCCCTGTTTGGAAGGTTTTCCTCTTATACTGCATAATTCCATTATGCAGTAAGATCACCACAATCAGAAGGATCAAACTGTATTACAGCTCATAAACTTTGAGAAAGACTGAAACATGAACGCTGTTCAGTACTACATACTTATACATGCAGGGTTCAAGGCCAGTTGAGTTGTCATTATGAGGGATGTCCATCTTATTCTGGAGTTATTGCTGTCACATAGGCACTCCCCGGACCTTTGTTGAAGAGCTATGTGTTAAAATCTTCACACATTGTTTGAGTGTGTTTGCGCGTAGTTTTAGCTTACGTTGATATGTCAATTCAACCCTGAAGTGTTCCAATTGGGAGATAAATGTTTTGGACTTCACTCTTTTTTCCATCCTTCCATGTGCTTCAGAAGCAGATGTTAGTGTGTGTGTGTGTGTGTGTGTGTGTGTGTGTGTGTGTGTGTGTGTGTGTGTGTGTGTGTGTGTGTGTGTGTGTGTGTGTGTGTGTGTGTGCGTGTGTGTGTGTGTGACAGAGAGAGAGTGAGTGAGAGAGAGGGGTCGTTACAGTTACACTTCCATTGAGAAAGCACCAGCTTTTGGCAACAGGTAAATGCAGCTGTTGAAGTGTGAGCGTGTCTGAGAGAATGAGAGAAAGAGAGTGAGCAGGCTTGTTTGAAGAAGAATGATTAAAGCCATGTTAGAAACCGGCACGAGAGGTGTGTGTGTGTGTGTGTGTGGTGTGTGTGTGTGTGTGTGTGTGTGTGTGGCATGAGAGGCCATGTAAGGAACAGGCATGAGAGGCTTGACTTATTGCCTCACACTCACAGGCTCGCTGCCTACGACAGTTTCATCATCAAAGGACATGGAGTTAAAGCAGCTTGATGTGTCATCCCTGACTAACACGTGTTGTTATGCCCTTACCATAGGCAGATAATGAGAGTAGAGGAAAACCTCTTCTGTCGTCATTATTCACACAAAGATGGACAAAACTACTGAAATTCAGAACATGCTGGCTGTTTGTAACAGTTTGTACAATTGTACAGTTTGTACAATTTCCACAGTTTTACATTTTGTACCCTGACTGGTTCAAACTCAGTTTAGATATTATTATGTTTTTGTGACCCTCTTCTGTGGAGTAAATCATATTGGGAACATTTGAGAGAAAAACCTGCATCTACATGCATAGTCAAGACAGCATTAGTGGAACAAAGGTTTTTGGTTCTGTGCATATAGGTGTCATCTTACATGCCATCCTTAATTCTCCAGCAGTGAAATAGCAAATCATTACCTGATCATGCAAATACTCAATAAGCAAGAAGAACATTACCTACTTTAGTATTTTTTTGGTTTAACATTAGGAATCATTTATTGAAAATCTGCCAACTAACCTAGAATGTCTTGTCTGTATGTTCTACTCAGTAGCCTACTAGGAAATGTCCTGTCTTATCTGTTGAGCCTGTGCACTTTATATGTTTCACCGTGGGAGAGTGGGAAACGTTTTATCGACTTTGTATGTCTTGACATGTGAAGTAATTGACAATAAAGCTCCTTTCACATGACTTTTGACTTTGACTTTGAGAATAACATAAAATATTTTGTAGTTTGAATGCTACAGCCTTAATGTTAAAATGCAGGTTTCTCTTTGAAGAGTCTAATCCAGGTGTGGACAAGCATTCCTAAAAGGCTTCCATGAGTCAGGGATGCTTGAACATTCTAAACAGCATTACCAGAGATATTTCCATCTGAAGCTTTCATGGTGAGCCTTAGCCTTTAATCACTCAAAGCTCAAAGTTTGTTTTCACATATCTAGTTAGCCCAAGGTTGTTTAGCAGTTAGCTTCTGTACGTGCCACCTTCCCGAGTGCTTAAGATAGCAGGCCTTACCTTCTGATAGCTGAAGTAGATTGTTCTGGCAAAGGGAAATATTTCTGAGTTCTCTTGGACTCTCCACTAAAAAGCTAAAACTTAATAACAATGCATTCATATTACCCAGAAAGCTGCAAGAGAAGTTCTTGAAGAGAGAGTACTTGAAGACCAGTGACATGAATTATGGCTTCTTAACTGAAGATGATTGTTGTTGTTGTTGTTGTTGTTAACTTACTTGCGTATAATAATATTGGAGGAAAACAAACTAAAAGAAAAACAGACTTTTTTTTGTTTGCTGTAAACATAATATTTCAGCCTGTGCTGAACACATAAGTCAAAGGCCTGCACCTTATACATGACAAGATATTGTCATATTCGATTGCATCTATCTTTGTTGAAATGCAATCATTGTCTGTGCCGTCTTATTAATGCTTGTATTACAGTTCATATCTGGCATGATGTTTGTCACTGTAAAACACATGCTGTATATCTGCTAGCTGTCCACCACAACTTCTGACCACAGGTCATTCTGTTCTCCCTAAAGTGTGTGTGTGTGTGTGTGTGTGTAGGTGTGTTTGACAGACAGAGAGTTTCCTGTGTGATTTTAAACACAACATAAATCTGGTGTAGGGTAATCTCTCTCTTTTTTATCACACTCACTTGAGGTGATTTCTGAGCTCTAGCTTTCTGTCACGTCTGCCTCACCACATCCGGGCGGAAAAGAACGCGACAGCCAACATTATAGTGTAACGTGTTGCCTGTGCAGGTCTTTGTCATCACTCATAAACACCTGGTCGAACTCCGTTCTTCATCATGGTCAGTTACTGCCCAATCTGCGGAAAGCCTGTCTACTTTGGTGAGTGTCTATATTAAATGTCTTTACCTAGTGCAGAGACAGTACTGAGACTCTTTGAGTATGCAAATGCTATATGTAGGTGTGACAGGAAGGAGATGGTTGAGCAAGCATAGCAGTCTACGTTTTGAGAGTATGTGTATGTGAGAGAGTGTGTGTGTGTGAGAGAGAGAGAGAGAGAAAGAGACAGACAGAGATGTACAGTACCTTTCTTCTGAATTGAAACCTGGTTTGTTACATTTCTGTTCGGATATACAGTATATTACAGTTATTCATTTGAATTGAGTCATATTTTTAAATTATTATGTAGTTTTAGTTTTCTATACCTAAAAAAAGTACATTTATTCCGTTTGCTGGTATATTCCTCTCTTATTTTGATTTAGCATTCAAGTTATTCCAGTTTTGTGTCGAAGTCTTGAACTTCGAGCTCTGGGTCTGGAGTCAACCCCAGTGACCACCAGAGACTGACAGAAGCATAACCTATATTTTGTGAGGTGCTCTGTGTGTGTGTGTGTGTGTGTGTGTGTGTGTGTGTGTGTGTGTGTGTGTGTGTGTGTGTGTGTGTGTGTGTGTGTGTGTGTGCGTGCGTGTGTGTGTGTGTGTGTGTGTGTGTGTGTGTGTGTGTGTGTGTGTGTGTGTGTGTGTGTGTGTGTGTTTGTGAGGTGCTGTGTGTGTGCGTAGAGGGAGAAGGAAAGAGGGAGAAGCAGAGGTTGAGTCTCGGCTGCTACCATAGTCTATCACCACTGAGTCATCAGGGCAGGAAGTGGGCTGGGCTAGTGGGACAGGAAGTGGATTTGGCAAGAAGTAGAGAAAGAGAGGCTGCTGGCGTGAGGTCTGAGGGTACTCCTAGAGACTGAGGCACTTCCTGCACAGCAGTCCGGAATCCATGCAGTCAAACAAGACCAGCTTTTATTTCAATTGCTGTCCACCACGTGGACTGTGTATGTGTGTGTGTGTACTGTGTGTGTACTGTGTATCAGAATATTTATGTGTGTGTGTGTGTGTGTGTGTGTGTGTGTGTGTGTGTGTGTGTGTGTGTGTGTGTGTGTGTGTGTGTGTGTGTGTGAGAGTCTTTATATGCATTTGAGTAACATCATTTCTGTCCATGCTAATGCCATCTATCTCAGATTAGTCAGGAGGAAATAAGACATTTAAAGTTGGTTTGAAACTAAAACTTCTGTCTCATTGTGCCTGAACTGCTGAGTAGTGCCCCATAAGAGACTGTTTTCACACAAAGAATTAAACAAATATGACGATGCCAATATATGCTTAATCTTTCATAGACAACAGTCAACAGGTCAAAACAGCTTGACAAATCATACTCTTTTTTTTACCTGTGAAAGATCAAATATCACATCTATAAAGGCCATATGAGAAAAGCATACATTTGTGTTTGACTGTTTAAATTCTTTCTTAATGATTTTGGTTTTGATCTGGATTTTGTACTTTTGCCTGTCGTCACCTGTCGTCACCTGTCGTCACCAATGTGAATTGACCTGTGACCTGTGTCTTGATAAGGTGAGAAGAAGCGCTCACTGGGACGAGACTACCATCCTCTCTGTCTCAAGTGCCAAATGTGCAAGAGACAGCTCACAGCAGGACAACATGCAGAGGTACACGCACACACACACACACACACACACACACACACAGACACACACACAGACACACACACACACACACACACACACACACACACACACACACACACACACACACACACACACACATACACACACACACACAAACACACACACACACACACACACACACACACACACGCACACAGACATTGTGACAAAAGTTTGTGTATAAGAAAGGTATGTGTTTACCAGATAGAGGGAAATGAAGTGACCCTGTGTGAACAGTTCCAGCCTGGGTAGACTCATTCTGCCACAGTACTGTTAGGGAGATCAAGCTCCAGGCGCTTCCACAAACCGTATTCATGATGTGTTCTTGCTCCTCATGAACAGCACGGGGTGTTTTCTCAATAATGCACACAACAGAGAGCTAATAAATGATGAAATGTATACTAGGGCCGTGCATTATGATTCTGGGAGTAGGTATGCTTAGGTCTGTAGCCATGGGAAGATTCCATGTTCCAGGCTGTAGGCTCTTAAATGTAAAGCAATGTGGAAGCTAACTCTTGGTGAATTGTGTGTGTGTGTGTGTCTGTGTGTGTGTGTGTGTGTGTGTGTGTGTGTGTGTGTGTGTGTGTGTTTGTGTGTGTGTGTGTGTGTATGTGTGTGTGTGTGTGTGTGTGTGTGTGTGTGTGTGTGTGTGTGGGTGCATTGTGTTTCAGCATAATGACCAGCCATACTGCACAACTTGCTACATGAAGACATATGGTCCCAAAGGTAACACAGTCCATGGGATTGTAAAAACCACAGTCTCAGCTCCAGCTTTCAACTTCAGTGTTTGAACAGACATATGAGTATCATCACACTCACCCCCACCCCTATCTCTCTCCCTTTCTAGGTAAAAGACCCATGTTTTGACACAGTACAGCAGGGGTCAAAGTCAGGCCTGCGGGCCAATTCCGGCTCCCAAGTGATTTTATCCGGCCCGAGAAGTTCCATTGATTTTAATGGGCCACCCCAACGTTTACCATAAAAATCTGGCCCCCAAATGACCAGACTGGACGCTCATCTGCCCCTGGGTAATTTGAGTTTGAGACCCCTGCAGTACAGCCTCATAGAACTTAAGAGAAACACTCGACTGCATCCATCCACTTGTTGGACGGATCTGTCCATCCAAAGACACAGACCTGGAGACTGGACGTGTTTACACACACCGTCTCTTTCTGCCTCACCCACGGAGGGCTCACGAAGAAAGGGTTGAAGACGGATTCATCACTCCCAAAAGAATCATCAACCTCTTCAAGACAGGATGACACCCCATTAGAAACTGAACCAGGAGTGCTTCCAAACCAAGAGACTGCTCAACATTAACACCACTGGTATTGGAATAGGTCAATGGCAGGACAACACTGTTAACAAACATGACAAAGGAGAAGAAAACATAATAACATGCAGATTCACAGGCCACCTCTCTCTCACACACACACACACACACACACATACTGACACAGAAACATGGACTTGACATTATTAAATTGTTGTCAACATAGCTAATATCAGGAAGTATTAAAGTACTAAACTATCTGTACTGAAATATCAATAAAGTATTTTTTTTTAATAACAGTCATGTTCTTTATTAGGGTTTTGAGTGAAGAGTTGCTATCACAAAATCATATGATGGGCTCAGAGTGATATCACAGAGCTATAATAATAATTAATCATGATAATTAATCATTCTGGTTTTAATTAAAAACCAAAAGCACACTAATAATGGACATGCACAGATACCCACGGATGAACAGTATACGTACAAGCTGATTGCAAAATCACGGTTTGTCTTTAATACCTTTATATCAAATGAACATAAGGTAGATTATCTATACTATTGAAGGTTAATTTTGCCACGTACACATTCACATACAGACACACAGGGACACATGCATGTTGTACTCACGTGTATTGTACAGAAAAACCTGCTAAGGATGTGTGTGTGATGGAAGGGTGTTTTACAATCAATACAGAAGTAATGAAATCTATGTGTTATACATTAAGAGAAGAAACGGAGAAGAGGTGCGCGCACAATAATAACAGCACTGGTCCTCTGAAATGACTGCTTGTGTGTGTGTGTGTGTGTGTGTGTGTGTGTGTGTGTGTGTGTGTGTGTGTGTGTGTGTGTGTGTGTGTGTGTGTGTTGTGTGTGTGTGTGTGTGTCTGTATATGTGAGTGAGTGTGTGTGTGTGTGTGTGTGTGCGTGTGTGTGTGTGTGTTTCCAGAGGAGGAGAATGCCAGGCTATTGGTGAAGGCATTGCATATCTGCAGTGGAGAGATTAATGAAGGAGTGAGTGAGATCCCCTGCTGTTCCTAGCACACACCCCCAACCCCACTGACACACACACACACACACACACACACACACCCAACCCCACTGACACACACACACACACACACACACACACACACACACACACACACACACACACACACACACCCCCAACCCCACTGACACACACACACACACACACCCCCAACCCCACTGACACACACACACACACACACACACACACACACACACACACACACCCAACCTCACTGACACACACACACACACACACACACACACACACACACACACACACACACACACACACACACACACCCAACCCCACTGACACACACACACACACACACACACACACACACACACACACACACCCAACCCCACTGACAGGTCACCCAAGCCTTGTGCTACCAGCTGACTCATTTACATGTTTTTTTAAACGAGAGAGAAAGAGGGGGATAAGGGAACAAAGGGGAAGAGTTGCCTTATGAGCATCAAAGCCTTCAGCCTGATACAAGGGCATCCACAGTCAAGGAACAACTGCAGAGGGAGGAATGTGTGTGTTTGCAGAGAAAATAACAACAGAAATGTGTGAGCCAGGATTTACAGTTGTCTCTGTTTTACCCAACAGCTATACAGTTATTGTACACAAGCAGACATGGTTGATATCGACAGGGCAAAAGTAAGGCAACAGCATGCATAGATACAGTACAGCGCAAACCCACACAATACCCATGCAGGTACGTTACAGAAATATACAATGTGCTCATATGATGTGTTTATTGCGTCTCAAGATTGCATGATCAAGAGACACAGTTTGAAAATAGTGTTTTAAAGTAAAATAGGCTGTGTGCTGGAGGAGGTCTTCCACTCATCCCAATGCCTAGGTGTTTGAAGTGGTGTTTTGCTCCCCTTAAAAATATGAATAAAGAAGTAGGGACTGCAGTTATAATTTCATTATCTCTGTTTTAGTAGCACTCACTGAATATGGCTATTTCAGTATAATACTGCCATCTTCTGGTAAGGTTAAGAATAACATGCCATTACCACTTGGCTGGCACAGAAGATATTGTACAATTGAAATGTTGTTTGTCAAAAGTTATATCTGTACAATGTTTTTGGCCAGGCCAATCACAATAATACACTATTTGTTAAAGAGAAGTGGGAGAGGGAGGGTAATTTGGTTATTTCTGAGGAGGAATGGGAAAGATTATGTAAATTACAATGAGAATCAACATGTTCGACTATGTGGCGAGAATTTAGTTAAAAGGTTTTTTATCACGCCCCTATGGAAAGGAACATGATTGTGTGACATGGACAATGAAATAGGCCTAGATTGTTTTTGTAAGGAAATTGACCTAAATCTCATTATGATGGCTTTATTCTATGGTTTATAGAGCATAATGATGACTTTGTAGATATTTCATAGTTTTTAGGGTATTTTAATGGCAAAAACAACTGAAACCTCTCAAATATGTATAGTGTTCTAATAATTATGGCCACCACTGTATACTTTATATCTTTTTATAAGGTAAACCTTTGGTCATAGTAAAGAATTGACAGATATTTTCTTTTTTATTATTATTTTCTTTTTCTTTTGGTCATCTGGATATTGACAAGAGTACAATCAAACATGACATATTTAAAATATTTTAATACTTCAATACTTTGAAAAACACACCTTCCTTACACATTTCTAGGCCAAATATATAATTTTGAACTTGAAAATATCTGTCAATTCATTGCTGACCAAAGGTTTACCTTATTAAAAATAAAAAATAAATGAAAAAATAGAAATAAAAACACACACAAACATGGGGAGCTTTCACATTACATATAGCAAAGATTAGAATAGAAATAGAGTTCAAGTAAGTACAAATATATCACATTATTATGTTCTTTTAACAATTCAAAAATAATCTGACCGTATAGGTTTAACATACTCAGTCCATCTAGACCAGATCCAAAGGAATTTTTCTTTCTGAATTCTAAGTGATAGCTTTTTTTACTTGCCACCAGAAGTATCAGCATTAATTTCCTAGCATCACTGTTCCACATCTCAAATGGAATATTCCCCAGGTAAAGGGTGTCACACTTAAAGGGGATGTCAATCTCAAAAATAGCTTCCAATTATTTATGAATCTCCTGCCAGGAACTAAAAGTGGGCATTCCCAGAAAACATGGAGGTAATTGGCTTCATTCAATACACATAATCGCCAACACCCTACGCCATTCCCTTGGTGTCGTTTTTGTAGGGGCGTGATAAAAAAACCTTGTAAGATTTTTCCAACTAAATTCTCGCCACATAGTTGAGCATGTGGATTCCCATTGTAATTTACATAATCTTTCCCAGTCCTCCTCAGAGATAACCAAATGACCCTCCCTCTCCCACCTCTCTTTAACATACAGTGTGTTGTTGAGTTTGGCCTGGCAAAAACCATTGTACAGTCTGGAGACAATCTTATTACATAGGCTATATCTGAATTACCTGCCGATAGAAACCCCTCCATGATTCCGGTTATTCCCCCCTTCAATGCTCCACTTACGTTTTGATTGAAATAATGACGGACGTGAAGATACCTATAAACCCCCCCCCCCCCCCCCCCCTTGTGCACATATGTAAAGTAATTCGAAAGGCCTTTTTCAATCCACGTTCTAAATCTGTCATCAGTTTAGTTTGGAAGAAAGTCAGTATCAAATGCACACCATCTTAACATTCTAAGTAAGATTCCCAAACCACATAATTTTACTGTCTCCTGCCAAATCTTCAAAGCTATGACAGATATTTTCAAGTTCAAACTGATATATTTTGCCTAGTAATGAGTCCTGAACTAGAAAGGAACTTGTGTGTTTTCAAAGTATTGAAGTGTTAAGTGTCATGTTTGTTGTACTCTTGTCAATATGCAGATGACCAAAAGAAAAACAAAATAATAATAATAAAAAGTTATATCTACAGGAGCAATCATGAATTAAGGCTTTATTCTGCACTTTTGGTGAGATGATGATAAGTCCAAAGACTGAATGCCTTCATATTGCACCTTTTTTTTTTAAAATAAATTAAATGAAAAGACCTATCACATAACAATAAATACCACATAATCAAGCATTTCGAATATGAAGTCTAGTGTGTTTTTTCTTCCGCTTTGGTGTAGCCTGCCAAGCCATACCATCAACTTCACGTCTTGAAAATCTGACAAGGCATCATTCAGACCATCCTGTGTGTTTGCAGTGGCTTGGAATTCTGTGGATGGTTACACCCCAGTCCGTTAGGGGTCACTAAGCACATAGTTGACAGAAGTTGGGACCTAACGTTATTCGAAGAAGCTGCTTGTTAGCAAAGCGCTAACAAAGATTTGCGCTAACGGTAGCGGGCTAACTTACCCTAGCTCCAAAAGGTTGGAGAATGAAAGGAGTGGCACATTACGAATAGTCCCCGAGTTCTCAGCGAACATGGCAGCACAAGACGAGCTCAGTAAGTTTGAAACAGCCTTGTTCGCAATGATCGTGTGTACTGTTCATTCATTGACATTTCACAGAAGAAAAACATAAATTAAGCTTTATTTGGTCCATCCAACCAATTGTGTCAGCAGCTCTACTCCTTTTGACGTTATCTGCTTTGCTGATGTCGCTAGCGCAGAGCCCGGCTGGTAAAGGCCCAGTGCCCAGTCATGGTGCGAATTGAAAGTAACGAGAGGAGACAGTTTTATGAGGAATAGATTTGCCTTTCCTTTTGCGTTTTCAATTAATAAACAGACCAGTGCTGTCTACACTCTGTTTGTGAATGTCATGTTTAATCATTGAAAATAATCGTAGTTATTGACACCTGCAGGCAAACATTTAGTATCATATCTAGTTAGCTTCCTAGCTTATAGCCAGCTAACGTATAAACTTCTATGTAACGGCATTCTTGTAGCTAATCAGCTAACACAACGTCAGGACATGAAGGTTAACGTTACATTATTGTCTTATGCTTGGCTGTTATCATATTCAAGTGTATGATATTTAGTTGAATCTCAATACTGACTTAAACGAAGAACGTCAAATGGGTGTGTTGCCTTTTGTTAATGGTATGCTTGGCATGGAGGTCCAACACTGCTAACGTTCAGCTACTAAGTTAGTTACCACAGATAACTTCCTTGGCAGTGTATGCCCTCATGTATTTTTGACGCATATTACATCCTGGCTATATTCAAGAAGACCACTATCTATGGCGTACAATGGTAGCTTGTTGGGCAGCCAGACATTTCACATCCTGCAATGTTCCTGAGAGGATTCTACTAAACCACCCCTATACGTTTTATTATGTGTTTTGCAAATCATCTCTGTAGTGACTACTATGTGTGTCAAAGGTTTTGAACATATCAAAGTATGCTGAACGTGTGTGTGTGTGTGTGTGTGTGTGTGTGTGTGTGTGTGTGTGTGTTTAGACCAGCTGGAGCGTGTGTTCCTGCGGTTGGGCCATGCTGAGACCGATGAGCAGCTGCAGGACATCATCTCTAAGTTCCTGCCGCCTGTGCTCCTCAAACTCTCCAGCGTCCAGGAGGGCGTCAGGAAAAAGGTGTGGCCTTGGGGTCTTGGACTAATCTCTCTCTCTCTCTCTCTCTCTCTCTCTCTCTCTCTCTCTCTCTCTCTCTCTCTCTCTCTCTCTCTCTCTCTCTCTCTCTCTCTCTCCCCCCCTCTCTGCATACTGGCAAACATAATCGTACATTCACAGAACTAGATGTGCATCTCAATCAAGAGCACCCTACTCAATGAAACTCTTATCATCTTCAGTTCTATCTGTACATCTTTCAGTACATCTCACATGTATATTCTTTACCCAGGTGATGGAGCTGTTAGTCCACCTGAACAAGCGCATCAAGAGTCGGCCAAAGATCCAGTTGCCAGTAGAGACGCTGCTGGTGCAGTACCAGGACCCCGCTGCGGCCTCCTTTGTCACCAACTTCACCATCATCTACATCAAGATGGGTTACCCGCGGCTGGAGACCAGCAAGCAGTGTGAACTTGCCCCCACCCTACTGACCGCCATGGAGGGCAAGCCACAGCCACAGCAGGACAGGTGTGGCCAGGGCTACACTCTCGCTCTCACTCACAAACACACTCTCACTCACAAACACCTGCACTCACACTCTCACTCACAAACACCTGCACTCACACACTCACTCACAAACACCTGCACTCTCGCTCTCACACACAAACACCTGCACTCTCGCTCTCACACACAAACACCTGCACTCTCGCTCTCACACACAAACACCTGCACTCTCGCTCTCACACACAAACACCTGCACTCTCACTCTCACTCACAAACACCTGCACTCACACACTCACACTCACTCTCACTCACAAACACCTGCACTCACACTCACACTCACTCTCACTCACAAACACCTGCACTCACACTCTCACACTCACTCTCACTCACAAACACCTGCACTCACACTCTCACACTCACTCTCACTCACAAACACCTGCACTCACACTCTCACACTCACTCTCACTCACAAACACCTGCACTCACACTGACAAACACATTCACTCACAGTCTCATTTTTCAAACACATACACACGTTCAGATGGCACAACGCCCTAATGAGGCCCTTTACCGCATGGGCCCCAATTTCATTGATGGGCATCTGGCAACGAGCAAGGACCACCGCACATGAGCTTAGGCTAATTTAATAACTTGACAAAATAATTTAGCTAATTTAATACCATGAGGAGGATCTTCAGCACAAATGGGTTTGCAATGCTCCCACACACCGCACAATAGCTTTAGTTCATGAGCAACAGACTTTGATCCATGTTTTGTTGCTTTGCTCATTGCCTGTTGAAATTAGGGCCCCACTACTTGATCAATGTCTTGGTTCTTCCATTTCTCCCAAGCATCCTTCATTTTAAGCATAATTTGGTCTACTAAGTGGTTGCTCTGTGCTTATTATAGAATATTTAGATTCCGTAGTGGGTGATGTGGCTGTTTATTGAACATCTCATATCTCCCTGAAAAATTCAATTTTAGCACATCACTCAAGCGAGCCTGTGGACTATTCAAAGTTTAAAGTACTTTATTGTCATTGTCACAAAGACCACGAGACAGTAGAGGCAGCAACAGACAGCTAAAAAAACTTAGGCTGCTGTAAACATTACCTTCCACAGCTAAATAATAAAAAAATAACAATTAATAAATAGATTAATAAATATCTCTGAGTAAATTTAAAAATGCAATATACGATCAGCAATGACTTATCAGCCAGATATTCGAGCCAGAGCCATTGGAGCCGTGTATATTCGCTCAGCCAGATGTTGGCGTACGTAAAGCACTGGTGTATAAATGTATGTTGTGTTTTGGTCCTACTGTAGTCTGATGCACCTGCTGATCCCAACGCTCTTCCACATGAAGTACCCTAAAGACCCCTCCAAGCCCTCGCCCTTTCAGCTCTCAGAGAAGCCAAAGACAGCCCACCTGCTCCTGGAGTTCATGCTGGACGTCCTCCTCATGCCCTACGGGTAAGCACCCAACAGGAAGTGGTGACGCAACAGTCCACTGACCCCTGATTACTAGGGGCGACAGTGGTACAGCAGGTGGAGAAGTCGTTTAGTTGTTTAGTAATCAAAAGGTTGCTAGTTTGATTCCCTGTCCAAGCTTCCTTGAGAAAGACACTGAACCCCTAATTGATCCTCATGTGCAGTGTGCCACCAGTGTAAAATGTGTATACATCTTTGTAAGTCGCTTTGGATAAAAGCATCTGCTAAATGATGAAATGTAAATTAAATGTACTAACCCAGAGTCCGCTCCCAGTGTCAGTACCTCACTCAGAACACCCTGATTACTGACCCAGGGTCCACTCCCAGTGTCTCTACCTCACTCAGAAAAACAAGTGGCTGTCAATTCCCATTTGTCTTGATGGGAGGGAGGCTTAAGGATCAGTTTCAACTGTTAATAACTTTGAAGTGGAAAAGTAGAGGTGAAACTAGTGTAGCTCCTCCTCACACCAAGGTGTTGCTATGTTACCAGGTCACATGTCCCTCACTGATGCTTGGGGGATTCCCCTTGTCCAGTGGCAGTTTTTTTTAACTGTGTTGGAACCAGCATTATTATATTGTTCTGTGGAGTACACAATTTTGAATGGACTGTCAAAGAGTTTGGTGGTCTGGTTCAGAGCACTGAATTGTAGTCCAGATCACTGCCATATGCTACCATTTATCGACTCTATGCTAGCAGTCGAGCTTTGCACCCTATAGGTAGTTACAGAATCAGTATTGTTGGTGTGTGTGTGTGTGTGTGTGTGTGTGTGTGTGTGTGTGTGTGTGTGTGTGTGTAGGTGTAGGACCAGATGTGACGCCTGTGAGTGTGTGTGTGTGTGTGTGCGCACGTGTGTGTGTAATGTTGGTCATTGTGTGGTTTATTCTGATCCCGTCCACAGGTTTGTGTTGAATGAGCCCCCCTCCCGCCCATCTCCTCCCTCCCCCCAGAGTGGGAATGCGGCGGGCGCCGCGGCGGGCGGGCAGGGTCTCCCCCAGCCGCCCCCTGGCATGAGCGTGTACGCAGTGAAGCGGGTGATCGGAGAGGTGCAGTGGAGCCCTGAGCAGCTGGAGCAGGTATACGTGTGTGTGTGTGTGTGTGTGTGTGTGTGTGTGTGTGTGTGTGTGTTGGAGCAGGTACACACGTGTCGCTGTGTGTGTGTGTGTGTGTGAGCGTGCGTGCGTGTGTGTGCGTGTGTGTGTGTTGGAGCAGGTACACATGTGACATCTGTGTGTGTGTGTGTGAGCAGGTACACATGTGACATCTGTGTGTGTGTGTGTGTGTGTGTGTGTGTGTGTGTGTTGGAGCAAGTACACACATGACGCCTGTCTTCACTGATGTGAGACTGCTTCCAGCTTTTAATACTATCTTTAGTGTGAACAATGCCCTTTAACGTTTGTGTCAAATCTATGCTTGTTGGCAGTGTAAGCTGGGGATTGTGAAGTTCATCGAGGCTGCCCAGCTGTGTGAAGTGGAGACGGTGATTCATCTGGTCGTGGCCTCCAGTGATACCAGACACGGCGTGGCCACGGCTGCAGACCTGGAGCTGAAGAGCAAGCAGAGGTACCAACATGCCGTGCCGTCACACACACAGTCACTCACACAGTCACTCACACAGTCACACACACACAGTCACACACACACACACACACACACAGTCACACACACACAGTCACACACACACAGTCACACACACACAGTCACACACACATAGTCACACGGCTTCAGTCTGTCCAACACTGAATAGAGACAGAACAAACATGATGCATATTGATACAGCAAAGGGAATCTAACCTGCTAAGTTTTGCACTGTGTGAGCTGGAAATAGGTTGACGGTCGTATTTGTATTTTATAATCTTACAATGCAATGGTTTAGAATAGAGACAAAATAACGCACCTTTTAACGCACCTTTCATTCAAAAGAATCTCAGAGTGCCTACATATTAGAAACTAACTAAAGTTATGTACTGTGTGAGCTGGAAATAGGTTTAGGGTCGTATTTGTATTTTGCGATCTTACAATGCAACGGTTTAAAGGTATTGGCCGAGGCAATAAGGTGTTGTGTGATCTATTTCAGCATCATTGATTGGAACAATCCTGTCATCATCAACAAGATGTATAAAGTCTACCTGGGAGACATTCCCCTCAAGACCAAGGTAGGGTGATGCTCATGAACTCCATTTACCTTAACATCAGTAAAGTTTGTTTGTAGTTTAAGATGGGGTACAAGTAAGTTGTAGGTGGAATGGGTACCATTCTCATTTGGGAGTACCAGATTAGGTAGATTACCCAGTGAGCAGGCGCCGGGTGAATGTGGGTGCAATTGTGTATGAATTGTGACATTGTCTTCACGAGGGCCACCAAGACACACTGGTGCTGTCCTTGCAACAGCAACAATATGTTGGTAATCTCACCCGATTGGACAGGGATCAACCATTCAACACAAAGGCAGATCAATTAAGTTGATAATCCACAAATCAGTCTCATTAAATATATCAGTCTCATAAAATATATTATACTATCAATTTGGAACAATGATTAATAATTAAATTAATAATTACAAAGTTACCTTATTAATAGTATGGTTGAAGGTCATTGGAGTTCTGAATAGAAGAGGTTGACAACGTCCATTCTTGTGTAACATTAAATAAACCAGCGTTTATAAATCAAAGTATTTATTTACACAATACACACAATATGTAATCTAGCTAAATGTATCTAACTAATGAATTGAAGGAGTATGTATGTGTAAGGGAGAGGGAGTGTGTGTGTGCGCGAGCTTGTACGCTCTGAGGAGCGAGCCTGAAAATATGTGTGTGTGTGTGTTCCTTTGTCCTGACCACCGTAGTTCCGCGTGCATGTGTTTGCAGATTCGTGAACATACGTGTGTGGTATGAAAGGGACGAGCCTATATTTGCAGCGCGAAGTTTGAGTATGTGCTTCCCGTGTGTGGCTATATGAAGGCCAATGTATTTGTAATCGTATGTGATTTAAGATGCCATGTTAGGAGAAAGAGATGGTTAGTGATGCATGCAAGACTCGTGTGTCTGATAAGCAATCCTAACGATTTCCCTTAGATGGTGTGGCGAAGCAAACTACCAATTAACAATGAAAGTATATAACAGTTATGTTCGGTAAACAAAACAGATACAATACATGAACAATGGCATATAAACAGTCCTATGCTTAGCCAGGTTGTGAAAAGCTAAATGCCCAGTTAATGTCAGTTTACCAGTCCTTTGGGGAAAGTTGTGCTGACGTAGATGAGGATGTCCGTAGATGAAGAAAGTTGTCCTTGCTTTGATGTCGTCGGTATTACACTGCAGTTTAGATCGGAGGATCTAATCGCTCCGAATGTTGCAGTTCCGCGAATCATGTTGTGCTTCGTTTCTCCCGTTGCAGAGTTAGCGGGCAGGTCTATTGTTAGCTGCTTTGCTAAACTTACTTTGTCTCAGTTAGCGGGCAGTGTTTGGCTAACGAGAGATTGTCTTTGTTGAGAACAAAAGAGTAGGCCTTCACCAGTTGATGGTGGAAGGACGGAGACGCTCCTTGGCCGACGCCAGGAGGTAGAGAGATGTGAGCTGGCAAACGCCAGAGTAGAAAGAGAGTTGTAGCAAAGAGAAAGAATGTATCATTTCAACGCAGTTTATAAGCAAAAGTACGTCACGGTTTTTACCACCTTGTTTTCAGCCAATTGCTGTCTCAGTACTGAAATGCCGATAACAGTTTAGGTGATAAGGGAATTGTGGGTAATGAAGTCTTTTGTGGGACTACCGACAAAGTTTTGTTAAAGTGTGTGTGTGTGCGTGTGCGCGTGCGTGTGCGCGTGCGCGTGCGTGTGTGTGTGCGTGTGTGTGTCTGCAGGGAACATCTCTGAAGCGAGAGCTGAAGCATGAGCCGGTGAGCACCAGAGTGAAGCTGAAGATTCTGCCCCACCTCCTGCGCTCACGCCTGGCAGCCGAGAGCTTTCCTGCCAACATACAGGTGAGGGAGTCTCCACAGTCTACCCTTCCCACTGCACGCACACACACACACACACACACACACACACACACACAGGTGAGGGAGTCTCCACAGTCTGCCCTGCCCACTGCCCACTGCACACACACACACACACACACACACACACACACACACACATACAGGTGAGGGAGTCTCCACAGTCTGCCCTGCCCACCTCAGGCACTAATCTTCAACCTGGTGCCCATCTATCCAAACAGTCAATGCACCAGCCGCCTACGGTTGAATGTGGATTTGTGGAAAGGGCGCTCAACGTATTCCTTACCAATGCCTCTAGCGGGAGGATGGCTTTTAGGTAGAGGACTTTTCAGACTCAGATCGGTAGATTCATTAATGGCTGTGAAGGCTGTGAGGGTGTATCACCAGCTACATGCTCTAATTAGCACTCTTCAGCCCCAGAGAGGACTGTCATTGGTTCGCTCTTCAGCCTCAGAGAGGACTGTCATTGGTTCACTCTTCAGCCCCAGAGAGGACTGTCATTGGTTCACTCTTCAGCCTCAGAGAGGACTGTCATTGGTTCACTCTTCAGCCTCAGAGAGGACTGTCATTGGTTCAC
>NC_137918.1:24038365-24053365 GCF_963457725.1 Sprattus sprattus | reverse complement strand
AGGTATGTAGTTCACCTGTCTGGCATATCAAACACACACTGGCTCACTTTCTTTAAATGGGGGTCTTATTCACCAGAAACAACCTCCATACGTACAGTATTTGATGTCATCAGTCCTGTGCATGTGACAACCACCCATCTCTCTTTCTTTCTACTCTGAATATTCTATTCTTTACTTTCACCAGTAATCCCCATTTCATTAGTGTGTTCATATTTGATTGATTGATGTTGCCGCAGCAGTACAGCTCAGGGTCCGTAGCCGCAAAGCATCTGAAAGCTAAAAGTCTCAGGGCTGGTCTCAGCAGCTTTTTGAATAGGATTGACTAACTTTTAGTTAGACACTTTTAGAGCTACTTTTAGTAGTACGATAAAAGGTTTTGTGGATATGGGCCCAGGTACCCATTTAGCAGTTAACTGTGTTAACTATATCAGACTGATTTATTAATGACTGACTCATATGAGGCATATTTATGGCATTTAATTAGTCTCAAATACTGCACATGCGTGACGTAGAGAAAGTCCTAAACGGTGGACTCCACTGGCCCGGTCTCACAATTCAACATGATGAGCGAGCGTTGAGCAGAGGGTGGAGCGAGCGTTGAGCAGAGGGTGGAGCGAGCGTTGAGCAGTGGTGAGTGCGTAGGGAGGGTGGGGTGAGCACTCGTAACAGCTCCATGCTTGATGGACCGCATCTGTGCATCATTGCGCCCACAGATACTGTTCTGTGCACTGACAGAGCAGAAATGCTCCCCGGCAAAGAGTGGTTTTCCACTGGGGGATAATCTTCTGTGCGCTCGTGCCACGGGCACGCATAGGTTTCTATGTGTGTGAGTTTAGAGACTACTTCAACACCATATATATGACCTTGATATTCTAGAAACTGAGAGATTTTGTGTTTGTTTTTGTTGCTGTGCGATACAGGAAGAGGCAGATGTGCGACTTGCCATCCAGGAAGCTCTGTCCATGATGGTGGCTGCTTACGCTAACCTTCAGGGTGCCCTGCTCAATCTGATGGAGGCTCTGGTGGCCGCCTACATAGCCAAGGTAAACACATGCACACTGCCTACATAGCCAAGGTAAACACATGCACACTGCCTACATAGCCAAGGTAAACACATGCACACTGCCTACATAGCCAAGGTAAACACATGCACACTGCCTACATAGCCAAGGTAAACACATGCACACTGCCTACATAGCCAAGGTAAACACATGCACACCGCTACAGAGAATGATCACTAAAAACACAGGATGACACTTGAAAACATGTTCTGGAATAAAATGTCCCTGTTGTTAGTGCAATGGTCTTTGCAGCATGCCCAGGAAACCCAATGAAGCACGCTTGATTAGCTAGTGAAAACTGTTCAGTGGTCTGCCAGTGTGAAATCAGTAGACTGGAGCCCTGCTGTCTATAATCTTGGTTCTGTCTCCTCCAAGAGCTCAGTTCTGTGTGAGGGTGGTTTCAGTCTGAGGGAGGTATCAGTCTGGTGTGTGAGGGAGGTATCAGTCTGAGGACTGTGTGTGTGTGTATGTGTGTGTGTGTGTGTGTGTGTGTGTGTGTGTGTGTGTGTGTGAGGGAGGTATCAGTGTGTGGTCCTGGCTGCTAACAGCTCTTCTCTCTGCTGTCTGTGCTCCAGCCAGAGGTGCAGGTGAGGCAGGTAGCCATGAAGTTTGCCAGCACCGTGTTCGCCTCGGACCACGTGCCCTCCAGATACCTGCTGCTGCTGGCTGCTGGAGACCCGTGAGTACACACACACACACACACACACTCCTGCACACACACACACACACACACACACACACACACACTCCTACACCTCGGACCACGTGCCCTCCAGATACCTGCTGCTGCTTGCTGCTGGAGACCCGTGAGTACACACACACACACACACACACTCCTGCACACACACACACACACTCCTACACCTCGGACCACGTGCCCTCCAGATACCTGCTGCTGCTTGCTGCTGGAGACCCGTGAGTTCACATGCAAGCACACACTCTTACACACACACACACACACACACACACACACACACACACACACACACACACACACACTCCTGCACACACTACTGCACACACTCATACACACACACACACACACACACACACGCATACAGTCCCACACACACTCTACATACACACACACACACTCACTCCTGCACACACTCACTCCTGCACACACTCACTCCTGCACACACACACTTCTGCACACACACACACACACACTCTCTCCTGCAAACACACACACGCATGCACACCTGCATGCATACTCTCATGCACACACGCACACACACACTCCTGCACGCACGCACACACGCATGCACACACTTCTACACAAACACATACACTCTCATACACACACACACTCCTGCACACACACACGCATGCACACTCCTGCACACACTCACTCTTACCCATACAGAAACTGCTGTAAATGTGTCATTGGATAGGTACCGGTGCTGCCAGATGCTTTGGTATTTGAGTGGTTATAGTCATGTAATAAACCTGTGTGTCGTGTGTCGTGTGTCGTGTGTCGTGTGTCGTGTGTCGTGTGTCGTGTGTCGTGTGTGTGTGTGTGTGTCTCCAGGCGTGAGGAGGTGCATGGTGAGGCCCAGCGAGTCTTGAGGGCTATCCCACATGAGCGCTCTGAGAAGGAGGGGGCCAAACCCCCAGTACCCTCTTTCCCTGAGATGGTGCGCTACATCCACGAGAAGGTGAGGGACACACACACACACACACACACACTCACACACACACACACACACACACACACACTGATGATGATGAGCCCAGTTAATGTAGTGCTGGTTCAGTCATTACTAGTGTATACTTCATGAGTTAATGTAGTGCTGGTTCAGTTAATGTAGTGCTGGTTCAGTCATTACTAGTGTATACTTCATGAGTTAATGTAGTGCTGGTTCAGTTAATGTAGTGCTGGTTCAGTCAGTACTAGTGTATACTTCATGAGTTAATGTAGTGCTGGTTCAGTCAGTACTAGTGTATACTTCTTGAGTTAATGTAGTGGCGGTTCAGTCATTACTAGTGTATACTTCATGAGTTAATGTAGTGCTGGTTCAGTCATTACTAGTGTATACTTCATGAGTTAATGTAGTGCTGGTTCAGTCATTACTAGTGTATACTTCATGAGTTAATTTAGTGCTGGTTCAGTCATTACTAGTGTATACTTCATGAGTTAATGTAGTGCTGGTTCAGTGCTGGTTCAGTCATTGCTAGTGTATACTTCATGAGTTAATGTAGTGCTGGTTCAGTCATTACTAGTGTATACTTCATGAGTTAATGTAGTGCTGGTTCAGTCATTACTAGTGTATACTTCATGAGTTAATGTAGTGCTGGTTCAGTCATTACTAGTGTATACTTCATGAGTTAATTTAGTGCTGGTTCAGTCATTACTAGTGTATACTTCATGAGTTAATGTAGTGCTGGTTCAGTCATTACTAGTGTGTATACTTCATGAGTTAATGTAGTGCTGGTTCAGTCATTACTAGTGTATACTTCATGAGTTAATGTAGTGCTGGTTCAGTCATTACTAGTGTATACTTCATGAGTTAATGAAGTGCTGGTTCAGTCAGTACTAGTGTATACTTCATGAGTTAATTTAGTGCTGGTTCAGTTAATGTAGTGCTGGTTCAGTCAGTACTAGTGTATACTTCATGAGTTAATGAAGTGCTGGTTCAGTCATTACTAGTGTATACTTCATGAGTTAATGTAGTGCTGGTTCAGTCAGTACTAGTTTATACTTCATGAGTTAATGTAGTGCTGGTTCAGTCATTACTAGTGTGTATACTTCATGTGTGTTTATCTGCCTGGCAGGCTGCACAGAGACTGAAGACTCCTGACAAATACATCGTAGGAACTACAGCTCTGCCCTTCAACCCCTCAGCATTTGAAGAGGTAATGATTATGCTACTACCTACTACCATACTGATCGATCATAATGATCTCCTTACGGCATTTCGGTGTTTTTAACCAGTTCACCTCTCTGTCCGCTTCACCTGTTGTGAATGGACAACATTACCACTTGTGTTATTATAAGTTCACAGTCAGTTGATGACCTTATTTGTAATCTGTGTGTATCTCCCTCAGATCATGATGTGTCTGAGGATGTGTTTGTAATCTCAGTGTCTCTCTCTGTCCGTCTTTAGATCATGATCTATCTGAGGATGTGTTCGTAATCTGTGTCTCTCTGTCCCTCCTTAGATCACGGTGTTTGTAATCTCAGTGTCTCTCTGTCCCTCTTTAGATCATGATGAGGATCTGTTTGTAATCTGTGTCCCTCTCTCTCTGTCCCTCTTTAGATCATGATGAATCTGAGGATGTGTTTGTAATCTGTGTGTCTCTCTCTGTCCCTCCCTCTTCAGATTATGATGTATCTGAGGATGTGTTTGTAATGTGTGTCTCTCTCTGTCCCTCTTTAGATCATGATGTATCTGCGGATGTGTTTGTAATCTCAGTGTGTGTGTCTCTCTCTGTCCCTCCTTAGATCATGATGTATCTGCGGATGTGTTTGGCTCACAGTGCTGGGGCCACTCCAGTCTCCCAGAACATGGTGGACATGCAGGATGACGCCCCTGCCATCGGACGCTACATCCAGTCCCTGATCTCTTGCGAGCCGGCCCCCAAGGGAGACGAGGCCAACCCCGTGCAGGTCTACATGGATCTTCTGCAGCAGCTGCTGACTGCTGTCGGAGGTAAGAGCGGAGGAGGAGGGAGGAGTTACAAATAAAAAGCAGTTGCCATAGCGACCAGCAGACATTTTCTGGGATGGTTGACTGGGTTGTATGAGGAACAACAACAATCGTCACTTTTTTATAATGTCATACAATTAGCTGACCTTGTCTTTCCATATGAGACACTCTCTGAAGGATATTAGGTATTTTAGTTTTGTTTGCCTTTGGTCTTCTTAAATGATAACCTCTATATAAAATGTAAACTATAATAATAATAAATTTATACTAAAATGTATCTATACAAAACCATATGAAATGTTCCAGAACTCTTCCAGGAGTAATACTAGTATAAAGAAGCCTGGGTTGTACAGGGTGTCCACTGAAGTACATTGATGTAATCAGAAGTTAGACACGGGGCCACAGCGCTAACACATCTCTCCCCTGCAGCCATTCCTGTGATGTACTGTCTGCTGGAGGTGGTGTCTGTGTGCCCGCACAAACTCGCCCCCAAGTTCATCGACAGAATCGACTGGATCCGGGTAATTCTTTTTTTTAATCCTGGTTAAATGTCATATGAAATCCCCTGTGGTGTTCTTGAGCATACTGTTAACACTGATGTAAAATCTCCACTGACATGAGTCTTTGTGAAGTCTACTGTGCCTTTTTGTTAGCATCACCACTGTATTGAATTTAGCTTGTGGGTTAGTTGTTCTCCACGGTTGAATCTGGGGATTTCCTGATTGTGATGTGTTGTTAAATTCACCGCTGTGCTGTAGGGTATGATGAGCAGCAGTAAGGAGGACATGATTATGATTGGTTGTTTAATTCACCGCTGTGCTGTACGGAATGATTGTGATGGGTTGTTAAATTCACCGCTGTGCTGTATGGAATGATGATTGTGATGGGTTGTTAAATCCACCGCTGTAGGGTATGATGAGCAGCAGTAAGGAGGACATGATTGTGATGGGTTGTTTAATTCACCGCTGTGCTGTAGGGTATGTTGAGCAGCAGTAAGGAGTTGATGTTTGTGATGTGTTGTTAAATTCACCGCTGTAGGGTCTGATGAGCAGCAGTAAGGAGGACATGATTGTGATGTGTTGTTTAATTCACAGCTGTGCTGAAGGGTATGATTGTGATGGGTTGTTTAATTCACCGCTGTGCTGTATGGAATGATGATTGTGATGTGTTGTTTAATTCACCGCTGTAGGGTATGATGAGCAGCAGTAAGGAGGACATGCGAGAGCTGGCAGCTCAGCTGTATGCCGTGATCATCTCCACCATGTCTGGCAACGAGCTCAAGAACGCCGTCCAGAACCTGGTCAAGATCACCAAGGATACCCACGTCAGTATTCACTTCAAGTAGTACAAAATTAGAACATATTTGAATTATTGTACTTTACAAACTTGCAAAGATGTTAATGTAAACATTAATGTTAATGATTTAGCTGATTTAATAATTAAAGGTGTGTCCAAACTTTTGACTGGTACTGTATGTAGCGTGTTGTAGGTATTAGCATGGTTGATTTCTAAGCTCTTATGGTTCTTTTCTATATTGTCTCTGCCACTGTAGAGCCCAGAGGCCCAGCACGCCGCCATCTTGGCTCTGGGCTTCATGGTCAGCAGGTACATGAGCAGGAAGCGCAACCCAAGGTCTGGCAACACACCCAATCAGCAGCAGCAGCAGCTCATGGCTGCCACACCTGCTGAAGATGACGAGCTCATCGCCCGGGCGACTAAAACCATTGGTATGCTGACTGTTGCTCGCACTCTTGTCAGTATTCGTTTCTACCTTTGCTCCACAATTATATGCCTGAGCGTTGAGGTTTAGACCTTTCGAATGCTCGATATGTGCTCCATTTAAATGTAAATTAGAGTCAGTGGGAGAGTGGTTAATAGTCTAGGGGGAAGACAGTGGTACAAGAAAAAGCCGTTTAGTAATCAGAGGGTTGCTAGTTCGATTCCCTGTTGATGTGTCTTGAGCAAGACACTGAACCCCTATTTGTTCCTGTTGTGCAGTGTGCCATCAGTGTAAAATATGTGTATCTTTGTAAGTCACTTTGGATAAAAGCGTCTGCTAAAGGTAAATGTAGTCTGTTCCAAAGAAATGCCCTGATCTTCTGTAGAGAATGATAATGAGTGGTTGGTTGGTTGGTTGTTCTAGGGTCCTTCATGGACAGTAGAATGGTAATGAGTGGTTGGTTGTTCTAGGGTCCTTCATGGACAGTAGAATGATAATGAGTGGTTGGTTGTTCTAGGGTCCTTCATGGACAGTAGAATGGTAATGAGTGGTTGGTTGTTCTAGGGTCCTTCATGGACAGTAGAATGATAATAAGTGGTTGGTTGTTCTAGGGTCCTTCATGGACAGTAGAATGGTAATGAGTGGTTGGTTGTTCTAGGGTCCTTCATGGACAGTAGAATGATAATGAGTGGTTGGTTGTTCTAGGGTCCTTCATGGACAGTAGAATGGTAATGAGTGGTTGGTTGTTCTAGGGTCCTTCATGGACAGTAGAGAATGATAATAAGTGGTTGGTTGTTCTAGGGTCCTTCATGGACAGCAGCTCTCCGGTGCTGGCGGTGGCCGCGGTGACGGCCCTCGGGGAGGTGGGCCGTAACGGGGTGCTGCTGATCCCCGCCGAGGGCGAGGGCTTCACCAAACTCACCCTGGTGGATAACTTGCTGGCACGCCTGCCCTCAGGGAAGGAGAGCACTAAGGTATGGAGACCTCACTCACACACACACACACACACACACACACACACACACACACTGCCCACCGCCGTCCTCATAGCTCTCTTCAATAGGAAGAGGGACATGTTAGCTTTTAGGGTTGAGCTTAACTAGACTGTGTAGCTATAGTACAGGCAAAATAGTGTTTTACATAGCTCATTTGCATATTCAAATTCATTTTCAAAGACACTTGTAATATAAAATGTTTTACTTTTCATGGGTACTTTCATTGTGCAAAGTTTTATTTTGATAGGAGTAAAGGAAAAAATTACATTTTTGAGGTGTATTTTGAATATGCATTATACACATCTCAGATTGATGAGAATTAAACATATTTCCTCAACTAGAATTTCTTAGGACTTTTAGTTTGTTGTTCTGGACACCTCATAGAAATGATCTATGCTGAACAAAAATATTTTACAATGAATTCTTTTTTTGGCTCCAAAATGTGGTATTTTGCCTGGACTACTATAAAATATCAGATTGTTAACGTGTGTGTGTGTGTGTGTGTGTGTGTGTGTGTGTGATTAGATGAAGGAGCGTGCGGTGCAGACTCTGGGCTATCTGCCAGTGGGAGACGGAGACTTCCCCCATCAGAAGAAGCTGCTGCAGGGGCTCATGGACTCCGTGGAGGTAGAGGAGCTTAAAGGGATAGTTCGTTTTTTAAGACATGATGTTGTATGGCATCTACATCACCAGTGTAATGCAATCCACGCTGACTTACCTCCGACAGCGTCCTGTGAGCAGAATTCTCGTCCAGGTTTGGTCAAACCGAAAGTAGTCCGGCAGGTTTCTAGACCCAGGAAAATAAAACGTTTCTCTTCCCAAAACATTATGTGTTCAAAAGAGTGATATATTTGCATCCCAAAACCGTTGTAGTGGAAAAAGTCACACCTCGTTATCACTTGGCCCTATTTTCAATACGCTAATGCAATCTCACAGCTAGAGTCTACCTCTTTGATTCGCGAAAGTTGATTCGCGAAAGTTTGATTCACCAAAGTTGCCTGAGAGAAACGTCCATCACAGGAAAACGATGAAAACTGAGACAACATTTGATAAAATTGACATAAAGCATCGTTTTCCTGTGATGGACGTTTCTCTCAGGCAACTTTGGTGAATCAAACTTTCGTCAAATCCAGCCTTGTACTAAACTGATTTCATATTTGTCCATTTCTGGCACTTTACTGATTGGCCTGACTTGTGCACTAGCAATCATGAGGATTTGAAACCAGCCTGTGAGAAACTAAAATGTTCAAATGGAGGAAGGCTAGAGGTTAACTGGCTAAAGTAAGCAAACTAAACTAAAAGTAAAAGATGTTTACTGGCCTAAGTAGGCAAACTAAACTAAGAGTAAAAGATGTTTACTGGCCTAAGTAAGCAAACTAAACTAAGAGTTAAAGATGTTAACTGGCTAAAGTAAGCAAACTAAGAGTATATAAAGTTTAGTTGTTTGCTGTAATGAATGCACATGCCTCCAGGCCAAGCAGGTGGAGCTGCAGTTCACCGTGGCAGAGGCCATCACCAGCGCTGCCATAGGAACCAGCTCCAGAGCTGCCCGCGACGCCTGGACCTGCACCGAGGAGGAGTACCAGCCACTCGACAGTACGTCTGTGTGCCTGTGTCTGTGCCTGTCTCTGTCTCTGTCTCTGTCTCTGTCTCTGTCTCTGTCTCTGTCTCTGTCTGGGTGAGACGGTTTTCCTGCATTTAGAATGGAGCAAATCATGTTTTTTAGGGAATTCTCTATGTTTCATTTTTTTCGTCAGTGTCAGTGTCAGTGTGTGTGTGTGTGTGTGTGTGTGTGTGTGTGTGATAAGGTTGTTTTCCTGCATTTAGAATGGAGCAAATCATGTTTTTTAGGGAATTCTCTATGTTTCATTTTTTTCGTCAGTGTCAGTGTGTGTGTGTGTGTGTGTGTGTGTGTGTGTGAGAAGGTTGTTTTCCTGCATTTAGAATGGAGCAAATCATGTTTTTTAGGGAATTCTCTATGTTTCATTTTTTTCGTCTGTGTCAGTGTCAGTGTGTGTGTGTGTGTGTGTGTGTGTGTGAGAAGGTTGTTTTCCTGCATTGAAAATGGAGCAAATCATGTTTTTAAGGGAATTCTCTGTTTTTCTCTCCTTACTTCTTCCTCTTTTTTTCTTTGAATTGTTTTTGTTTTTGACTCTTCTGTTCTTTCTTGCCCGTGCACCCAGATATGAAGTGTAACGATGTGGTTCCATGGGTGCTGAACTCCATCCTGTCCAAGTCCGTGGGCAGTGCCAACCCACACGTGCGCCAGGCCGCCTGCATATGGCTGCTGTCCCTGGTCAGGAAGCTCAGCCAACACAAAGAGATCAAGGTTTGCCTTCAGAAATACAGCCAGTTGTACTCACAGTGCCATGAATATAGCCTGCGTGTCGTGAAGAATGTGTTAATTAAAGAACTATTCCGGATCAATTGCTATTCGCTAACGATATGCTAGTGGCTCAAACTAAGGAAATCTCTTGAAATGTGCTGACTTTGACAATATGACAAACTAGTTACTCAACAACTGTTCTAACACAGTCAAACATCAAGCAAGTGCAACACAAGACAGAGCAAGACGGCAAATAAGCTACTTACTACATTGGCAGACAGTAGAAAGCCGGGCGGCTTCAGGCAATGCTACATTTAGCAGTTTTATGCCTATGGACCCTGGTATGCCAATGGCACGGAGGCGATTCTCCATATTAAAAGTCATTTTAGCACCCCACTTTTTTTCAAGCTGTTATTTTAAGGTAAACCTGCTTATCCTAACCCTAATCCTGAAGTATAATTGTTGCATACTGTTAATTAAGCGTGTTTAAACACAGTTGAATATAACATGCGTGTCGTGAAGAATGTGTTAATTAAGCGTGTTTAAACACAGTTGCCGCATGTAATCATCTGTGCCCCACCAGTCTCACTTGAAGGACATCCAGAGCGCCTTCATCTCAGTGCTGTCAGACCCTGATGGTGAGTTGTGTGTTCTTACAGGCATACACTGCTCAAGTCACTCTATCACTGAAAGTTAATGATGATGATGAAGAAGAAGATGATGATGTGTGTGTCTGTGTGTCTGTGTGTCTGCGTGTGTGTGTGTTTATTAGATCTGAGTCAGGATGTGGCTTCTAAAGGCCTGGGGCTGGTGTATGAACTTGGTGGAGAACAGGTTCAGCAAGAGCTGGTGTCCACACTGGTGGAGACACTGATGACTGGGAAAAGGTGAGATGCCATTATACTTCTGTGTGTGTGTGTGTGTGTGTGTGTGTGTGTGTGTGTGTGTGTGTGTGTGCATGCTTGAACCTTGACTTGACTTGACTCCTGCTGAACATCCACAGAGCCAAGCAGACTGTCTCTGAGGACACAGAGGTCTTCCAGGGAGAGGCTCTGGGAAAGGCACCAGACGGGTGAGTGTGTGTGTGTGTGTGTGTGTGTGTGGAAGTGTGTGTGTGTGTGTGTGGGAGTGTTTCTGAGACTTGGTTGAGCAATTCATCATCAAAGAGCTTTGAACGCTTCATGTGTTTGTGTGTGTGTGTGTGTGTGACTCACAGCTTTTCTGTCTCCTCAGACACGGCCTCACCACCTACAAGGAGCTGTGCTCACTGGCCAGCGATCTGAACCAGCCTGACCTGGTCTACAAGTTCATGAACCTGGCCAATCACCACGCCATGTGGAACTCCAGAAAGGTAGACTCAGTGGTTAAATTGGGCCGGGGCTGTCCGGGGCGGAGCCCCGGCACATAAGCGGCCGGGTCTGGAGTTCTACAAAGCAGATCTGCTGCGCAGCAGCTCCAGCCGATTTTGGCAGCCTGCCTAGTCAATTCACGAGCTATGTTGTCCTACTCATTTACAACTTTTCCAAATCTATGTTGTTTTAAAACACAATTCTAAATAATGGTAGGGATAGGCTGGCCTAGACATCTGGAGCAAGTTTGAGAAGTAGGCATATCGCGCACGAAACTTGCGCAGCAGCTCCTCCTCCCAGATCAGACAACACAACGTCAATCGGGCATCATCAGACATATCGTAGTAGACAGGTGAATGGCGAGGTAAGAGAAACAAAATTAAAGGTGCACGGTATTTTGAAAGAGGTCGATCATCACCAATAGGCTAATATCATTAGATATGGGCTTGCATTTTCATTAAGCAGGAAAAATTAACCTTAGACACGCAGGGATAGGCTGCTACTGGTGTGTCAACTCGCAAGCGCTAGTTAAAAAGAACAATGCTGCTAATTCTAAATGATTTAGCAAGTAGTCTATGCGATCTCCGAATCACATTTTTCATTCCTAGTTGGATGAATTTCAAACTTATTTGTAACTATGAATCAGCTCTTATAATGTGACCTCATCAAACACACTCAAAATCTACAGAGTACATATTAAGCAACATATAAAAAATGCTAGAGTTGTTGGCTGCTTGCTTCACTGCTTGTGGATGGTTGCTCATCATCTGAATCTTCCTCCTGGCTATGCGTTGGTCCTTGAACATACACTACTCACAAAAAGTTAGGATATCTGGCTTTCGGGTGAGTAGTGTATTTTAGCATTGACCCTGTGAATATTTTTTAAATAAAAAAAATGTGATTGTAGAAAAGTAACCTACTAACAAATTCTTTCCATTTCCCACCACTTGTTTGTCATGTCATCCATTCATATGGATGTGAATCAATCAATACTAATACAACTTTAACGGTGATGTGTTTTTTGTTTAATTTGGCAATTTATTTACTGTATAATCCACGAAAAATGTGTGAAATTTGCCCCCCCGGATCAGAGCCCCCCCACATAGAAAATCCCAATTCAACCCCTGGGTAGACTCTGTCTAAAGTGCACTAAAGGAGTTCTAATCAGATCTCTATGCCAACCACATAGACTCTGTCTAAAGTGGACTAAAGGTGTTCTAATCACATCTCTATGCCAACCACATAGACTCTGTCTAAAGTGGACTAAAGGTGTTATAATTAGGAATGACCATATGGCTTCTATATCAGATTTAATTATGGGGTTCCACGAAGGTCTCAGATATCTCACTGGGATAGTCCCTGTGAGCCGATATAAAAGGAGGAGATCTCACTGGGATAGTCCCTGTGAGCCGATCTAAAAGGAGGAGATCTCACTGGGATAGTCCCTGTGAGCCGATCTAAAAGGAGATCTCACTGGGATAGTCCCTGTGAGCCGATCTAAAAGGAGATCTCACTGGGATAGTCCCTGTGAGCCGATCTAAAAGGAGGAGATCTCACTGGGATAGTCCCTGTGAGCCGATCTAAAAGGAGGAGATCTCACTGGGATAGTCCCTGTGAGCCGATATAAAAGGAGGAGATCTCACTGGGATAGTCCCTGTGAGCCGATATAAAAGGAGGAGATCTCACTGGGATAGTCCCTGTGAGCCGATATAAAAGGAGATCTCACTGGGATAGTCCCTGTGAGCCGATCTAAAAGGAGATCTCACTGGGATAGTCCCTGTGAGCCGATCTAAAAGGAGGATATCTCACTGGGATAGTCCCTGTGAGCCGATATAAAAGGAGGATATCTCACTGGGATAGTCCCTGTGAGCCGATATAAAAGGAGATCTCACTGGGATAGTCCCTGTGAGCCGATCTAAAAGGAGATCTCACTGGGATAGTCCCTGTGAGCCGATCTAAAAGGAGATCTCATAGGGCCAATAGTTTTCCGCGTCAAAAAAAAGCAAATTCCGTGTCACGTTTTTGGTAATTCCGTGATTCCGCGTCAAAAAAATAAAAACAGCCGTATAATGCCTTTCTGCACGTTAACTGTATGAAAAACTCTGTTGATAGTGATGTTGCCTAGCAACGCTCTTTGCGTGCGTGCAGCACCCACAGTTAAGATACTGTCCAGTTCGGTTTGTCGCTAAGTAGTTGACCATACTGTTCCTTATACATTTCCAATGCTTAAATCATCATTGTTCGACCTGTATGTGATGCATTATGTTCATACTTAATGAAAGTAAGGGTTTTCATGAAGTTGCTTCTCTATCGTGTATTAAATACCAAATTTTGGGCTACCTGCTCGTGCTATTAGTAGTGATTAGCATGATGCTAAGCGGAGATTTAGCTATGTTCTGTTCTTATGTTGATACGCTGTAATAAAGATGGGTTCAATCCTGTTAAGATTTCGACTGGATGAGATATGAATGACATCCATGTTGCCTAGTGTAATGTCCACTATTATATGTATCTAGTATTATTAGTTGTGTAATTGTTATTGTGTAGCAATAAGTCATGGTAATGTAATTCAGTGCAGTGCTAATTAGTCCCCATAAATTAGACTGCTTGGTAACTCAGTGAATAATACGTGCCCTTCTTAGATTGTTGTTTGCCAGCCATCAACACAAGAGAAGACTTAACATTTTTAGTTTTTAATGCGATTGGGAAGATGAGCAAATGAACGTGACTACCCTTGAAAAGGGGGGCGTGGCCGGAGCAGAGTTCAGCGCAGACGTGACATTTTCTGACCGCTTTTGTTCTTTAATTAATGTTTGTTCATTGTTGCGATCGTTGTTGTGTTTATTTGAAAGACATTCAGTCTTACAGGGTAAAATACAGGGGGTTTTGGGCGATTTTGATGCACAAAATTATGTTTCCGTTTGAAAAGTTGCAATTCCGTTTTCAGTGGTCCATTCCGTTTCAGATGGTCCATTCCGCGTATTCCGTCCGTTTTCCGTTTTCGCGGAAAACTATTGGCCCTAATCTCACTGGGATAGTCCCTGTGAGCCGATCTAAAAGGAGGATATCTCACTGGGATAGTCCCTGTGAGCCGATATAAAAGGAGGAGATCTCACTGGGATAGTCCCTGTGAGCCGATCTAAAAGGAGGATATCTCACTGGGATAGTCCCTGTGAGCCGATAGAAAAGGAGGAGATCTCACTGGGATAGTCCCTGTGAGCCGATAGAAAAGGAGGAGATCTCACTGGGATAGTCCCTGTGAGCCGATCTAAAAGGAGATCTCACTGGGATAGTCCCTGTGAGCCGATCTAAAAGGAGGAGATCTCACTGGGATAGTCACTGTGAGCCGATCTAAAAGGAGGAGATCTCTTGTGGCGACAGTGGTACAGGAGGTAGAGAAGTCGTTAGTAGTCGTAGTAATCAGAAGGTTGCTAGTTCGATTCCCTGTCGACGCGTCCTTGAGCAAGACACTGAACACTTAATTGTGCAGTGTGCCATCAGTGTAAATGTAAAATGTGTATACATTGTAAGACGCTTTGGATAAAAGCGTCTACTAAATGTAAATGTATCTCACTCCTCCTGTGTGTGTCTGGTCTCAGGGAGCAGCGTTTGGCTTCAACATCATCGCTGCCAAGGCTGGAGAGCAGCTGGCCCCCTTCCTGCCCCAGCTGGTGCCCCGCCTCTACAGGTACCAGTTCCACCCCAACGTGCTCTCTTTCTTTCTTTACTTCTTTCTTTCTTTCTTTCTTTCTTTCTTTCTTTCTTTCTTTCTGTCTTTATTCCTTTATTTATTATGTATTTATTTATTTCTCTCTCTCTCTCTCTCTCTCTCTCTCTCTCTCTCTCTCTCTCTCTCTCTCTCTCTCTCTCTCTCTCTCTCTCTCTCTCTCTCTCTCTCT
>NC_137918.1:24015865-24033365 GCF_963457725.1 Sprattus sprattus | reverse complement strand
TCTCTCTGTGTGTGTGTGTGTGTGTGTGTGTGTGTGTGTGTGTGTGTGTAGTGGTGAGCTCCAGAAGCCTGTGGCTGGGCAGCCGAGTGTGGTGGAGCTGGTGGAGTGTGTGTTGCGTGAGAGTCGTAAGGAGAGCATGGTGTACAAGCTGGTTGCTCTGCGTGCCACCGGAGAGATCCTGGAGGCCACACAGACCGACCGCTTCACCGAGCTCAGCCTCATTGTCTTCCCCATCATCAAAAAGGTACCACATTTATTTATTTATTTCACCCTTACTGTATAACCGTCAGACACATACCGCATAGCATTTATTTATTCCTGCTCTTCCTGGACTCTCCACTTTGCACTATTGTGTATATTTACTCCTTGGTTATACTTTTTTAGACTTCTTGGATTGTTGACCATTGCACTGTTGTATTGTTTTGTTTTGCTTTGCACTGTTGTATTGTTTTGTGTTGTGTTATATATTTTGAGCCACTGCACCAAGACAAATTCCTTGTATGTGCAAACTAACTTGGCCAATAAAATCTGATTCTGAAATCCCCCCAACCACACATTCTACTTGCACACCCATGCCACACTGCCATGATCATGGATCTCTAAAGAAAATGATTTATAAACTCGTTGTAAAACAGGATTACTATTCAGAAGTGGATTTCTGGTGTCCTGCTGCATTGTGGGTGTTGTGGTTTAACATGTTTTTGTCATGGGCTAGAATCGACCAGCGGGTGCGTTGTCTCGGAGGAGAAACGATGACGATGATGATGACGATGATGAGAAGCAGAGAGAGCTGCAGATGGAGTCGCTCCTCTGTGCGTTCGACGCCGTGGGCAAAGCCTGGCCTAGGGACCCACAGACGCAGGGTAAGAGTGGGGACGCAGTGTGTCTATATACACACACACACACACACACACACAAACGCAGGGTAAGAGTGGGGACGCAGTGTGTCTGTTCAACCCTTTCCATGCCTCAGTGTCATTTAAAGCCCAAAGCCACAGGAGTCTGTAGAGGTTGCCTTGTATGTCTAGAAATGTGTGCTTGTCACATCACCTCACGTCATTTGTATTTGTGTTAAAGGTCAGTATCAAATGGAGGTGTGTGCACTGATGTGTGAGCGACTGCAGCTCAGTACCTGGAAGGTGCAGTTAGGAGTGCTGCAGGCCATGAAGGCCTTCTTTAAAGGGTACGTACACACACACACACGCACGTACACACACGTTATTCATTCTTTAAAGGGTATGTGCACATGCGCGTGCGAACACACACACACACACACACGTGTTATTCATTCTTTAAAGGGTACGTGCACACAAACACACACACACGTGTTTTTGATTCTTTAAAGGGTACGTACACACACACCAGTTATTCATTCCTTAAAGGGTACGTGCACATGCGCGTGCACACACACACACACACCAGTTATTCATTCCCAGGTACACAGCTCTATGGTCCTCATCCTTACAGTAGGGTTTTCATCAGTGTAACGTTCTGTCAGAACAGCATGCGATGTGAGCAAGACTGACTAAATAGTTTCCATAGTTTTCAGTTGGAATGTCTCATCTGGCCGAGAGCAACTGTGAGCTGCGGAGCACTATGTGCTTCCTGTCTGATCTCAAAAGTTTTTTTTATATTATTAATGATGATCGCGTTGGCAAATAGACATTTGCAAATTCATTTGTGAGATGATGGCTGATAGATATATATTTGTCTTAGGTTGTAAAAGGAAAGTGACTGATTTGTGACGCTGTTAGGTCTACACATGTGTAGACTTCTGTCTAGTCTTTATGTGTTTAGCTTTCGTTTTAGTCATGTATTTGTTTGCTTCTGTCTGTTTGCAGGTTATTGTTGTTGGAAAAGGACCATCAAGACTTCACCGTCTTGTTCTTGTCTCAGATTTTGTCTGAGACATCGATGGCCCTTTCCTGTCCCCTCGGTACAAAAGATTGACATTTTAAAAAAAGAACTCAAATCAGTGTGACTTCACCCTGCGGGTACCTTTTCCCGCCGTGTTCTAAAATGGTTCAATGCTTTTTTTGTTTCCTCAGAAAACAAGAGTTACTCCTCTGTGAGGTCTGAGGCCTTGACCGTTGTGGAACTGCTCGTTAAAAAGATCACCGGTGAGTGCGTGTGTGTGTGCGTGTGTGTGTGCGCGTGTGTGTGTGCGTGTGTGTGTGCGTGTGTGTGTGCGTGTGTGTGTGTGTGTGTGTGTGTGTGTGTGTTTATGTGTTTCTCTAATACACTATCTCTCTATCTTTATGCATGCTCTATTATTCCTAATGCACTTTGTCCATTGTGATACTAACACACATGTTACATATAGACTTACGAGACTTGTCAGTGGATATAAATACGCCGTGTGTATGATTATATCTCTTTATAAGACGCAAGTGTTTGTGTGCGTTTCAGAGAGTGGCCAGTGGGAGTCTATGTCCGAGAAGAGCCGTGGTCAACTGCAACGGTCACTCGCCACCATGGAGGTGGACAGTCGTCCTGAGTTACGGGACAAAGCACAGGAGCTTCGCCGGAACATTCAGGGCCAAACCTGAGTTCCGGAAGCTTCTACATCGCCAGCACACTCATGAAATCCCAGAGGGCCATCGCTGCACAAACGCACACATGGACACACACACACACACACACACACACGCACACACACACCTTCTACCTTTACATATTTCCACAAGTGATCAGAAGCATTTTCAGTTCAAAACACGTGATAATCCATCCTATCCTCTGTTGTAGTCTTTTCCCCCACCTCTTTTGCCCAGAAACCATACTGGACATTTTGGACTGCTGAAGTCAGTGGGCTCACTGACTGTTTCTCTCCGTTTGTGGTTTGCAGTGGTCTAAAAACAGCTCCAAGTTCGTTAGCCCTCGTAACCCTGTGCGAAAAAGCATTATGCTTCTCTGAAGCCAGGGCGACTACATTTGTATTATGAATTAATTGTCATTATTATTAATCTTATTAATGTTTGCCTAATGGATCAGAAGGTTTCTCTTCTCATGGGGACGGGGGTGTGTGTGTTGTGGGGATCTCTGCTCAGCTGGGCGCTCTGGTCTCTGTGCTGGCTGGCCTTGGTGCCGGCTGCAGTGACCTCTACTGCTGCTGCTGCTGCCGCATCACACTGATGCAGACTAGAAGAAGAGGAGGGGCAGGACAGGGTGTTGTCCAAACGGACGCCAATTTCAAAGGGACTGAAAGAGTTTTAGAGGGGCCTTTTTACAGAACAGATAGAGAGCTTGACAATACACTGGATTTCACAAGTATGTTTCCAAAACCTTCATGACGTGGCTGTTTGTAAACGGCTATTATTGATGAAGCTGTCATGTAACCGTGTTGGGGTAGTCACATTAAAAGAAGAGAGCCAATATCAAGGCTGGGGAATGGTTTTGAATTGAACAGATGCTTTTAACTTACTGAAGCACTTGGCGTGGCATTTGAATAGATAATCTCATGTTTGCATGGCTCCAGGAGTGAAATCTATTTTCGGAACGTGTAATGAATAGGTTCTACTGAAGATCTGGATGGAGGCATGCACCTTTTGGGTTTTGCCCAAAATATAAATTGTCCCTTAAAAATGAAAACAATAAAACTCTTCATTGTGAGAGATTGTCACAGTGTGCTCTTTTATTGTGTTAACGAGGCTAATGTGGTAAGAAGTTAAGACACCACACACCGTAATTCTTAGGGTACAGTGTTTACAGAGCGCATACTGTGAGTCAGTGGCTCAACTACACATTAAAGGGTATGCAACATCAATATTGGGGTTCAGTCCCAATACGACCAACATTTTTATAAAGCAACAATAATACCCATTTTCAGTGTTAACATAGCTAATTGTTAGCTCATCTGAATAAAATGTTGGACTACATGCTTACCATGGAATTTACCACTGAAATAACGATATTAGTCTACTTTAAAACCACACAAATGTATTTTCATTCCGTCATCTGCCGCTGCTTTTTTTTTTTTTTTTTTTTTTTTTTTTACTTTTCCTGATATATTTCTTTACATCTTCACTCGAGTTTACTTGAAAACATCTTTTTTACAATGGTGAATACAATAGTAAACTCTCAGCATTGCTAGTCATTGAAGCCAACTGCCAAGCCCGAAGCGCAGACGTGACCAATAAGGTTACTAAGGTACACATCCTTGTCCTTGTGGCACGGTATGTTTACGTTACAGTATGTGACAATTATCAAATGTAAAGTTAGAGATGTATGAATTACAAAAAAGTTTCTCATTATTATGTAACTTGTATTTTTTTTAAGCTACCGTTGTTCTGGCGCCCTCCATTTGTGTGGTGTCACATATGCGCTGAATGTTGCATATCCCCTTTTTGCGCCACTGCGGTGAGTTGTAAAAAAAGAAATCCGCAAAAATAAAACGAGATCGCTCTGTTACCCTGTTGCGTCGCTAGGTGGCGGTCAAGTTGTGCAGGCTGGCCACATATTCTCATGACAAGTCCAGAAGAAGAAGCGGAATCGTGTGAGAAGAGAGAGCTGTCATGAAGTAACTGACGGGACCTTTAAAAGGATAGCTACCAAGCGTCTCCTGCCATTATAAGGTGGAATTAGTAGCTCCTTTTTAATTTATGATCTAGTCATGTTCTTGGTTCCCATGATATTAAATAAAGCCTCAAATCTGAGTTCCGAATGCGGTTTAATTGTTGACTAATTGGCCTGGTAGCGAACAATATAGCTAGCCAGCTAGCCTAGATGTAAGTAGAAAGCAAGCTATCAAGTTAGCGGATTGGGTTAACCATCGACGTGTTTGCTATTTTGTAGCTTGTCGGCTATGAAGCTATTGAGAAGAAACTAGAACCCAGGTCTTTGTCAGAGCTTGTGCGCCTACATTGCATCTTTATGGTTGTGATAACGATTATTTTACGTAACATGGGGTTGTTGTTGATGTAGCTTATGCGGGTGTCGTACTATTTACCGTCTGCAATATGGGCCTAAGCCCCGATTCCATGATCTTGTGTTCCGTTTGATAGTGATACTGCTTTGTTTAGCCCCTGTTTACTGCCACCCTACGAATGTGCTCTTCCACAGGATCAACTCAAACAATCTAGGCGTTATCGTTTTTTCTTTAGAATGATGTTTTTGTCGCCACTTGGCATTTTATTTTTACGAATAATCAAAAAAAGAATACAATAGCTGTTTTCTTTGTTAACATTTGATGTCCAGGACAGGCCATGGATAGAGTTATACAATGAACGGCTTTAATTTAGCATATTAGGTGCATGTTGGACGTTGTAAAACTGTCTTATCTTTGTGATCTTGTGATATTTGATATCTTATGTGATAATTATGCTCTGAGTTACGCGTATTGTGTACTTTGAAACCCATTTAAAAAAAACATGGAACGAGATCTAATCGTGGGTATCGTTTAAAATGTCGATTTGATTATCGCCTGTGATTCCTCTTTTAGTTACTTTGTTAAAAAACGGTATGTTGCAGGATGAGGACTCCGATTAGATACAATGTTATTATAGCTCCATAAAAATAAGATACCATGTTTGTCAACGTGATGAGCATAAGACCCGGAAGAAAGTTGTGTCATTTTCATTGGCTAAACGTTTAAATGCACACAGGCGTTTTGTGGAAAAAATATGACGACCTGCAGTGGATAATTAGACGTCGGAGTTAATTCGCACGACTGTGCGGCAGTGTTTTATGGAATAATTCTAAAACGCCATTCAAGACTGTTTAAATGTGAGACTTATTCTGGTACACGTGTTGAACTCGCTTTCTTTGTGGATGTAATATGCAACCCCTCTGAAGAACGAATAGTGGCTTATTCTTTTAGACAGTAAAAGGGCACACCCCTCTATCGGATCATCTATACGGGTGAATTTGATCAGTTGTGTACGTGCTGATTTGACTGATCTTCTCTCCTGCTTCTAGACTGCCCAGTAGGAGGGTCAACATGGCGGGCACAGGGGGCAGTTCCCCTGGGAACCCCTCCCTGAAAATCATGACGTTTCGTCCCACGATGGAGGAGTTCCGAGATTTCAATCAATATCTTGTGTACATGGAATCTCAGGGAGCCCAACGTGCTGGTCTTGCAAAGGTAGGGTCTCCAAATTAGTTCCCGCAAACCACTAGGGGTTCCCTTAGCCTGGATGCAAAGTATTGCCTTGCCTTCTCAAGAAGGGCTCTCAGAGTTCATGTCCTAGCACTCTGGCTGTGTCCTGGAACATTACTGTACTATATATTGCAATTTAGATATGTTTGCGGGGATGAAATGTATGTGTGAAGTTTCTGTACATTCACACAAACCATGTTCACACACTCTCGTCATGCAGATCATTCCTCCGAAGGAATGGAAACCGCGCCGTACCTACGACGACATCGATGATCTAGTGATTCAGGCACCCATCCAGCAGATGGTAGCTGGCCAGTCTGGGCTCTTCACTCAGTACAACATCCAGAGGAAGCCTCTGACGGTGAAGGAGTTCCGCCAGCTGGCCAACAGTGATAAGTGAGTGGTGACCGTGGCACACACCATCACACACACACACACACACACACACACACACACACACACACACACACACACCGTACCTCTGCCTTTGCCCTGAGTTTGAACTTGAGTGTTGTCCTCCCAGGAGTAGTCTAAGTAGCTTTTTAACAGGATGCTGTGAGGATTATGTCTTTCAAATAAGTGGCAAATGCGTGCCTTGTCTATTTTTGTACTCTGCCAGCTTCTAGATTAGCTTGGATGTTCTTTTGTCATTGATGTCAAGTTTGGGACATCAGGGCCCTTGAGTGCAGATGAGTGAAAACCAACATGATGCACACTCTAGCTGCCGGTTGAGCTTGACTTTGTACGTTACGTACTTTAGTTCTGCCATATTCATTCCAAGGTTTTCAAACGATGTGTTGTTATGTATATATTTAGTGTGTCTTATACATTTGTTGGAGACCTGTGAAAGTAATGCTAGATTAGATTCCCTCATGACATTAATCATAGAGATTAGGGAATTACTGCTTAAACTAGTATCATTGAGAATATACTGCCTTGTACTTTGTAACTACATATACTGCCTGGTACTTTGTAAACATTGAGGAATTTGATGTTGTGTAGTATGCTTATAATAGTATGCTTATAATGAGTACACATACAGTTTGTGGCATCATTCCTTTAACAACATACATGTTACATCTAACAGGTACTGCACCCCACGGCACCTGAGCTTCGAGGACTTGGAGAGAAAGTACTGGAGGAATCTCACGTTTGTGTCCCCTATCTATGGAGCCGATGTGAGCGGCACACTCTACGATGAGGTGAGCGTTCGGATTTCACCCTTGCGCAAGAAGAGAATCAAGTACTTTTTTTGTCACTATTGTGTTTGGCAGCAGCTTCACCTCTAAACGAGTCAGATATCTTAGCTCTCTTAGGTTGCTAGGTTACGGGGACGCTGGGGAGTTTAACGCCGCTCTGTCTGGCATAGTTTTTGTTTGATTTTGTACCATAATCTTAATTTAATATAAATGTTAGTTGTTCTTTTGTACTATTACTGTAGTTAAGTTAAATCGCTGTACATAGCCATTGTTTGTCGTACTTTTATTCTTATTTTCTAGGCACTCCTGTGAGATTCCTGTGAATGAAAAGTGCGTTCAAAATAAAATGAATTATTATTATTAGGTGTAGAGAAATAAGAATGAACTAAATAGTTCAGTCGATGATATTTTTGCTCCCAGGGCGTGGAGGAGTGGAACATCGGCCACCTGAACACCATCCTGGATGTGATTGAGGAGGACTGTGGCGTGGCCATCCAGGGCGTGAACACCCCCTACCTGTACTTCGGCATGTGGAAGACAAGCTTCTCCTGGCACACAGAGGACATGGACCTCTACAGCATCAACTACCTGCATTTCGGAGAGCCCAAGTCCTGGTCAGACACTTTTCAGTCATCTTCTTCTAGGGCAGTGGTTCTTAACCTGGGTTCGATCGAACCCCAGGGGTTCCGTTGAGCCACTCTCAGGGGTTCGGCAGGGGTCAAGACACGCACAGTATAGCCCGGTTCACACTAGCAATGTCGTTTTGAAGAAATCATAACCTAATATGTATTACCCTGAGGTGAACCACGCACAAATGAATGTCTTAAATACTAATGTAGTTATCAGTGTCAACACGGTGTAGTAGGAACCGTCATTAAGATACTTGTGATGGTTCCACCAAAGGAACAAGAGCACTTCAGAGAGTCTAGCTGTACTTGTGCTTTTGCATATTAGCCACTGATCGAGGATCTCTGTTTAAATTTGCTTCTTGGACCTAACCTGCTCTTTTGGCTTAATGAGATGCTCTTTGCCTTGATGAGGTCCCTGTGCATAATGAAGGCTTGACCTGCAAACTCACGAAGCATGTAATAAATGTCCCCTTCCTCCCCCCCCCCCCCTTCAGGTACGCTATCCCACCAGAGCACGGCAAGAGGCTGGAGCGCCTGGCCACAGGTAGCAACTCAGCAATTTTGCTAATGATTCAGAATTTATATTCATGACTTTGCTCTTTTAGATGAGTCAGGCGGTTGGCCTTTAAGTGCAGGCATGCATACTGAGTGGTTTGGAGTAGGCCATCACACAATAACCATGCAATCAAAGACACTTATCTATTCTTCAGTCTCAGTGTTAAGGTGTGCTGCTACCCAATGTAATTAGAAATGTTGAGGGAAAAAAGTTACTTTTAGGAAAGCCAGCAATCATAATAGCCGAGTGATTAGTCATGATGGTTACCCGCACGATATGTAAATGTTTGACCGTGTCCATTTTGTGTCTTTTCAGGTTTCTTCCCTAACAGCTTCAAGGGTTGTGAGGCTTTCCTTCGGCACAAAATGACCCTAATATCGCCCTCCATTCTCAAGAAGTACAGCATCCCCTTTGACAAGGTAAAACAGTTCATTATTCCTGTGTGCGTGTGTGTGCGTGCGTGTGCGTGTGTGTGCGTGTGTGTGTGTGTATTCCTGTGTTCCATGTGTTAGAGTTTCTAACAATTTTGAGAAACAGTGATCTCACCAAGACTGTAGCCCTAAATAAGTGTCTGTGCCTTAGGTCATATTCACAAAGAACATTGTCTCAAGGCTGAATGGAAATAGCCTTGGTCAGATTTGGGGTATATAAGCAAGTCTGATTCCAAGACTCCTAATGTTTCCCAGGGGACTTCACAATGCTTTTTAGCCTGACCCTCAGGTCCCACATGTTTGAGATCAGTCCACAGGAAATTGAAGTCCCCCAGACCTCATCAAGCACCAGCATCCTGCCTCTTATAACAGGCATGGATCTGACGCTTATCCAGGTTTTGAGAAGATAATACCTCAGTTCATCTCCTGCTTCACTATCCAGTTGGTGTAGAGCATGAAATTCCCTGACCCCACCAATACCACTTCTGTAATAACTCAAGACATTAAGGTTATGATAGCCTTATGCTACTTGACCACTGCTGTGTGGAGCACATTAAGGTTGTGATGACCTAATGCCTCCTGACCACTGCTATGTGGAGCACATTAATGTTATGATAACCTTTTGCTACTTGACCACTGCTGTGTGGAGCACATTAAGGTTGTGATGACCCTATGCTACTTGACCACTGCTATGTGGAGCACATTAAGGTTATGATAACCCTATGCTACTTGACCACTGCTATGTGGAGCACATTAAGGTTGTGATGACCCTATGCTACTTGACCACTGCTATGTGGAGCACATTAAGGTTGCGATGACCCTATGCTACTTGTCCATTGCTGTGTGGAGCAAGTTGGTTGACTGTCAGTCAGGCAGTTGTGTTATTGTGATTATCTATTGAAACTGAAAATGCTAACATCTATCAGAATTGCTTCTCGTCATTAAATGTCTTTTTTTTAACCACCAGATTTCTCCATATTATTGAGCAGACTCTGAGGCTTTTTAAATAGATTTAATACAGCATGGCTTTCTTACCAGTACAGCAACTGGTTTCACATTAATGTGTGTCTGTGGTTTTGATTCATGGCTAACATTCAGGCCTATGTTGGATGTTCAGTAACTATCTGAGTTGTTGTCCTCCCAGATTACCCAGGAGGCCGGTGAGTTCATGATCACATTCCCCTATGGATACCACGCTGGCTTCAACCATGGCTTCAACTGTGCCGAGTCTACTAACTTTGCCAGCGTGCGATGGATCGACTATGGCAGAGTTGCAACACAGGTACCATTTCAGTCTCTGTGTTTGGTTCAGTTCAGTCTCTATGGTTGGTTCAGTCTCTATGGTTGGTTCAGTCTCTGTGTTTGGTTCAGTTCAGTCTCTGTGTTTAGTTCAGTCTCTGTGTTTGGTTCAGTTCAGTCTCTGTGTTTAGTTCAGTCTCTGTGTTTGGTTCAGTCTTTGTGTTTGTTTGGTTCAGTCTCTATGTTTGGTTCAGTCTCTGTGTTTGGTTCAGTCTCTGTGTTTAGTTCAGTCTCTATGTTTGGTTCAGTCTCTTTGTTTGGTTCAGTCTCTGTGTTTAGTTCAGTCTCTATGTTTGGTTCAGTCTTTGTGTTTGTCTGGTTCAGTCTCTGTGTTTGGTTCAGTCTCTGTGTTTGGTTCAGTCTCTGTGTTTAGTTCAGTCTCTATGTTTGGTTCAGTCTCTGTGTTTGTTTGGTTCAGTCTCTGTGTTTGTTTGGTTCAGTCTCTGTGTTTGTTTGGTTCAGTCTCTGTGTTTGGTTCAGTCTCTGTGTTTGGTTCAGTCTCTGTGTTTGGTTCAGTCTCTGTGTGTGTTTGGTTCATTTGTGAAGACTTGTACTGCTATGTTTACCCGTGTGGAGGTCAACCAACAGTGACCTATGAACTTTTTCCCCTCAACGTGTTTGTTGCCATATGCATTGTCCTGGCTCAAGGGAGACAACAAACAAAAAAAGAAAGGCGCAGGTCATTAAAGAGAAAACTCAAGGATATATTAAACCCAAAATACATTTGACAAACCAAACCGCAGGATAACTGTGGAAAAATCAGTGAGGTCAGTGATGCGTGTAAGTGCATGATTGGAGAAGGGGAATGTAGTGATGCACAAAGAGACAAAAACAAGGAAACAACAGAGCAAAGCAGAACAAACCAAACCCAGTTAGCCAACTGAATAAATGACTCTAGACAACCTTTTATAATCAACATGAGGAATTAAAGAAGCAGAGAAAACATGATCCGAACGGGAACAAAACCGAGGACGAACATCGAGGTCGTCACCCCCCTCATATCAGAAATGTGTTGGTATTCGTCACCAACCTTTTAGTGTTCTGGCCCAGCGCTTTATAAGCAGTGGATAGTGTTGGTGTGCAGACAACGCTTTGCTCTTCTCAGCACTGTTTCACCCCAGCGACTATACATGGAGGTTTCATGACGGGTCTATGATCTACTGTATATGACGCCAGCGACTATACATGTAGGGTCCATGACAGGTCTATGATCTACTGTATATGATGCCAGCGCTGAGGCTGTGCCCTTTCTGAAGGACAGAGGCTGCATGTTAGAGCTGATCTGAATAATGATGATAGCTGAGCGCGTGTGTCCCTCTCTCTCCTCCCTCCCTCCCTCCCTCCCTCAGTGCACGTGCAGTAAGGACATGGTGAAGATCTCCATGGACCCGTTTGTGCGCCTCTTCCAGCCGGAGCGCTACCCGGGCTGGCTGACGGGCAAAGACCCCTGCCCCATCGACCACACCCGAGCCACGCCCGGATTCACCCCTGAACTGGAGGGTTGGAGGGTGCAGAGACGAGCCTGCGCCAAACCTGCTTCCAAGAGGTATTCCCCATACACATTAACACTCCATGTACATCAACACCCCATACACATCAACACCCCATATGAACTGTACATTAATACAACAAATGTCAGCACTACAGTAATCAATTTATACTGCAGATTAGTTCCACTATAGTAGTAGAGACAAGCCCGCACCAAATCTGCTTTCAAGAGGTAGTCACCATACACATTAACACTCCATACTGTACTTAATAAAAAAAAAATTAATACAACAAATGTCAGCACTACAGTAATCCATTAATATTGCTATAACAGATTAGTTCCACTATAGTATCTTAGTTCAGTAAAACATATTAATATCCTTCTAATTTCTAAACATTAAAACAGCTGGTAGTGCCCCAGAAATACATTATTACTAGATCAATATTAAGTATTACTCTAGGCGTGTTTCCACTGAAATACATTATTACTAGATCAATATTAATATTACTGTAGGTGTGTTTCCACTGAAATACATTAGTACTAGATCAGATATTAATATTACTGTGGGTGTGTTTCCACTGAAATACATTATTACTAGATCAGATATTAATATTACTGTAGGCGTGTTTCCACAGAAATACATTATTACTAGATCAGATATTAATATTACTGTGGGCGTGTTTCCACTGAAATACATTAGTGCTAGATCAGATATTAATATTACTGAAGGCGTGTTTCCACAGAAATACATTATTACTAGATCAGATATTAATATTACTGTAGGTGTGTTTCCACTGAAATACATTAGTACAAGATCAGATATTAATATTACTCTAGGCGTGTTTCCACTGAAATACATTATTACTAGATCAGATATTAATATTACTGAAGGCGTGTTTCCACTGAAATACATTATTACTAGATCAGATATTAATATTACTGTGGGTGTGTTTCCACTGAAATACATTATTACTAGATCAGATATTAATATTACTGTAGGTGTGTTTCCACTGAAATACATTATTACTAGATCAGATATTAATATTACTGAAGGCGTGTTTCCACTGAAATACATTAGTACAAGATCAGATATTAATATTACTTTAGGCGTGTTTCCACTGAAATACATTAGTATTAGATCAGATATTAATATTACTGTGGGTGTGTTTCCACTGAAATACATTATTACTAGATCAGATATTAATATTACTGAAGGCGTGTTTCCACTGAAATACATTAGTACAAGATCAGATATTAATATTACTTTAGGCGTGTTTCCACTGAAATACATTAGTATTAGATCAGATATTAATATTACTGTGGGTGTGTTTCCACTGAAATACATTAGTACAAGATCAGATATTAATATTACTTTAGGCGTGTTTCCACTGCAATACATTAGTATTAGATCAGATATTAATATTACTGTAGGCGTGTTTCCACTGAAATACATTATTACTAGATCAGATATTAATATTACTGTAGGTGTGTTTCCACTGAAATACATTATTACTAGATCAGATATTAATATTACTGTAGGTGTGTTTCCACTGAAATACATTAGTAGTAGATCAGATATTAATATTACTGTGGGCGTGTTTCCACTGCAGGTCCTCACAGAACTCAAGTTGCTCACACGGTTAAAGGAACGGCCCACTGCTCGGCCCTCTTGCTTTTCCTCTGCAGTGCAGGAGCCACCACACCTAGAAGTTGACAGGATCATTTGCTAACACTTAGATGGCAGCGGTTGTAACTTGGTATAGACACCAACAGCACTGATGATTAATAACCTCCCAGCTGTTTCAAGGCTGCAGGGAAGCACCTACCCTGGAGCAGGGACTCATTTCTCCCCTGAAAACAGCCCTGCACAGTGGGGAAAATAAGGATTTGAACCCCTGCCGATTCCGCAAGTTTGGCCACTTGCAAAGAAATGTGTGATCTATAATTGTAATGGTAGGTGTATTTCAACAGTGAGAAACAGAATATCAAAAAAAAAAATCCAGAAAACTGCATTTTATAACATGTATGCCTTTATTTGCATTTGATGCAGGGTTCAAATACTTATTATCCCCACTGTTTAAGGTTCCTACAGTGCACAAAAGGTTCTGGCCCTAGAGTTCCTATAGTGTAAAACGGCCGAGTGACATTTGTTTGGTTATTTCTTTAATAGTTGATGGTTGTGGGGGGGCACAGTGGCGCGAGCCGATAAGCCCCCCCATTTACGGACTTCATTGCCCGTGGGGACACAGTTTGGATTCCGGCCTGCTGTCCTTCTCCTGATCCTCCCCCCTCATGTTCTCCGCCTTGCTTCCTGTCCACAACTCTTCACTATCCTGTCCAAATAAAGGCTCAAAAGCCCCAAAAAAATCTTAAAAAAAAAAAAAGTTCATGGTTGTTGGTGTGTGTTCTCCCCAGCCCGCCCCCTGCCCGCACACGCTCAAAGAGGCACAAGACGGTGGAGGAACCTGTGGACATGGAGACCTGTGCAGTGGAGAAGTGTAGGAGGGTGGATCCATGCTCAGAGGATAAGGAGGCAACTGCTCCTACGCCACAGGACTACAAATCCCAAGATGCACTACTGCAGGGGATTGGTAAGTTGGGGGCACATAATTACCTATGCATTTGGACACACACTTTTATATACATTATATACTTATTATATTATATACCTGTATTATTGAATTACTATATAAATGCGAATGCAAGCCTCGTTTTCCATTCTTAACCTGTAGGCATTGCTCAGTCATTGGTCTGGTTCAGGTGCCAATATTTTTGTGTGTGTGCGTGTGCGTGTGCGTGTGCGTGTGCGTGTGCGTGTGCGTGTGTGTGTGTGTGTGTGTGTGTGTGTGTGTGTGTCTGCTCTCCTAGGCTCCCCTGGTGGGCGCAGGCAGATGTGTGTTGTGAAGGTGAACCGTGTAGAGGCCGACACACTGATCCACAAGTCTTCCATCCGGGAGGACCCCTCAGGACCGCCTCACCAGAAGGTGTCCGCCAGAGAAGGCCACGTCTCCAAGGTGCCACCAGACACGAAGCTCCGCACGTCAACCATCCAGTCACACACACCGCTGGAGAGCTCGAGGGCGGACACACACATGGACACACACATGGACACACACACTCTGGCCCCTGGGTCCCTTACTGTAGTCGCTGACGTCAGTGTGGCCCCTGCAGAGCAGAACACTTCTCCTTCAGAGGAAAGCAACGGCAATCAGGCCGCTTCACCAGACTGTGACGGTGGAGCACAGGGCGACACACACACGGAACACACACACACGGAACACACACACACACCGCCAGGGGAAAGCCCACTGACCTCACAACGCCACTCCTCTCCAGCAGGGGCACCTCTGAGCTCTGGGAGCCAAGCACTTTACGGGGGCGCAAGGAGCACACTCACACCCCTCACCCCCACCCCCGCAGATCTGGGGCCTGAGGTACACCCACTTCCCCCGCGCACGGCGTCTCCAGCATCTGATCTGAGAACAGACCGCCCTGCGGCCGAACCCCCCGTGCCCAGCAGCGGCCGTGCCCACGTCGTGCCAAGCGCCGCCGGGTGCGTCTCTGAGATGCCCCTGCTGACCCCCGAGCCCGTGGAGCTGGAGCAGGAGGAGCCCCGCGTGGTCACCCAGGAGATGCCCGCTCTCATGCCCGCGCTCACGCCCGCCCTGTGCTCCGAGGCGCCGCCGCCGGCGCTGGACGACAGGCACACACACGCGCCCGCCCTCTACCGCGAGAGCGACGCGCCCGTCCAGTCTCACACGGCTCCGCCCGAGCTCACCATAGAGGCCCTCAGCCACCAGGAGCCACCCCCCCTCTGTACCCCCGACCCCCCTGACAGAGACCACACACACACCTGGAAACACACTCCCAGCCCGGAGCGAGACACACACCTCGAGTCACACACACTGATCGCGGCAGAGGCACAAGACGCGCCACCACCGACTCTGGAAATCCAACCCGCTCAATCCACAGACGTGGTCCACAATCACACCCGGCTCTACGCTGGTCCGAGCCCGTCTGGCGTTTCAGAACTAGCAGCGGACAGCAGCGCCCTCGACACTACTGCGGACACACACACTACTGCGCACACACACACTTTACCACAGCAGATCACTGGACTCACACACACACACACACGCAACTGTATTACCTTCAACACTGCACACTCTACTGAACACACTGAAACACACCCCAACACCTCAACACACACCTACTCTACTGAACACACTGACACACACCCCAACACCACTACACTCTCAACACACACCTCTCTCTTCTTTGGGTCCCAACCCAGCACCTCAGGCCCCAGTGCAAGCCCAGGTCTACGCCCTGACACTACTGACCACAACACACACCTAAGGTTTACTGACAGCCATGCCCTGTCCACTTACACTACTGACCACAACACACACTTAAGGTTTACTGACAGCCATGCCCTGTCCACACACACTACTGACCACAACACACACACAGACAGCCATGCCCTGTCCACACACACTACTGATCACAACACACACTTAAAGTTTACTGACAGCCATGCTCTGTCCACTTACACTACTGACCACAACACACACACAGACAGCCATGCCCTGTCCACACACACTACTGATCACAACACACACTTAAAGTTTACTGACAGCCATGCTCTGTCCACTTACACTACTGACCACAACACACACACAGACAGCCATGCCCTGTCCACACACACTACTGATCACAACACACACTTAATCAGAACAGACGGCCATGTCCTGTCCACACACACTCGCCCCCGACTCAACATCCTCGCCTACACTGCACCCACTGAGGCAGGCCGTAACAACACTAACCCTCACGCCTACATACACACACTCCAGAGTCCCACACACACCCTCACACTCCAGAGTCCCACACACACCCTCAAGAGTCCGAGCACACACACCCTCACGAGTCTGAGCACACACACACTCCAGAGTCCCACACACACCCTCCAGAGTCCCACACACACCCTCACGAGTCTGAGCACACACACACTCCAGAGTCCCACACACACCCTCCAGAGTCCCACACACACCCTCACGAGTCCGAGCACACACACACTCCAGAGTCCCAGCTCACACTCCGGTGGTCTCACGCATTTGGCCAGGTCGCTCCCTCACGACTCACACTCCAGCTCCTACACACTCCTCCCCCCTGAGAGCTCATTGGTGGAGCTGCAACCTCAGCCCCTCCCCCCCGACGCCCTGTGGGGCAGTGTGCCCGCCCCCTCGCCGGCCGTGCTGATCGAGAGCGTGCGCCCGGAGCTGACGGACAGCCTGACGGCCTATCACACGCCGGCGTCGGCCTACGACCGCCACGCGCTGTCACACACCTCCTTCAGCCTGTGGGAGGAGGAGCCTCGCTGCAAGGCCGTCAGCTCCCCCGAGCCCCCCGAGCCCCCCCCCGAGAGTCCCACACACACCTGGACGCAGCTGGAGCCCAGCTGCCCACACACACACTCACACTCACACACACACACACACACACACCAGGACAGCCAACCAGAGGTCACCACCGCCGCCCCGGCAGGGTTGCCTAGCAACGAGCTGGCTTCTTCTGAGTGCGGGGGCTCTGAGAGAGGAGGAGGAGGAGGAGGAGGAGGAGGAGGAGGAGGAGGAGGAGGGGGGGGCAGGGCCAGCAGCAGTGATGACAGCTACAACTCCAACCTCAGCGAATCGGAGTGCGGCGACACCGCCCTGGAGCCAGGGGAGGTCCCTACTGTGAGTAACCAAGTCTAAACATCCATCCATCCTCAGCCAATCAGAGAGCAGAAGTGGGCTTGGAT
>NC_137918.1:23998365-24003365 GCF_963457725.1 Sprattus sprattus | reverse complement strand
TATCGATTCGCGAGGTAGTTTTTGTGAGAGGGGTTTTGCCTGTGGTGGTGATGGACATGATTAATGGGCTCGCGAGCTTCACTGCGGAGTAGGAGATCGCGCGTGTTGGATGCTGTCCCGACTTTTGACTCCCCCGCTTTGCGACCACTTCTCGGGTGTCTGTAGCGGTTAATTGATTACACAGGAGAGCGTGAAACACACGTCATCTCACACGTGTGTATGAGAGCTGGTTGTTAGGCTGAGTCTGCTGATGCAGCTTTTTTTTTTCTTTTTTTTTTTTTAATTCTGCTGGGGCTGTGCTATTAGATTGCAGTCTGTTCTGCATGAAAAGGATATGCTAAATCGAAAATGCATATTTGTTTACATTAGGTCTATGCTAACTAATGCCTTTTGAGATGGTACGTTATTTCATTAGTTGTGTGTGTGTGTGTGTGTGTGTGTGTGTGTGTGTGTAGCCTATGTAAGTGTGTCTGGAAGAAAGAGTATGTGAACAGACTGTAATTGAGACCTATCCGACTATGACTTTTCATTCTCAAGGGTTGATAATATTGTCTCTGTTTGCAGGAGTACTCATGGCGTGGAGTAAACTCGCTCTGTTTCTGGTGCTGGTCCTTTTCACTGAGAACGGATCAGCCGCCAAAAAGGTGAAGAAGGGCAAACAGGTCATCTGTCCCTCGTGAGTGAACTCAAATATACACACAAGTTCTGTTGACTGTATGTTTCATGGTGGTACACACATGCTTGCTGATGGGAACACATAATGCTAGATTTGCCCACATAAGACTGTAGATGTGTCCCTAGCATCTGTACGGGGCTCAGCATGAGAAGATGAGAAAGATAGAGCTGCAGTATCAGTCCCCTCCTCGTCCACACACCCACACTTGCACAATTAAAGCAGCCACAGTCTGCGTTGGGTATAGGGACAGTCTAGCTTCTTGCCTTCAGTCAGATTAGAATGTAGTGGATTCACCCAGAACTCTTATCATTATTGTTGTTGTTATAATTATTATTATTATTATTCATATATATGATGTCACCATTATGCAAAGTGAATTTCAGCTGCTCAGATCGTTTGGTCTCACTGGCCTCTCAAAGTGATTATAAAACAATATGTTTCAATACAGTTTCACGGTACTGGTTCAGTACAGTTTCACGGCTCTTACTTAAATGCTCTGAAATAAATCTTGGCAAGTCTATATATACTGTATATATATGATGTCACCATTATGCAAAGTGAATTTCAGCTGCTCAGATCGTTTGGTCTCACTGGCCTCTCACAGTGATTATAAAACAATATGTTTTTATCATCCAATTTTTGAGGATGACTTAAAGCATCTATTATTATCTAGAGCATCTTAGCTAATAGAGTGAAAAGGCTATTTAGCATTTAGCTGTTGGAATAGGCCTCTATACACTTCTGGATGGTAAAGTATTGTAATATCCTGATGTTGCTAATAGAATATGAGTGTTTGTAGTGGTGAAAGAAACCGTATTGGTGGTTTCTGCAAGGAAAAGCTTTTAGCTCTTACTTAAATGCTTTAAAATAAATCTTGGCAAATGACAGAGTGGCTTCTACTCTTACCTCTGACTCTGAACCCCCTCCACATGGAGTGGGAACCCTGTTGTGAATGTCGTCTGAGCCCATCTTGACCGTGAAACTGTACTGAGCCTGAACGTGCTCTGTGACCAGGTTGTGATTGTGTGCACACAGTCAGCTGAGCTGTACTATTAGGAATCACACAGATAAGACCCACGGAGAGCCAGAGGCTTCAGGGCTCTAGCCAGCAGGAGCCCCAGAGACCCAGTGGGCTAATCGGATGTATTACCACTGATGGGAAGATTAGAGAGAACACCAGGGTGCTACACGCATTCATGTAGAACACACAAGCAGACATATTGTATTCAGAATCAGAATCAGAATCGGCTTTTATTGGCCAGGTTAGTTTGCACAAAGGAATTTGTCTTGGTGCAGTGGCTCTCACTGTGCTTACACACATTACTCAGAATATGCAACACAACACAAATCAATACCACAGTGCAAAACAATACAATACAATTGACCACTTTATTTCCTGTTATTGACCATGTTCATTCGTATGAAGCTCATAGGGAACGAGTGTAGGATCTCGGTGCTGTGTTTCATAGGGGATGAGTGTAGGATCTCGTTGCTGTGTTTCATAGGGGATGAGTGTAGGATCTCTGTGCGAGTGTAGGATCTCTGCTGTGTTTCATAGGAAACGAGTGTAGGATGTCGTTGCTGTGTTTCATAGGGGATGAGTGTAGGATGTCGTTGCTGTGTTTCTTAGGGACCGAGTGTAGGATCTCTATGCTGTGTTTCATAGGGGATGAGTGTAGAGTGTAGGATGTCGGTGCTGTGTTTCATAGGGGACGAGTGTAGAGTGTTGGATCTCGGTGCTGTGTTTCAAAGGGAAAGAGTGTAGAGTGTAGGATCTCTGCTGTGTTTCATAGGGGATGAGTGTAGAGTGTAGGATCTCTGCTGTGTTTCATAGGGAACGAGTGTAGAGTGTAGGATCTCTGCTGTGTTTCATAGGGGATGAGTGTAGAGTGTAGGATGTCGTTGCTGTGTTTCATAGGGAACGAGTGTAGGGTCTCTCTGCTGTGTGTTTTCAGCCTGGTGCTCCTCTCCTGTCGAGGCAGCAGGCTCCATCCCAGATCCATTTGTCCCGAGTCATCACTGAGCGTGTGCTCCCATCCTTCACTATAACTCAGGGCATGTGCTGCGGTTCAATAACGGCCATCCACACACACACACACACACACACACACACACACACACACACACACATTCACACACACACACACTCACACACACATTCACACACACACAAACACACACACACACACACCCCCACCCCAGAGTCAGCCCACAGGAGCACTTCTGTCTGGCCTCACTGTACCACGGAGCTGCCCCCGCACGAGGCTGAGAAACACAAAGAGTTGGGGATTTAATATGTCTGTGTTGGAACTGCATTGCTACAGTGTGGCGGAAGCCATGATAGAGAAGACCCAGGCAATGCACTGGCTCTCTTCGTCAGAAATACATAGCATTGATCTTACGATTACTGGCCTGTTATATCGTGTGCTGCAATTGATCCTAGGGGTCAGCTAGTGATTCCCATTGAATTGGATGTTATTGCCAATAAATAATAAGCTGTCGTTTAGTGGTAGTTAGCAGTTTTGCTGCCAGTTGTGTGGGCTCAGCAGTGGCTGTGCTGGTATGTGGTGTTAGAGCAGTAGTGTTCAAACAGCTCGCTCCTCCGCGTCCCCAAAACCAAGCTCTGCACCATGGGCGACCGGGCCTTTTGCTCGGCAGCGCCACACTTATGGAACAGCCTCCCTGACCACCTTAGGGCAACGCAGACTTTAAAGCTGGACTTTTTGAAAAAAAAAATTCAGGAAGGCATTTCTGGCCTTGTGTTAAATCTTTTCTGTTATGCTTATGTTAACCATTTTTATTTTATTGTATTATTATAGTAAGTTTCTAATATGTAGGCACTCTGAGATTCCTGTGAATGAAAAGTGCGTTAAAAATAAAATTAATTATTATTAATTATTATTATTATAGTGTTCGGTGTAGCGTAGTGGCCTGTGAGTAAAATGCGGCGAGGGTGGTGTGTGTGAGAGAGTGTGTGTGTGTGAGAGAGTGTGTGTGTGTGTGTGTGTGTGTGTGTGTGTGTGTGTGTGTATGTATGTATGTGTGTGTGTGTGTGTGTATGTGTATGTGTGTGTGTGTGTGTGTGTGTGTGTGTGTGTGTGTGTGTGTGTGTGTGTGTGTGTGTGTGTGTGTATGTATGTATGTGTGTGTGTGTGTGTGTGTGTGTGACGGGGGGGTTTGGGCTTTTTCTCTCTCTGCCCTTGTCAGTGGCGTTTGACTCATCGGCAGGAGCAGCGCTGGGCTGTGGGCTAAAGCTCCCTGAAACATCCAAACACACACAGGCACGCACACACAGCCACGTCACACCCAACACACACACTCACTTCCATCACCTGCAGCCGGCCTGCCTCCCCGCACCCCTCAACACCACAGGACCAGCGGGACCGGATCAAACCAGTTCAGCATCACCCGCTCCAAACATAGGAACCGGCCTGAAGTGTTTCTTTTTCATCAAATCTTTTAAAACTGAAGCAATATAAGCACAGACTGGAGGCTCTGGAGATTTTGTATAATATTTGGTTTGTTTATATCGACAGGCAGCTGTCAGCCGAGGACTTGGATCGAGTCCCTGACAATTCAACCAGCAACATCCTCAACAGACTGTTGGTTACGTATGACTCCCGCATAAGGCCCAACTTTAAAGGTTTGTGTCCTAACTGCCCCAACTCTAATACTGATTTAATCTGGCCTGGTCATCATAGTCCCTTATTTTTGTTTGTTTGTTGTGAGATTACCTGCCAAGCTGCTGGTTCATCCAGATCAGTCGTATCAGATTATGTGATTCTGGTGGATGAGCCCAGATAGCACACACGGCACGAAATAAGCATGCAGTGCTGCACACACTGAATTTGACATTTGGATCTTCTAGAATTACTTTAGAATTTAGAATTAGAATTTAGAATCTAGAATTAATTAAATTAGTTTTAAAGCAGCGGAATCATTAGGATGAAATAGGTGAGGATGTTTTGAGGGCTACAAACTGCTTCGATTATTTCTGTTTATGTCTTTTCAATTGAGATCGTACAGTATAGCGTACAGTTTACGTCTCTCGTAGGAACCTTTTAATGAAACATCCCAATTTTCGGTGCAGAAGTAATCTTTGTGTGTGTGCAGCTGTTTTGTGTGAAAGTGTTTACATAGGCAACGTTTTCATTTTCACAGGATCCAAATCTTTAAATCTTCCCGGTGCTATGATTTGGTTTCATGTAATATTCATAAGGGTGAACTATTAGCCCATTACTCTGAGAGACTTTCTCCCAAACCCATTCATGGTAATTACTTCCACTGCTGTTAATTTACTGCATTTCCCTTTTAGTGTGGTATA
>NC_137918.1:23990865-23993365 GCF_963457725.1 Sprattus sprattus | reverse complement strand
TCTCTCTCTTTCTCCTCTCTCTCTTTCTCCTCCTCTCTTTCTCCTCTCTTTTTCCTCCTCTCTTTTTCCTCCTCTCTTTCTCCTCCTCTCTTTTTCCTCCTCTCTTTTTCCTCCTCTCTTTCTCCTCCTCTCTTTCTCCTCCTCTCTTTCTCCTCCTCTCTTTTTCCTCCTCTCTTTTTCCTCCTCTCTTTTTCCTCCTCTCTTTTTCCTCCTCTCTTCCTCCTCCTCTCTTTTTCCTCCTCTCTTTCTCCTCCTCTCTTTCTCCTCCTCTCTTTCTCCTCCTCTCTTTCTCCTCCTCTCTTTCTCCTCTCTTTTTCCTGTCGTTCATGTGCTGGGGTTGGGAGTGAGTGGAAGGGGGGGGGGCCCGTGAGGACACCCACTGGCACACACACACACACACACACACACACACACACACACACATACACACACACACACACACCCACACACACACACACACACACACACACACACACACACCCACACACACACACATGTATAGATAGACACCCACTGGCATCTCATTCACCCTGCTGCCCTGTCTCTGCTCCTAATCTATGGCCGTCTTCTTCTCTCTCTCTCTCTCTCTCTCATCTCTCTCTCTCTCCTTCACTCTCTCTCTCTCTCTCTCTCTCCGTCTCTCTCTCTGTTTCACACATGCTGTAGGTATTCTCTCTGTTCTGTCCCTCTCCTCTGAGTGTACACAATTAGCATCAGAGCTGCCGAAGGTCTCCTACGTGAAGGCCATTGATGTCTGGATGATGACCTGCCTGTTCTATGGATTTGGCTCTCTGATTGAGTATGCGCTCGTCCAGGTGGGTTTGTATGTGTGCTTGACCGTGGATCACTGTGAGTATATGTACTGTATGTGTATTAGGGTGCATCAAATTGCAATGCAAAAATGTAATCTCAACACATCAAACTGTCTGGGGTTGTTAGTTTGTTTGGACACACATAAAAATGACTTTTGCAAAGTTTTGGGAAAATTCATAGAGTTTTAGAGGTGGAACGTGGCATGTGAAAAATATGAAATTGGGCCTTTTTTTTATTTTATTTTTTTATTTAGCATTTTTTGCACTGGTATTTCATTCAGGACGTGCATATTGTAGTTCTTCTTGAAACCAAACATTGAAACCAAAGCCAAAAGTGGCAACAGAGAACGATATCAAAAAATGAACCGCTTTATCATGGCTCCCCAATGGATATAAGCTGATGTGCCGTTCCACCTCTAGAACACCACGTATCGCAAAAATATTTTGCATTTTTTGAATGATGGATGGTAACACTTTGAGCACCCAGACACATCAATATGCTGGAACTGTGTATTTTGATGCACCGTATACTTGTGTGATTGCACCTATGATGATGGAAGTTGTGTGTGTGTGTGTATTTAATATCTACCTGCTAATAACTGCTGGATATTACCTACTGGATATGGTTTGCATTGTACTGCTGTACACTGTATACATGTGTGTATGTGTGCTTGATCGTGGATCACTGTGAGTAACTGGATATGGTTTGCATTGTGCTGCTGTATACTGCATACATGTGTGTGTGTGTGTGTGTGTGTGTGTGTTGCTCAGGTGATGCTGAATAGCCCAAAGCAGATTGAGAAAGAGAAGATCCGAATGTCAAAGAAAGAGAAAGAGAAGGAGAAGAAAGAGGCGAAGAAGACCCCCACCAAAACCCCCAACTCCATCAATGGCACAGGGGGAACCCCCATACATGTCGTCAGCACACTGCAGGTGTGTGTGTGTGTGTGTGTGTGTGTGTGTGTGTTTGGTAGATGTGTGTGATTGTGTGCTTTTCTGTGTGTTCTTTGCCGCCAGCATAATATTGTGTCTCCATGTGCATTTTGTTTGTTTGGTGTGGGATGTTTTGGATTCTAATCAGCCGACCAGAACAGCCGCATGATTCATGTTGAGTCAAATTGTCACTGAGTCAAAATATCATAATGATGTTATAACACAGCATTCGACAACATTGCTGTGTTATAACATCATTATGATATTTTGACATATTTAATTTGAATGTCATAACAGCTGCCCAGTCCAGCCCAGTTTGTCTTTGAGGCGAACCTTTAACATTTCTCTCTACAGTTTCTCTCAATTTTAACTAACTCTAGTAGCATAGGAATTTTGTATCTTCGTCCCAAATAAAGTAATGGCATTACTTGACATCATGTGTGCTGTGATGCACAGCGTAATGGCCACAAATGGCAGTGCTCTCTTTCCAATTAGTAAGATCACATCATGGGTGTGTGTGTGTGTGTGTGTGTGTGTGTGTGTGTGTGTGTGTGTGTGTGTGTGTGTGTGTGTGTGTGTGTGTGTGTGTGTGTGTGTGTGTGTGTGTGAGAGTAAGATCACATCATGAGTGGCCTGGGACCAGATGACCCTGTGCTGTCCAGCTCCATGCAGTTCAGTTAGAATGAAATCTCCTAGAACTGGTGTAATTTAGATTATATTTCCTGAATACATAATTATTTCATACTTTGGATGCA
>NC_137918.1:23975865-23985865 GCF_963457725.1 Sprattus sprattus | reverse complement strand
GCCTGGCAAATGACATCCTTTGCAAATAAAAATAGGTATATCTAAATTACTGTATGGAATGTTCATCTAGGAATAGATGTTGTGATTGTGATGGAGGGTCATCATCCATAGCTGTGTCCATAGCAGACAGTCTCAGGCTATCTGACCAGTCTGAGCTGTGCCTTGGGACTGTGTTGAGAGCTGAGGTGATGTGTCTTTTGGTGTGAGTGTGAGTGAGACCGGGTACAATTCTAAAACGTTTTCGTACTTTTGTGTTGTTGCATAAAATCGACATTAGCGACACCTTCCATTTTAACATACATACATCTTTTGTCCCTATGTTTACTTCACTGTTTTAAGCACATGTGCTTGTCTCATTATCTTGCAATGCGTACCTTGGGGACAGTCAGGGGCGCAGATAGCACTGGGGACCCAAAAAAAAAAAATCCCATCTGCACCGCTGGGGACAGTGGTAACAGTGGCCAAGTACATGTAATATGCCCGTTTGAAATGGCAAAGTAAAATATACGGCAACCGCCATGCTTTACTCAAACAAAAATAGTTGTGGATAAAGATTTTGCTGTAAGATGTAGTATTTACAGGTTGCAAAATGGCAATGAGAGAGTCGCTTACAAACCAAGTGGCTAGCCTATTTCACTTGCTAGCCGTTGCAGGTTGTAACCGATTGTAATGCGTGTAACAATTGTCCCTAGACGACCTCTCTGTTTTAGATAAGATAAGATAATAAAAATGTATAACACATTGTATGCAACCAATAATTCTAATAGCATCTAGTTCGAAAATAATAGATCACAACCACCTGCTAATTGTGTTCCTGTGAAAACATCAATTGTGCAGTCAAAATCTTGCACAAATCTTAGAAATTACAAATTTGCCTGACTAAACGACTTCTGTCTATTGTCGTCTAATGTTGTAGCGTAGCATGCCGGTGCCATCACACCTTATCTTTGTGTTTCATCGCATTACGCTAGACACGATGTGAGAAATTAGGCAAGTTACCGTACAACTGTCCTCGTGTTACAACTGTGCCCCAGTGGTCTCCCGGACAGCGGCAGGTGTAATCGTGACACTTTGCTGGCACTCCCTCTCAGCTGATAACCAAATGTTAGTCTTGAGACAAATGTAGTAGCCTACTCATCAGATGATATTCGTGACATCATCCTTCTTCTTATAGAGAATATGGTATGGCTCAGTACTACCTACGAGAGGGTCTTTTTATTACATGCATGTGAGGAATCATGGAGTGTTAACATATTTTTGGATAGGTTCCATAATTGGAATTAGGTCATGCTAGTATTTTTTTTAATGCATTTATTGTTTTTGGCGAGTTGTATCTATTTAGGTGTGTTTGCTGTTATATCATTATAACATGTAAAAACACACATTTGCAGCCTATACATATTCATAGTATTTGTGTTGCTGATAATTGATGAGTGAAACTCCTCAATAATTTGGATGAAAAATTATTACTTTTTTATGCAAGGAATGTTGCATCATGAACAGGTGCTCCCAAAAAAAGGCCAAAGAATGTTAAAGGTGTTTACTACCATTTTAGGGAGAGTTTTGTGTCAGAAACCAGTTGCGTTTATGCAGTAGGATATAGCCTAGACTAGAGCATACGCTGCTAGAAGGTTGAGAGCCTGTGTTTATTGTTTCCATGTAAATGATTCATGATTTCATTACGTTCATGATTTAGATGACATCCCATACAACATAGCCTACAAGAAAATAAATCGCACCTCATCAGAAATAAGGCGGGTAGTCCTCCTTTGACACTTCAAATGGACTAATCCAACTAGTCTACACTTAATTATCAAAGCAAACGTCTAAATATCTAAGTAGACTTCTCCAGCCAATTAACCAAGCCTCAAAATTACCGCATCGATCAATGAACGAGGCCAGTGATGCTCGTTGGCCCGAATCTCGTACCCGAAGGCTTAAGCTGCAACACCAGTTTCGGCATCTCTCGGCTCTTTCCGTCTTCATCAGTATTCCTCGCGTGTCCGTTGTGTTGAAAGGATTCCGAGGATCGGAGCCGCAAAGGAGGCGAGAGCTAGAAACCCGCATCAGTGCGCGATTCTTCCCCCGCATCGCCCGCTCCCTGGATCCTGCCATTCGTCTTTAAGGGCTCAAAGGTGTCTTCACCCTAGCGAGGAACTTGTTTTTTTCCCCTCTCTGTATGTGGAGAAGTCGGGTCCATGGGACGAGGGCTATTTTATAACCAGTGAAACGCTGGATGGTGGATGTCGTAGCGCCTTTTGGAAATGCAAAAGACGATGAATCTTCCGTGCTGGCTATTGCCCGTACTGTGGGGGATGTCGTTTGGTGGATCTCCAAGCGTTCAGATCGGTAAGAGTCGTAATTTTGAAATGTAGGTTTAGCCTACGTTTGAATATTCACATTTGTGTTTCAAGGTGTTAACGCGTGGTGGGAAATTTAGGACATCAGTCTCTACTGATACTGAGCCTTTCCGAGAAGGAGCGAATTGGAAACCTTCTGCGCGCCGGAGCCTCTGGGCGACATATGCTGATAAATACGAGAGATAAGGCGTTATGTTTTCTGCATGTTACTTGAAGGTGTGCGCTGATAGAATGTCTCTCACCTTCTTTTTATATTTCTGTTTTAGGGGGTCTGTTCCCTCGAGGCGCAGATCAAGAATACAGCGCTTTCCGGATCGGGATGGTTCGGTTCGGCACGACCGAGTTCCGACTGACACCCCACATAGACAACCTGGAGGTGGCCAACAGCTTCGCCATCACCAACTGCTGTAAGTGCGGCTCTGTGAAGCGTGCCAGAATTGAACAGAATTGTCTATCTGTTTGTTGACTCTGATTGCAATTATTTGGCAAAGATTTGGAGCTACGCCCGTGTGTTTTTGTGTGGGTTATTGCTCTCGGTGTGGACATCTTATGTCCTTCAGTAGCCCACTGTTCTGAAATCCTTCTGGTCGCTTAGTTCGCGATGGCTGTGAGAGGAGGGGAATGGACAGGCTGATTTAGGATCAGCTGTCAAGTAGCATTGCGCGTTTGCTAGCCGGAGCCAGGCGCAGCTCGAGAGATTTAACGCCGTTGAATATTTCAGTAACATGGGGGAGTTGTGTGTGCGCGCGCTTGATAGTGTGTTATCCGCCTCCGATACATGGGTTGGATGGCGTAACCATCATACATTCGTTCTATTATTAACGTTTGTCTGAGCGTTATACCGTTTCATTGTCTTGCGCCTTAACTCGGCTCATTTCATCTAAGCCATCCGAGTAATTTTTACCCATGTGTGTGGGATGATCATGAGAGGCAGTTGAAAGCCGCACTCCGGCAGGTGTATGAGATGATATGTTAAGGTTCTCTGTGTAATCGGCATGAATTCCTGATCAGCATGGAGTTGGTTTCCACAGTAACCGTATGGCCCCCGCTTTCCCCCTTGCATGCGCGCCGTTTGATCATGATATTAGTAATGGTGAAAGCACTGTTCTTATGATCTTACACTTGCTGGTGAATTAGGTTCCTGACGTGAGGAAAGCGTGATTTTCATTCTCTGAAATGAACCAGCACCGCTATCGTAGAATGAGAAAAGAAAATGGCTATTTCTCTCTCTCTCGGTCGAGCTAAGAAGCAGCTTCAAACGCGTCCTCTCTGACAGATCAGCCTCGCCTGTGTCTATAGATAATGCCAAAGAAAAGCAGCAGGAGCTACTGTTGAAGGTTATTAGAGGCTCTTGAAACTTAAAAACTGTTAGTTCTCTCCGATGCTTTCTATTAGTTCCTAGTCACATCATCCATGCACCCCTCACTCCAAACACACGTCCAGCTCCATACACACGGCTGATTAAGGTCAATTAGTCAATTTTAATGTGAGGCACACCGTTTAATGGATTCAGAGGGTGAAAAATTATCACATTTCCCATAACATACAAATCCACAAGAACTAAAATGGCGAGGGATTTCCAGCAACAATCCGCTAATTCTACTCGCCCACGGCTGTGCAGTCAAGTGTATGCCTCGCGCGTTGGAAGCAAGAGATCTGGCCAACACTGATCACTTGTGTGTGTGTGTGTGTGTGTGTGTGTGTGTGTGTGTGTGTGTGACAGAGAGAGTGTTATAAAAGAATGAGGTCCATGCGCTTAACTATGAGTGTCCTTCACTGCATCAAGTCACCTGCATGCCAACACCACCCTACGCTGCTGAATCATGCATATGGTCACTGAACGGCACTATCTGTAAAGCGAGCGAGCTTAGCAAGGTGTCTGTCAATGGCACCTTCGGAACCGTGCGCCATCCTAGATCCTCAAACAAATGTCACGACACTACAGAGTTTTTCCAATTCCCCGAACACAGAGCCTATTTTATATACTTCAAATATAAAAGTTGAAAGCACCTTGGTGTTTTAGATGAGAATAGAGAATGAAAAACAAGGCATTTCCTTCCTACTGTAGGTTTCATTGTGTTTGCTGCCTGTCACAAACCAATGCGAGAAAAACACTCAAACTTTAAAGCTGGGAAATTATCAAAGCGTTGAAAGAGATGCCATTGTGTCATTGCTTTGATTTGAGGACATTTCATCGTGGTTGCCAAATATTTTGCTTACTAAAGACATCTGTAGCTTCTACAGAGGAGTGAAGAGTGACCTCCCCCCTCGTGGGGGATGCACAGATATTTTGGGTCATGACCTCCAGTTCGCTTGTCCTCCAACGGACACCCTTTGGGAGATCAGGGCTCAGGACACTTCACAGGGATTTTTTCAGTGGAAAAGTTTTTATGCAGACATGCTTGCTACTCCTGTTTATGGAGAGGGCAAACAGTTTTATTATAGTGTGTTGGAGGCTGCATGCCACACTGTCTTCCCTGATATCAGCTATGTTACTCTGAAAATGTGAGGAGAATTCAGTAGATTTAGTCGGCTATTTGCGGCTGTGCTCTGGACCAGCAGGTACCACTGAGGAGTGGTAGAGAGGACTATGACCTTGGGGTGGTTTTTAGTCAGGTCACAAGTATATTCCTGCCCCTGAAAGTGAATTTAAGACAGATCTAGTTTGATTTGTCATGAATTTGAAAGATATGAGGTGACCACTCGTTGGTTCTCCAGGGAATGACAGAAGAAAGCTGTAAAGTAAATGTAGAAATTGTAGGTGGAGGTGCAGGAATAAGACCATTATTTCAAAATGTCTTTATTTTGTATTGTTGATAACTGTGGAATTGGAGAAAGGCCTGTCTTGAGTCAAGGTTGTCTTTGCAATACAAATATGCGGGCTTATTTGACATTCATGCCAATACAATTCAATCATATTGTTCAATCAGCTGTTGATTCTTAGAATAAAACGCTGTTGCAATTTTTGCACTCTCGTTGTGGAGTGATGGGGTATGTCTTTGGCAGTCTCCTTGTAGAGTGGTGGGGTATGTCTTTTGCAGTCTCTTTGTAGAGTGATGGGGTATGTCTTTTGCATAACGAATTTCTGCAGATTAAATGGATCTACAGGCAAGTTGATTAGCAAAATTTGGACCTTAACATGGAATACTAATCAGGGATGGGTTTCCCAGTAACGGTGTGTTTTATGAAGAATACTGATCAGAGATGGGTTTCCCAGTAACAGTGTGTTTTATGAAGAATACTGATCAGAGATGGGTTTCGCAATAACGGTGTGTTTTATGAAGAATACTGATCAGAGATGGGTTTCCCAGTAACGGTGTCTCTGTGTTTTTATGAAGACTTCAAATGTATACCTTACTGAAGTTGTTTACTTTTCTATGTATGCTTTCGAATCCATCTCTTAAGAGAAAGCTTCCTACGCGTACCTTAAGAGTCTCGATCCATGTTTCTGGAATCCATGTTTTTGTCATTCACATGAGGTTTGAGCAGGCGTGAGATGAGGATGATGGGCATGACTCAGATTATAGCACAGGCGAACACAGAAAGAACATCAACAAGAAATACTGCAAGTCAACATAACAAACAAATGAGGTTGGCTGTTGACTCGATGTTACTCATAGATTTGGAGTGGCAAAGGATTCAAAATGACTGGCTGAGTCATACATACAGATGTTTTTATTTTTATTTAATGACGCACAAAATGCAATGCAACACATGTCTTGGTCCTCCATCGCAGTGCGACGTGCAGTCAGTGTATGTGTTCAGACCCTAACACAGTACAGAGTGGTCCAGACCAACCTTACGAAAGTATCTCTTAGAGAGGGTATACCTAAGCTCAGGATGTTTTGGGAAACATCTCAAAGCGTTAAGGTATAACTAACAAATGACGTAGTGTTAAGGCTTTGTGAAAACCCACCTCAGATCTCTAGAAATGGTGGAATATTTTAAATAAACATAAACACAATATGACGTTTAGGCAGGCTGCCTTTTGCAAAGGTATTCCTTCAGTTTGAGTGAAACGGCTCAGGGGTCTCGAGATCTGAAACCCTGGAATTTTCTGATACTAAAGTTTTCAAAGTTATGCAACAGTTTTGCAGGTACAGCAAGTACCATGTCTTGCCCTAACAGTAGGTGGCTTATTGCCTAGATAAAAAACAAGCACAGAGTTGGTCGTCTGACCTTACTTCAGTTTGCAGAACTAAGCAAAAGCTTCTAGCTGTCTGTGGATGAAGAGAAACACTGGAACTCAGCTCCAGTAGATTCATTCTCTATGATTGTAAGTCAGAACCTTCAGTTATCCTTTTAAATTAGAGACATTTTCTGTCTCTTGCACAATGCCTTTCTGTGAGCGAGCTTGGCCTGCCAGTTAAGTTTTCTCAAAAGAGCATCTTGATTTTTTTTAGGATAGTATACAATAAGTGAATTGCTGCATGGAAGAGAATACTTTGTCTTGTTCTGGCTGATGTTCAATCAGGAAAGACTTGCATCTTAGAGATTGAATGGAATTAACTGGAATCTGAAGCCCTTTTCTCATGTTTGTAGTCTCGGTTAATGCGTACCCCTTTTTGCCAGTGCTCTCTGTCTTAAATGAGAGAGTATTGGTATAGTAACCCACACACACACACACACACACACACACACACACACACACACACACACACACACACACACACACACACACACACACACACACACACACACACACACACACACACACACACACACACACACACACACACACAATTGGTGGTTATTCTCCTCTGTACCTACACCCTACACGGAAGCCGGCACATAAATATTCTCATCACTGCGTCAGGTACTGAGGATTTGCGCTGAAGACAGGATGATAAAAAGAACAAGAGAGCACTTTCTCTCCCTCAGCGCTTCTCTGTCCCTCCATCCTAATCAAGCTTCACCTTCAGGAAGGGATTAAAGACAGCGTGTGTGTGTGTGTCAGAGTGTGCTTTAGGTACATGAAGTTGGCCCTGTGTCAGAGTATGCTTTGGGTACATGAAGTTGGCCCTGTGTCAGAGTGTGCATTGGGTACATGAGGCAGGGTCTGGAAGGTTAATATGGTATGTGTGGGGGGAGGGGTAGATGGGCGTGCTTGACATGATTTGTATGGATGTAAGGGAGCCTACATACATGCAGTATGTGGTTAGAGAATTAATCCTTTAGTCATTGGTCTTTCATCAAACAGCCAGACTGTTTGAAAAGATCTTGGTAAAACATGATGGTGGAGAAAGATGAATTAGAAGAATGTTTTGGCTCGATGAGTTAAAAACTGAAATATGTATTTGGCAAAAATAACTACGTGAGCATTCGGCCAGTTCATCTGAGGCACCCGTTCCTAAATTTCCCTCGGGAATAATAAAGTATCTTATCTATCTATCTAATGTATCTATCTATCTATCTATCTATCTACTGTATGTTTGTCTATCTATCTATCTATCTTTCTATCTATCTATCTATCTATCTAAATAAATAGTATGTTCTGTAGCCTTAGTGGTCCAGGTACTGATCACGGTTTTTGTATTTTGGTCAAACTAAGAGAATTTGAACAGCTCACTGTGGTACCTCATCTCTGTAGAATATTCTACCTGACACACAACCTTGTGGAAACCCTTGTGTGTTAGGATGGCAGGATGAATAAACTGAACAAGCTGAAAGTACCTGATATAAGTGTTATCTTTCATCTGCCAGTTTTAAGACATCCAGAAAAGGCTGTGTTACTTTTACAGCAATGTCAAGCAGTCCTGGGGCAACCTCACAAAGTTACATAGTGGGTAAGGGCAAAAGTAAAACTCATTGGGTAAGTGATTCCCATAATATTGTAGGACCATAGTATGCTACAGGCTGTGCAAGCGTAAGGTAGGGTACAGTGCTGAATAATGCAGTTTGTCCAACAAACACATTTTTTATTTAACAGTGAGTTATTTTACCCCAAGCTGGTTCATTATTCGTTATTTTCATTATTTTCATCATTCATTAAATGAATTAATGTTGTATAAATGTAAAATGAATTGACCCATTAAAACAGTAAAGCAGTATTACAAACAGTCAGACAACAGCACTGTTTTTCTCTGAAGCACTAGAATACATCTCAGGCTAGATTCATGCATTTATTTGAACGGCAATTAGTTTCATCCCCAGATTCACATGTATGCCCTTTGGCTTCATATGTATTTAGGGTCTCACCCACAGACTGATATGGATGCCCTTTGGCTTCACCATGCTTTTTAAGGATCTTATCCACAGACTCATATTTATGCACTTTGGCTTAATATTGATTTAGGATCTTATCCACAGACTCAAATTTATGCACTTTGGCTTAATATTGATTTAGGATTTCATCCACAGACTGATATGTATGTGCTTTGGCACTTTGGCTTCAACATCATTTTTATTTAGGATCTCATCCACTAGAATGAAACAGAAACCAGTGAACACCTTGCTCTCCCACTCGCTTTGAAAATAATCACACATACTGAATAACATCCACACACATACCCCCCCCCCCCCCCCCCCCCCCCCCCCCCCCCCCACACACACACACACACAGACATAAATACAAATATGTACAAATATTTTCATGTTCACCTGTGTGCTGTTCCTACATGCACACATGACAAGCAAACAGGATCACACACTTGGAATCACACGTATGCGTAGCGTTCCTTTGGAGGACAGAAAGCAGGGCAACTAAGTAGGCCAGCTAATTTTACCACTGCTCCGTTCTAGCCTCCCTCCACACAAACACAAGGTAACACACACATGGGCATGAGTGTGTTTATCACTTGGAAACTTCCTCCTCCTGGGCCCCTGGCTCATGGGGTGTGTGTGTGTGTGTGTGTGTGTGTGTGTGTGTGTGTGTGTGTGTGTGTGTGTGTGTGTGTGTCAGTGTGTGTGTGTGTCTGTGTGTGTGTGTGTGTGTGTGTGTGTGTGTGTGTGTGTGTGTGTGTTCCTGTGTGTGTGTGTGTGTGTGTGTGTGTGTGTGTGTGTGTGTGTGCTTTTGAGAGCAAAATACCCATTGGGGAGCCTGTGGTGCAAGCTAGGGTAGTTGTACAGTTGAATACCTCTGAGTTGTGTAATGTTTGTCTGTTAGATAGTCTTTTTTTTAATCCCACCGTCCTTGATGGGGAAGATGCACACACATCTCTGTTCGGTGTGATCTGTCTGGACACACTCAAAGCCCTCCTTCTCAAAGTGCCTTTATACAGCACAGAGAACAGTACTTTGTGTCAAGCCTGCTCGCGTCTGTGGATAATGACCTCATTGTGAATTTAAAAGGCTTTCTATTTCATCCTTGGGTTTTGTTTCATTCTTTTTACTGTAGATGCTACACTACTGTGTTTGGGTCTGTAATGATTTCTTTTGACAGTCTCTTGTTTTAACCGCCTTGCAATTAGACCCCATCAATCCAGCTGCAACCCAGGACGAAGCGTTCAATCACTCTCTAAAAATAGATGCAGACAAACAAACCAAAAAACCCCTGGCCTTTAACTCTCAAGATATCTGATCTCTATCTAGACACATTCTTTCCGGAATGATGTACGAATCAGGTGAAATTTAAAACAGCAGTGTTATCGGTGTGGAAGAGGTTTTGGGTGGACTCTGGAGTCGTTTTGTCACAAATAGAT
>NC_137918.1:23952389-23962389 GCF_963457725.1 Sprattus sprattus | reverse complement strand
AGTAGAATATGTGTGTTGAAGTCAGCCGAGTAATGCATGGAAGATTCACTACACACAGATAGACTTAACGTGTCTGTCCTTCTGTCTGTTCAGTCTCTCAGTATACACACATATACCTAGACGTCCAGCAGCTGTGCTCGATTTAAAATGCACCTCGAGTTTTCTGTCTTTGTCTCTTTCATTGTTACTCTTTTGTTTCTGTCTCGAATACTTATAGATAAAAAAAAAAACGTACACAAGTCTGGAATACTCTTAGTGTATTAATGAGAATATTTGAATGCGATAGTTAGTAGTTTATAGTGCAATGTCACACCCACATACCCTATTTCACACACTAGCTCTCTTGTGTTTCACTTCTGTTGTATTCACTGTTAAAGTTAAACAAAGGACGAGATTAAATGCTCAAGATAGATCTGTTCTTCTTTTCCTGTTTTTAAATGTTCCCATACTAATACGCTCCGTGTGTGCACCCTGCAGGAGAAGACCAGCGCCCTGAGCCTGAGTAACGTGGCCGGGGTCTTCTACATCCTGGTGGGCGGCCTGGGGCTGGCCATGCTGGTGGCCCTGGTGGAGTTCTGCTACAAGTCGCGCGCCGAGGCCAAGCGCATGAAGGTGGCCAAGAGTGACAGCCTGCACGCCACTTCCTCGCAGAATTCTCAGAATTTTGCCACTTATAAGGAAGGGTACAACGTGTATGGGATGGAGAGTGTTAAGATCTAGAGTGGCGGTAGGAGAAGGCCGTCGAGACCTCCCCTGCACTCCCCCCAAACAAACAGAGCCACAGAGGGAGGGACTGAGCCTAGGCAGCGAACCCCCCCAGCTCCATGTCTGCTCCACGTGACACAGCCTTCCAACAGGAGGCCTGGAGCACGAGCCCTAGCCGTTAGCATTTGTTCAGAGGAAATATCAAAACGTAGCTTGTGTCAGCCAACATGATATGTACAACTCGGAACGAATAATTCGTTTTGAATATGAATATGGAAAGTAAAATACGCCGCAGATGCGGACGCCTAAACGTAATCTTAAAACAAACGTTTATTGTAAGCCGAGTTAAATCTTAATGGTGCCTTGATGCTAACTAGTTCGGGCTCAATGATTCTCACAGTGCTCCAAATACCAAATATGAGACCAAATATCTTTTGCTCAATGTACCAAGTAAAAGTCTGGGCACCAGCAGTATACATTATGTTGTTTTGAGAGGTGTGTTGGCTAACTTCACATGCCTTACACAGCTGAACATAAAATCCATATTTTGCTGACAAAGGTCAAGTCACTAGCCCGGGGCAAACATGGGGCTGCTGCACCTCTCTGGCCAACCCTTCTCTGTCTGTGGCTCTGCCCCTAAGCCGCTTTCAGCCACATTACTCCATTCATGACGTCTGGACCATCAGAGGCAGGACTCATTTGCCACATGCCGAACAGAAGAACAGGGGGAGCATAAATGAATGCAAGGATGAAGGGATAGATTGGTGGATGACTTAGTAAAAGGATGAGTGGAGAGATGAGTGTGTTGTTGGCAAATTTTAAGACCCGGATGCGTCAAAGACGTTGTCATGTGCATCTGTGATCGTGTGTGTGTGTGAGTGTATATGTGATCGTGTGTGTGTGAGTGTATATGTGATCGTGTGTGTGTGAGTGCATCTGTGATCGTGTGCGTGTGTGTGAGTGTATATGTTGACCCGTGGCCTCATTTGTGCTTGCTGTAGTCCACTAGCCACCTCAATAATTTCAGTTACCTGCTCAGAATAGCCTCATCCCATTCAGTGGAAACGTTTGAATGCTTGACAGTCATACATTTAGTGTCATTTGCTTGTGCATTTTCGAAGTCATACATACAGACATGCACCAATAAATCCTTTCAGTGGTCTAATACATTAGGGCAAAAACATTTATATTTGTATAGTATAGTTTATAGTATTAAATATAGAGTATAGTATAAATGAGAGTACATGTAAAGATTTATATATGTTATATGTTGAATTATCCATAGATCTACACAGAATATTACATTTGACTATGGAAGACACTCTCTTTTTATACATACACACTAAAAGTGTACATAGCTCCTTTGATATGAACAGCAGTATATAACTCCTGTGTGGTGTGTGTTTTTTGTTTGTTTGTTTGTGTGTTTGTTTGTTTGTTTGTTGTTGTAGATGACCTTTACCGATGCGATGCGGAGTAAAGCCAGGCTGTCAATCACGGGCAGTATGGGGGAGAATGGAAGGGTGCTGTCGCCAGATTTCCCCAAAGCCGTCCACAGCGTCCCTTACATACGGCCTGGCATGGGAATGACGCTCAGCATGAGTGACCTGTCCTGAGTGCCTTACACACACACACACACACACACACACACACACACACACACACACACACACACACACACACACACACACACACACACACACACACACACACACACACACACACACAAACACGCACACACACAAACACACACACACTCACACACACTCACACACACACACTCACACACACACAGACACACACACATACTCACACATATGCTCAAAAAATACACGCGCACACAATACAAATACATGAATAAAACTGTACATATAACTCTCACACAATGCAGATAACGTACACATTTACAGCTAATCACACACCCACAAACTCTGTACCCACGCTTTGTACATACACTTTCACTCACTTGCACACACTCTCACACACACACAAAGTTCTCTTCATTTTTTTCAGACATCTTTGAGATTGCTGACATCATTATTTGCCTGCACTGAATCTCAAACTGACATGCCTATTTCCATAGCAACCCATTGAGAGTTCCAGATTCTGAATGACACAAGCACACTTTTGCACCATCTGCATTCAATTATGACTTTTTCAAATAACACTCAGATATTCCTACATAAAATTAGCATATTTAAACAAATATTTTCCAAAAAAGCTTTTCAATGAAACTGCTTCCATTTTGTTGAACAATTATCTGCATTGAGAAGGCTTACAGTCTTAATGTGTCAAAAAAAGTCAAAATGGTTCATACTGATGTACTGTAGGTGAAATGTTTTAGTAGTCTCATTTATAACTGTTATTATATGAAGACAACATCATGTATATATTTGGTTTATATGATGTTATTGTGAACAAAACAATGCTTGACATGTACCAGAAACCTTTTTTGTTCTATTTTCCTGATTTCATTTCTAGAAGTGTCAATGTTTTCTTGGATCTTCTTATGTCCCATCAAGGATGCTGGCAGTAGTTTTATAGATTTAAACATTTAATAGATATTAAAATACTTACACATGTTTACACATAACAAATGCAAGTGGCCATGTAGTTTCTACAATTATTAAATAATTTAACAAATAGACTTCTATATGAATATATAATAAATATAGAAATAAATGTTTAATACCCAGAGAGACAGAATTATGCCAAATCACAGAGTGCCAAAACCTGCAGGTATCTGACCAGTATGGAGTTCCACCATCTGAGTGTCTGGATGTCTGAGTGGCCAAACACACACACACACACACACGTACACACACTTATGCATGAACGCACATATACATACAAACACGCACACATACACATTCACATTTTTTTCCACATCCGCATGACGACACATGTACAGACATACTTAATGATTGCTACTGACATGTGTGTGTGTGTGTGTATATGTGTGTGTCTGTGTGTACAGGGTGCGTATCTTTAACACAGTGTTGTCGGACTCTGATATGCAGATCTGTAGTTTGAAACGCATGAAATTTTTAATCTTCCTTTTTTTTTTTTTGCTTTGTTTAGTGCGCGGATGCCACTCATGTTAAATGCTTAGTGTTTTCATTTTCAAATATGATGAGAAAAGACAACTTAATGTTACCGATAAATACATTGATTATTATATTGATTATCTACAGTATATGAAAACCACCTTTTTCTATGCCATGCCGTGTATCTGACGTCCTGTACATTAGTTTTGTATGTATATGTATTGTATATAAAATTATGTGAATAACTGAGATCAGTTAAACACACACACAAACACTTGCGTGAGCTGGGCCGTGCTAAACCCCTACTCCGAGAGAGCTGATGCAGTCTTATGTGTGACTGACCAGGATGGAAACCAACATCTTCACAAACACACATCCATGCAACCACACACGTACACACGAACACGCAACCACACACGTGCAGGCACCTACACACACACACACACACAAATGCATTTGGTTTCAGAGAGTTGTGTAAGATGGATAGCTGTGAGTCAGTGAGATACTGCTGATTTTTGTAACGGAATGTTGGACGGACTGATTTATTTTATTTTTTCCGACTCTTTTTAAATAAAGGCCCTTAGGTCTCAGTCTTGCCTCTTGACTTCGTTATCCTCTCCTTCCTCCATGCTTCTGTTCGTTATCCTCTCCTTCCTCCATGCTTCTGTTCGTTATCCTCTCCTCTCTCCATGCTTCTGTTCGTTATCCTCTCCTCTCTCCATACTTCTGTTCGTTATCCTCTCCTCTCTCCATGCTTCTGTTCGTTATCCTCTCCTCTCTCCATGCTTCTGTTCGTTATCCTCTCCTCTCTCCATGCTTCTGTTCGTTATCCTCTCCTCTCTCCATGCTTCTGTTCGTTATCCTCTCCTTCCTCCATGCTTCTGTTCGTTATCCTCTCCTTCCTCCATGCTTCTGTTCGTTATCCTCTCCTTCCTCCATGCTCCTGTTCGTTATCCTCTCCTTCCTCCATGCTTCTGTTCCCGTATCTGCATCGCTAGAGGGGGGGTAATACTCACTTGAGAGCACATGGCTCATGTCCAGTGAACCTTTGTAATGCAAGTACGTAGTTCCAAGTATTTCTACTGTATACACGTGCTGTACACAGTGCATTCTCTTAGTCATCCACGTAGATGGGTGCAGAGTCACTGGCTCCTGTTTGCAACTATGTTAGAGTGCTGGAACAGCTGTGATGCCCCCTGAGCAGACACACACTGCTGCTGATGTTATGGAGCAGATGAGACCAGGGCAGCAGACCCTAACCCTACTCCAGATGAGACCAGGGCAGCAGACCCTAACCCTAATCCAGATGAGGCCAGGGCAGCAGAGAGAAGAGACCCTAACCCAGATGAGACCAGAGCAGCAGAGAGCAGAGACCCTAACTCAGATGAGACCCTAATCCTAACCTAGATGAGACCAGAGCAGCAGAGAGCAGAGACCCTAACCCAGATGAGACCAGAGCAGCAGAGACCCTAACCCAGATGAGACCAGAGCAGCAGAGAGAAGAGACCCTAACCCAGATGAGACCAGAGCAGCAGAGAGAAGAGACCCTAACCCAGATGAGACCCTAACCCAGATGAGACCAGAGCAGCAGAGAGAAGAGACCCTAACCCAGATGAGACCAGAGCAGCAGAGAGCAGAGACCCTAACCCAGATGAGACCAGAGCAGCAGAGAGCAGAGACCCTAACCCAGATGAGACCCTAACCCAGATGAGACCAGAGCAGCAGAGAGAAGAGACCCTAACCCAGATGAGACCCTAACCCAGATGAGACCAGAGCAGCAGAGAGAAGAGACCCTAACCCAGATGAGACCCTAACCCAGATGAGACCAGAGCAGCAGAGAGAAGAGACCCTAACCCAGATGAGACCCTAACCCAGATGAGACCAGAGCAGCAGAGAGAAGAGACCCTAACCCAGATGAGACCCTAACCCAGATGAGACCAGAGCAGCAGAGAGAAGAGACCCTAACCCAGATGAGACCAGAGCAGCAGAGAGAAGAGACCCTAACCCAGAAGAGACCATAACCCAGAAGAGACCCTAACCCAGATGAGACCAGAGCAGCAGAGAGAAGAGACCCTAACCCAGATGAGACCATAACCCAGAAGAGACCCTAACCCAGATGAGACCAGAGCAGCAGAGAGAAGAGACCCTAACCCAGATGAGACCATAACCCAGAAGAGACCCTAACCCAGATGAGACCAGAGCAGCAGAGAGAAGAGACCCTAACCGAGATGAGACCAGAGCAGCAGAGAGAAGAGACCCTAACCCAGATGAGACCAGAGCAGCAGAGAGAAGAGACCCTAACCCAGATGAGACCCTAACCCAGATGAGACCAGAGCAGCAGAGAGAAGAGACCCTAACCCAGATGAGACCAGAGCAGCAGAGAGAAGAGACCCTAACCCAGATGAGACCCTAACCCAGATGAGACCAGAGCAGCAGAGAGAAGAGACCCTAACCCAGATGAGACCAGAGCAGCAGAGAGAAGAGACCCTAACCCAGATGAGACCAGAGCAGCAGAGAGAAGAGACCCTAACCCAGATGAGACCAGAGCAGCAGACCCTAACCCAGATGAGACCAGAGCAGTAGAGAGAAGAGACCCTAACCCAGATGAGACCAGGGCAGGAGAGAGAAGAGACCCTAACCCAGGAGAGAGAAGGAGAAGAACGAAGGCGTGGCAGAAGGATCAGACAAATCAGTGCAGGAGAGAGGAGAGACTGCACGCTCCAAAGCTGAAAAGGCTAATCATTAATTTACAGTGCTGGGCTTTTCATGGCTGGTGTTCCACATAGAAAATGCATTAAAGAGGTACTAAGAGCAGAGGGCCACAGAGAATCCACACCACTCATGACTCAGGCAAAGGAAGGTAAGCATAAATAAGTCGAGCAAATGCAATGCTTACTTTAATATCGGATCTACTGCGGCACAAACTAATACAAGACATTTGGCCTCTATAACGATGTATTCTTCACACAATTAACTGCTGAAACACTGCATGTAATAAATAATAAAGAAAAATAATTACGCCGTATATTCACACTGCTGTGCATCGTTATCTGTCAAACAGCATCATTTCCGAGTGTTCGTGAGTTAGTTACTCACAAATCAACACCATCTCTTACAAAGTCCACCCTGGGTTATTTCAAGGGTCAGAAATCGTTCCGTGTCGTGAAAACACAGGATGTGGTGGAACATACACATGTACTAAAGCTTTATTTATGGCTAAAGGCTGTATGTCATTTTGACTGGTGTGGTACCACTCACCAAAATGAACCCACAACTACAGCAACTCGGAGAAAGCGCATCATAAAATTGCTGCAGGACGGTTTCATTGTGTTCTTGAAGAGAATAAGGGCTGAATGTCCTGTGGAATGTGCATTCTGACCTCCTGCCCTGTCGTGTCCAGATATACATGGAGAGCATTAACTAATTACCTTCACTTACAGGAAGTAACACCTGTGTTTGAGAGGGTGCAGAAACATGATTTATGCTGAAGTATTGATATTGTAATTTCCACACTGACGCTGTAGAAATAATGCCAATTGCCCAGCATTCAATAGATGGTGTTAGGCTCAGTACTAAGACACACAAATGAGTGGTAACTAAGGCCACCTGATTAACTGCAATGAATAGTCCTGACATCAGCACTGTGTGTGTGTGTGTGTGTGTGTGTGTGTTTGTGTGGACAGACTGCTCTGTCAGCTGTAGCTCAGCAGTCCTCTTCCCCCACACACTGCGCTCACCTCCGCATTGGCTTTAATCAACCAATAACAGCTTAATCTGGCTCAAGTCGTCCAATCATACCTGACTTTGGCTCTGATCAACCAATAGAAGCCTGCTCTGGCCCTATGCCCAGCCCAGTGCTGGCCTGCACACTGAAGTGTGCTGTGTGTGTGTGTGTGTGTGTGGGGAGGGGGGGGGGGGAGGGGGAGATCAGAATTAACAATGATTGACAATTATCAGTAATGCAATGAATTTCATATTCATTTGTATTTTACATCTACACATAGCTCTTAATTAGACTCAGGTTGAAATGTAAGGGTCTCTGGTTAAGTGTCCTGCCATCTGGAATAATGTGTCTTATGGATAACAGGAGGTGGGATGGAATAATGTGTCCTATGGATAACAGGAGGTGTGATGGAATAATGTGTCTTATGGATAACAGGAAGTGTGATAGAATAATGTGTCCTATGGATAACAGGAGGTGTGATGGAATAGGTCTCTAATCTCAGGTCATATCAGAGCGTCATTGAATTCCTTATACCCCCCCCCCCCCCCCCCCCCCCCCCCCCCCCCCCTCGTGGCTGGATCCTCCACAGCTTCCTCCGTAAACCAACACACAAACACACACATTGTCGCAGTTCCTGTATCAGAGTAGCTGCCTGCCACATATTTGTGTAGGGTGAGGGCTACTGGTTGACATCCATTCTTCTGTTGAGGATTCTTAAACTTGGACTGTTTCAATGTCTGTGACGGACACAAGTGGATCTTCTGAGTGGAATCTTCCATCTTCCATTCTTGCAACATTCCTGATTGATCATTCTCCGACTGAAGTCTCCACCTATCTGTGGTATTAGAACACTGACCAACAGGGCATAAGTATCCAGACTTATACGTGAATTGGAAAATGCGTCTGAGGATCACTTCTAAGATGAATCAATGATTCCAGAGACTCTTGATGTAACAGTGCCTACCAGATGTGTAGGACGACACAAGGGCTAAAAATAACAACAACATACTGTACTGACCCTATGTCTTGTTTGTGTGTTTCAGTGTGTGTGTGTGTGTGTGTGTGTGTGTGTGTGTGTGTGTGTGTGTGTGTGTGTGTGTGTGAATGCATTTAATATACTGTGCTGCAAAATCATGGGGCAAAAATGAACTAAAATATTGAACACTTGATTCAGATGCCTTAAATATTAAACATGCATAGCTCTACTGAGGGTAGAGAATCTGTCACATTCTGTGCTTGCATGCTGTGATCAAATGGGGGGCACACACACACAGGCACACACACACACACACACACGCACAAACGCGCACACACACACACACACAGGCACACACACACGCACACACATCCCCACACACAATCCCAAGTTAAAAGCTAAGCTGCCAAGCAGTAACATTCTTTTCTTTTGCTTTACTTGGTCATCATGAATTATACATCTGTCAGTTTATCTTGGGACAAATCAGAATTACAGAAAGCAAGCTGTGGCACCTCTTTACAGTCGTTTGGTCTTTCGGTCACTGTGCCTCAAGGTGTATGAGGTTAGGAGGATGAGTAAACGGTCGAGATGGTGGTCAGCAATGGCTCCAGGGAAGCATGATGTTTACAAAGTTAAATTATCCTCACAAAATTTAAAAATAAGGACATATTCAAATTAGTAAGTAGCCTTTAGTAATCGCCGTGCTGTTCGACTGACTCACGTCAAGAACTTCACTGACCTTTAGTGCCCCACTTCAATAATTTGAATATTTTAGCCTGTCTTGGCTACTCAGTAGGGCTATCTTCCACTGTCATGTGACTCCCTGTCAGCTGATGTGATCAACACGGAAGTGAGATGTTTACCACCCAAAATTCAGATCGACATCGTAAGCTTTTAACAGAGTGAGTGAGGGGAAGGGACCACATTAGTGCAATGTGTGATAAGAAAAGTAGTCTAACGACGAAGTAGTCAGCACTCGATAACCCTGCGCTCTAAACATAACGTTAGCTATGGAGCATCGCTCTGTTCTCCTCGCTCTGTGCACTCTGCTGTGTGTGACATTAGCAGCAGATCAAATGTTAGGAGGTAAGGCTGGTAGCATTCTGTACATAATTATGATTCCTACTTAAAACGGCATGCCTGAGATTTTGTTATCGTAAAACTGTGTTTGTTCAGGAGTTTCAATACTTGTCTGTTCAAAGATGGACACTCGCAGGAGCTGTCAGGAGCTAAGCTGTCACTTCTTGGTGAAACTAGTAATGGTACAAATTCGACCGACCTCACCTACGGATTTATCTCGTGTGCTGTGGCCGTGGTGTTCTACGGGAGCAACTTCGTTCCGGTAAAGAAGATAGACACCGGCGATGGTAGATTTTTGCCTCAGTCTCTCCTTGGCTTGCTTTTATCACTGTGATTGCATACTTAATAATGAGCTCTCTCCTTCTCTCTCTCGTTCTCTCTCTCTCTGTGTTTGTGTGTGTTTACAGGAATGTTTTTTCAGTGGGTTCTCTGTGCTGCTATATGGATGGTGTCTCTGGTGGCGAATTT
>NC_137918.1:23939889-23947389 GCF_963457725.1 Sprattus sprattus | reverse complement strand
GGTACCGGAGCAGGAACATGGACTGGAGTAGCCTATGGTGCTGGAGGAGGAACCCGGACTGGAGTAGCTGCAGGGACCGGAGCAGGAACATGGACTGGAGTAGCCTATGGTGCTGGAGCAGGAACATGGACTGGGGTAGCCTATGGTGCTGGAGCAGGAACATGGACTGGGGTAGCCTATGGTGCTGGAGCAGGAACCCGGACTGGAGTAGCTGCAGGGACCGGAGTAGGAACAGAGGAGCGTGTAGCAGAGGCTGTGACATAGTGGTTGAGGACTTCCCACAGCGGCAAAACCTTTCACTGTCACATGCAAGTATTCATACCCAACAATCTAGCCTATAATTTATAGCACATTAGAGTACACTACAACCGCCATACTGATGGTTAACAACATTTAACAAACAACAACAAAGAGACATCTTCATGAGCATTTCGCTGGGGTGGTCAAGTGGGCATCTGCCTTAATCATGTTTAGTTGAATTAGGTCCACAACCCCTCCAGAAAGCTCATCAGTGGAATACAATACAATACACTGTGGAACCTGAAGTTGCCTTAAGTTCCTACATCAACCAGTATTCTCTAATCCTGTGCTTTGCCCCATTTGCCAATTGCCAGCACTCTTGTATGTGCCTGGCTTCCACTTTTCAGCCCCTCTCCCATAAGAGAAATTCTACTGTCCCGGTCATTAATTGGCAAAGAGTTAACACTTAACTTATTTACTCTCAAACAAACACGCCCTATTTTTCCCCAATATATGAACTGCTGCTCATCCTTGGCAGTAGCCTCCTCTTCTTGCCCCTGCACTTCACTGGAATCAGCCTGCACCCATAACCTTTCTTCCTCCACTTCATTTGGTGCCTGTGTGCTTCATTTTGCCTGTCACTGGCATCGTTGACATTCATTCAGTACATTTGTTAACTTAAAACATTTTGCAGCATCAGCCTTGAGATTGTTTTATTTTTCTCTCTGACCTCTTCTGCTCCACTCTTTTTCTTTGTGGGACCTTTATCCATTTTCATTTTTAATTGCTATTTTCATAGTAGCTTCTTTCTGTCTAGATTTGATTATTTCCCACCTGACCTTTGACATTACATAGATGAATCCTTTCTTTTCACTCTCATCCCACCATCTGTATCTATCTGTCCCATCATTGTAGATGACTTCACCCATGCCAATTTATATTTACTTTCTGCTGTGCCCTTCAATAACACTGTTACTACACAACAGGACAATATGTTGTAGAGGACAATGTGTTGTTGACTGACACTGTACGTTAATCAAGAACTGATTCACCCCAGATAGCCAATATATCAGTTCATCAGTGGATTTTGGGTTAATTCAATTGGATATAGGTCCCACAAAGAGAAAGGGTGGAGCAGAAAAGGTCAGAGAGAAGAATACAAAAATCCACTGGTGCTGTGCCACTTCTGTTTAGTGTAACTGGGTGTGTATATTTAGAAAATAACAGAAAATGTTAGCAATTCCTGGAATTTCTTAATCATATCATTGGCATAGTCTGTTTATATCAGCTGCAAAACAGAATACAGCTTAGTCCATGGTCCAGGTGAAAAATGACTTGGGTCAATTATAAACTGATGTTACGAACGTATGTTACGAACATATGAAAATGTTAAGGATCGGTGAAAATGACTGAAGTAGAAATGAGCTAAGACAATTTTTTTTGCAAAACGGTGGGCCATTTGCCTGAAAACTGATGAGCAAAAGGCCAGTGGACCGCCGGCAGTGGTCAGGGATACAACTGTGTTTTTCAACGTAAAGTTTTTGCATTTGCTCAATGTATTTAAGCGAACAGAATTCAAAACACAACCACGTCGAGCCTGGTGAAATGGAGAGGGCAACGAAAAATATATTTTGAAAAAAATATATTTTGTGCTATTTTGTTGAGTATCAAGAAGCGTATGTGTCCATTGAGTTAATTTCAGAAACAATGCAAATCTACAGGTACAAGTTAGCCGCTAAGCAGCTAATATGGAAATGTATTACCCATTAATATTTACAATGGCACACTATAAAAGAACTTTCCTTGCAAGTGCTGTCATTTGCAAGTATGTGATGTCACGGGGTATAACGATAAACCCGGAAGTAGTTGTTCTTCTCAGCCATTCACGGCCATTCATTTGTTGCTGCTACCGCGTATGGAGCTTCTCGTACACTGACAGGTATTTAACCAACTGAAATCATCATGTAATATCTGTAGAGACTTTTATTAGTTTTCTTTAAAACGTCAGCCACATATCAGACAGCCATCCTACCCACCCACATAAGACCTCTTGCATTCATGAACGGCGTAATTGTTAACTATTTTATTGTTTATATTTTCTTACATATTTGCTCTGTAACAGATTGCTAACGTTAGGCCCGCCAGAGGATGTAGCTAATGTTAGCTAGCTATGAGTAAGCAGTATGGACTAAAGCAAGTGCAGAAATGCCTATGCTTAACAACAGGAGTGTTTGATTGAGTAAGATTCTTACCTTAGACTGTTAATATGCTGACCTTACTATTGATAAAAGATTACGCTTTAAAGTAGCTAGCTAATAGCCCAAATAGGCACATTATGCAGTCAACTGTGAACCTTCAGCTAACGATACACTTAGCATGCTAAGCTTAACAATGTAAAATTAATAAATTACCAACAGTACAGTATACTAAACATGTGGTTCATAGCTGTCAGTTATGTAAGTGAATAGAAAGGGCTTGCATTACCACGAATTTAAAACATCACGGATGAACAAAAAAGGATGAAGTTGTCTAGTAGTCTGTTAAGTTATTCAAAGGCGTTCCTGCTGCAATCAAGGTTCAGGTTGTCATTACATCCGTGACTGTTTTTATCTTAGATAACATAGTTTTAATTGTTAACCAAGTAACTGAGAATGACGTTAGGTTAGTTTAGCAATAACCGAGTCCGAATCTAAACGCGCTCTAGACGCTAGTTCTTTAAAATGTTCTTGTTATCTTGCCTAATTAATCCTAATGAATTTACCTGGTGATACAGGATCATTTCTAGCCTATGTAGGTTAAGTGTAGGTTGAGAACAATCTTGGGTACTGTTACCATATTGGCCGTTGTTATCACTGACATGCTGTTGTATTTTCGATTTCAGGATCCTCCAGTAGAACCCTGATATCCCCCCATCCCCTTTCAACATGGCCACAGACTCAATGGAGATTGATGATTCGCTGTACAGGTGAATATTCCCTATTCCCTATTATTACTCAAAATGTTTGCCAGTGTTAACCCTCCGACCACCCTTAACACTCTGTCTTTCTGTGTCTCTCTGGCAGTCGACAGCGTTATGTTCTTGGAGACAAAGCCATGCGACAGATGGCTCAGTCTTCAGTGTTTCTGAGTGGACTCGGTGGAGTAGGAGTGGAGATAGGTGGGTTATTTTTACTTTTGCCCTCAAATGTAGGGCTGTGTGTGTGTGTGTGTGTGTGTGTGTGTGTGTGTGTGTGTGTGTGTGTGTGTGTGTGTGTGTGTGTGTGTGTGTGTGTGTGTGTGTGTGTGTGTGTGTGTGTGTGTGTGTGTGTGTGTGTGTGTGTGTGTGAGTTTCTGTCTGGAAGAGAGGTTATTTGTGTGTGTGTGTTAGTGTGTGTACATTGACCCTGTTGTTGAAATCAAGTTTCGTATCTAGCTATTTAGGACCCTTTACCAAAAAATGGCTTTCTTTGTATTTCACAGCAAAGAACATAGTCCTGGCTGGAATTAAGGTGAGGCAAGCTTTTTGTGTGGAGTGAGTGTGTGTTTGATAAAGTTCCTAGTCGGATGAGAAGCTGGAGGCGAGCTTCAATAAGCCATGTGTTTGTGTGTGTGTGTGTGTGTGTGTGTGTGTGTGTGTGTGTGTTTGTGTGCTTGCTTTGGCGCCTGTAGGCTGTAACACTCCATGATACAAAAGTGTGTGAGACGTGGGATCTGGGCACCAATTTCTTTGTTCGAGAGGAAGATGTTCTCAATCAGAGAAGCAGGTAGAGAAACAACCACTCTCCACACACACACACACACACACACACACACACACACACACACACACACACACACACACACACACACACACACACACACTCTCAGGTAGGATGTACCATACATGTCTTGCATAGACAATAAGACAAACAAGTGGAGCAATACACACACATGGGTACACACACACACACACACACACTGCCACTCCCATTCCAATACAAAGCTTGATTCTTTTTCTTTAAAAGATGTATGTAAGAGGTGAAATGTAACCACAACACTGTATAGAACCGGTATAGCCAGAAATGGCGTGCTACTAAAGGGCACCACTACAAAACACTTTCAGTCAGATGCCACCAGCCTTATACAAACAGACAAACCAAAATAATCCACTCAAGGATGTAGAAAACACACAGACATGGTCACACAATTCACGCGCACATGGCACAAATTCCCTGTGAGGAGACGATTTGGGGATGTTTTGGGATGCATTGCTCCTGTGCTGTGTACACTGACATGTGCCTGATTTCTGTGTGGCAGAGTGGAGGCTGTGTATCCTCGGGTTGCTGAGCTGAACCCGTATGTGCAGGTGGGCGTGTCTGCCTGTCCCCTAGAGGAGAGCACCGATCTGGGCTTCCTCAGAGGCTACCAGGTGTGTGGAAGACATCACGCACAAATCGCATTACATGTGTTGTGTTGTTTTACTATCTGTGTTAACTATTGTCTGTGTGTGTGTTGGTGTGTTGGTGTAGTGTGTGGTGTTGACAGATGCTCGGTTGAACCTACAAAAGAGAGTGAATGAATTCTGCCACTCCCAACAGCCAGCAATCACAGTATGTCCGGATATCTCTGTCCTTCCTTTTTTTACTCAACCATCTCATTACAAATATCTCCCAACGTTGACGTTTTTTAAATACCTGTGTTGTAAGTATTACTTTGTGTTAATGACAATGTTGTGATTGTCCCTGACAGTTTATTAGCTGTGAGGTGCTGGGGGTCTGTGCTCGTGTCTTCTGCGACTTCGGGGAGGAGTTTGAGGTCTCCGATGCCACAGGGGAGGAGTCAAAGGAGCTGTTCATACAGAATATAACTCAGGTAACCTAGGCAACCACACTTGAGCTGTTCATACAGAATATAACTCAGGTAACCAAGGCAACCACACTTGAGCTGTTCATACAGAATATAACTCAGGTAACCAAGGCAACACATTTGAGCTGTTCATACAGAATGTAACTCAGGTAACCAAGGCAACACACTTGAGCTGTTCATACAGAATATAACTCAGGTAACCAAGGCAACACACTTGAGCTGCTCATACAGAATATAACTCAGGTAACCAAGGCAACCACACTTGAGCTGTTCATACAGAATATAACTCAGGTAACCAAGGCAACCACACTTAAGCTGTTCATACAGAATGTAATTCTACTTTAAATTGTTGTATGTTAATGTTAATGTTATATGTTATATGTTTTATTGTTATAGTGTTATATGTATATATATATTTTTGGTATATGTTACTTTGTTATCTGTATGACGTCTACTGCATAGATGTTGCTGTCCAAGTCTTAAGAATTTCGCTGTGCTGAAGCAATTTGGTGCATGCGACAATAAACACTTTGACTTTGAGGTAGCGAAGGCAAACACACTTGAGCAAACAGTTTCCACAGCCCGCTGTTCTATGATGACCCCTAGGTCAAATGCGATGACTAGCTAGGCTGACTAGCGACGTTGAGTTGTTGTAGCTGTTAAATGATTCACTGTTTGACCTGTTTACATCTCTTTGATATGGCAACACATATTGACCTTGAACACCTCCTCCTGTCACAGGCTAATCCAGGGGTCGTGACCTGCATGGATGGACGAAGTCATGGCCTGCAGACGGGGCAGACTCTTGTCTTTAGAGAAATCAACGGCATGCATGCTCTCAACAACACACAGCATAAAGTCACAGGTATGCAAACTCACTGGAAGCATGTTGTATGCGTGGTCAAAGTGTTTCACCACTACATTCACTTCATGTTGGGCTGCACAGTTGGCAATGTGTTCTTTTTTTGTTTTTTACAAATGATCAAATCATAAACGACAAAATAAAGGGTTAGGCATCATTTCACACTCTGATGCAACCTTAAATTTAAGCGCAGATTTCTATAGTTTCTTTATGAAAACCTCAATCCAACATTATTCTTCAAACTGAAGACACACCTGTTTTTGCATCCCAACATCAAGACAAGTTCACAAGACATCATCAAGTTTTCGAAATGATATATCGTATAATGATAATAATAATAATTCCTTTTATTTTTAACGCACTTTTCATTCCAAAGAATCTCAGAGTGCCTTAGAGAATGGGATCACTAAGAGAGGTTCTACCTTTAATACCCTACGGTCCTAAAATCGTCTTGGCCTTACTTGGCCCAGAGAAAGCTGTAAATATCTTAGTATTAGTTTTACTCTTATACTGATCTGTGAGAAAAGCACTTTGAGCTCAGGCAAGCTTAATGTCAAAAGAGTTGGTCCCCAATATCACATATCACTATGTTTAAACATTACATGCACATCAACATGTAATAGCGCATTACATTTCTTCCCCATCAAGGTCAGTGTAAGCACGAGTAATGATGGTTTATGCAATTAGTGTGTTTTGAGCAGTAAGTGACTTCGACTCAGTCAAATTAAGGAGGATAAGTCGGCAAGTCACGCCTTCTCAAATCAAGTTGACCTTTGAGAATTGTGCTAATGTGGATGAACTTATTTATTTATTTATTTATTTTTTAATGCTACCATCTAAAATGTTGTATTGGCGAATTCTAAAATGTACACATGTTTATTGAAGCCAGCACGTTCTTTCTAAGATTTTAGTATATTTGAGAGACATATACTGTGTATGTACAGTATACGTTAATGTGTGTGTGTTCTTGCAGCACTGTCTCCACACAGTTTTTCAATTGGAGATACATCAACCCTTCTCCCCTACACTCATGGAGGGATCTGCCGTCTCGTCAAAACACCCCAAACCTTCCACTTTGTAAGAGAAATAGATAAACTCTTCATGCACAACATTCCACAAGGTCTACGTGCATGTAGACATAGTTACTTCACATACAAACAGAATATGGATAGTATCAGCCAGCATTAAAATGCAACCTTCTTTTGCTTCTGTGTGTGTTGTGTAGGAGACGATGGAGAGGCAGTTGTGTGACCCTCTGGTGTTGACTGCAGACTTCAGTAAACCAGACGTGAGTGTGTGTGTGCAGTGTCCCCAGAGCTGCCGGCTGAGTGTGTGTGTGCAGTTTCCCCAGAACTCCAGGCTGAGTGTGTGTGTGCAGTGTCCCCAGATATCCAGGCTGAGTGTGTGTGTGTGTGCAGTGTACCCAGATATCCAGGCTGAGTGTGTGTGTGTGCAGTGTACCCAGATATCCAGGCTGAGTGTGTGTGTGCAGTGAACTCAGAGCTCCAGGCTGAGTGTGTGTGTGTGCAGTGTCCCCAGAACTCCAGGCTGCTCTAGCTGAGCTGAGCTGCCGC
>NC_137918.1:23902389-23934889 GCF_963457725.1 Sprattus sprattus | reverse complement strand
GTGTTGTGTGTGTGATCTGCAGTTTGAGAGCTCCTTCACCCACAAGCCCTCCATGTTCAGCATGTTCTGGCAGAACTACTCTTCAGCAGAGGATGTGCTCCAGGTGACAGACCATGGCACAATATGGTTTCATGATACCTTTTTATATTTATCAGTTGCATTAGCATTGAGTGGGTTTGTGTATTCATTTTGTGTGTGTGTGTGTGTCTGTGTGTGTGTCTGTGTGTGTGTGTGTGTGTGTGTGTGTGTGTGTGTCTGTGTCTGTCTGTCTGTGTGTGTGTGTGTGTGTGTGTGTGTGTGTTTGTGTGAGAGTAGCGGATGAAGACAGGGGAGAGTCTGGAGGGCGCGTTTCAGGTGGTGAAGCTCTTGAGCCGACGGCCGCTACGCTGGGACCATTGTGTGTCGCTAGCACGCCATAAATTCGACAAGTACTTCAAGAGAAAGGTACTGTAGCCATGGAAACCCACTTATCCTTACCATAACTACCCTTCAATGCTATGCTTACCATTGCTGTAGGTAAATTGTAAACACCAACTAAGTATTATATTTGGATTCGATTGGACCCTCTTTTGGAAAAGTCCATTCGCAGTGTCAAATTCTAGGTCCTTTTGGGAAATTGAGTAGTAACACATGTTGTGTTGATGAAATTGAGTAGTAACACATGTTGTGTTCATGAAATTGATTAGTAACACATGTTGTGTTGATGAAATTGAGAAGTAACACATGATGTAGTGTTGATGAAATTGAGTAGTAACACATGTTGTGTTGATGAAATTGAGAAGTAACACATGATGTAGTGTTGATGAAATTGAGAAGTAACACATGATGTAGTGTTGATGAAATTGAGTAGTAGCACATGTTGTGTTGATGAAATTGAGAAGTAACACATGATGTAGTGTTGATGAAATTGAGAAGTAACACATGTAGTGTTGATGAAATTGAGAAGTAACACATGATGTAGTGTTGATGGAATTGAGTAGTAACACATGTTGTGTTGATGGAATTGAGTAGTTACACATGTTGTGTTGATGAAGTTGAGTAGTAACACATGTTGTGTTGATGAAATTGAGTAGTAACACATGTTGTGTTGATGAAATTGAGAAGTAACACATGATGTAGTGTTGATGGAATTGAGTAGTAACACATGTTGTGTTGATGGAATTGAGTAGTTACACATGTTGTGTTCATTCCTGTGTTTGTGTTTCTATAGGCGCTGCAGCTTCTTCACTCCTTCCCCTTAGACACACGATTGAAAGATGGATGTAAGTTCACTTCCACATACTTGCATAATACACTGGATTATCTGAGTGAGGTATTTGTGTCAGTCTGTCACTTTAGGAGGAATGTGTAATGTAAAGTAATGTGAGCCTGTCACTTTAAGAGGACTGTGTAATGAAAAGTAATGTGAGCCTGTCACTTTAAGAGGAATGTGTAATGTAAAGTAATGTGAGCCTGTCACTTTAAGAGGAATGTGTAATGTAAAGTAATGTGAGCCTGTCACTTTAAGAGGAATGTGTAAAGTAATGTGAGCCTGTCACTTCAAGAGGAATGTGTAATGTAAAGTAATGTGAGCCTGTCACTTTATGAGGAATGTGTAATGTAAAGTAATGTGATCCTGTCACTTTATGAGGAATGTGTAATGTAAAGTAATGTGTGCCTGTCACTTCAAGAGGAATGTGTAATGTAAAGTAATGTGAGCCTGTCACTTTAAGAGGAATGTGTAATGTAGAGTAATGTGAGCCTGTCACTTTAAGAGGAATGTGTAATGTAGAGTAATGTGAGCCTGTCACTTGCAGAGGAATGTGTAATGTAAAGTTATGTGAGCCTGTCACTTTAAGAGGAATGTGTAATGTAAAGTTATGTGAGCCTGTCACTTTAAGAGGAATGTGTAATGTAAAGTAATGTGAGCCTGTCACTTTAAGAGGAATGTGTAATGTAAAGTAATGAGTCTCTGCGTCTCTTGCAGCTCTGTTCTGGCAGTCTCCCAAACGTCCTCCCTGTCCTATAGAGTTTGATGCCAGCGATCCACTGTGAGTCTAACCTTTCCAAGTTGTGAACCACCTCCTGCAGCATATCACCCTTGACACATTTGTAGTCATTATATTCTGGTGTTATATTCTGATGATGCATTTTATATACGCAAATGATTGTGTGCAGCACTTTGAATGTCCTCACTCCATTAAATCAAATGGATCTCTCTCTTCCTGCAGGCATGTTAGTTTTATAGTGAGCACGGCTAGACTTTATGCTGGTGTCTACAACATCCACTATTCACAAAAGGTAAACTAGATGTACCAGCACATAACATAACATAACTACACCTAATGCAGCATCACATTTGAGATGGATTGATAAGTGTGTGTGTGTGTGTGTGTGTGTGTGTGTGTGTGTGTGTTCTGCAGGATGTGTCACCAGATGCAGTATCTGCAGTTCTGGCTGAAGTGCAGGTTCCGGAGTATAAGCCAGCAGATAAGGTACCGCATCACTTCACCACTATGCACGCCACAGACACATTTGTTTTCATGATCATTTTAATCACCTTTCAGGGATTTCTCTTTTTAACTGTGTTTATCTCTCTGTCTCTGTCTCTGTCTCTGTCTCTGTCTCTGTGTCTCTCTCTCTCTCTCTCTCTCTCTCTCTCTCTCTCTCTCTGTCTCTGTCTCTGTCTCTCTTGCTCTGTCTATGTTTCTCCCCCCCCCCCCCCCCTCTCTCTCTCTCTCTCTGTCTCTCTCTCTCTGTATGATTGTGTGTGTGCTTATGCAGAGCATAGAAACAGATGAGAGTGCTAAGAAGCCTGAACAACTGAAATTGACTGTCAGTAGTGAAGAGGAGCGAGAGGCCATAACACAACTAGAGGATGTCATTAATGCACATACTTTAACTCCAGGTAATGCACTCAAAACACACACAAACAAGTCTTGATACACACTGCCAATTCAAGTTATGCATAAGAACCATCATTCAATCCCTTCAGCTTTTCATGATTTGCAGATTCAACATAAAATCATCAATTAACCAAGTTTTTTGTGACACTATATTATCCTCTTTACTGCATAAATTGTGTATAAAATTGCAGGAAAAAGAAACCTTGGGCCCCTATTTTGTACTTTTTTTGGCCCACTCAATGGCAAACCTTTAAAGGTTCTGTTTCTGTTGTAGAGAGTTTACGGATGAGGCCGCTGCTCTTTGAGAAAGACGATGACTCTAACGGACATGTGGACTTTGTGACCGCGGCCTCAGCGCTGAGGGCTCAGATGTACGCCATCAAACCCGCCGACCGCTTCACCACCAAACGCATCGCCGGCAAAATCATCCCAGCCATCGCTACAACGACTGCAGCCGTAGCGGGCCTGGTGAGCTGGCTTTGAGCTCACAAGCTTCTAAACGTTTCAAATTACGTTTGTGAATTTCACCTGATGTTTGTGAGTATTTCCTCATGTGCGTGTACAGGTGGCTCTGGAACTTATAAAGGTTGCAGGAGGCTATGAGTTTGACGCGTTCAAAAACTGTTTCTTTAACCTGGCAATTCCAGTCATGGTGATGACAGAGATGGCACCCGTCAAGAAGACATACATCAGGTAGCTGCACACCCGTTCACACACACACTCAGACTCGTACTGTACATAGAACAGATCAGTCATTTGCTGTTAGTCACCGTACATCAATGTAATTTACTGTTATCAGACTCGAACTGTACATATAACTGATCAATTTAAATTACTGTTATCAGACTCATTCTGTACATAAAACCGATCAGTCATTCAATGTTAGTTACTGTACATAGAACTGATCAATGTCATTTACTGTTAGTTACTGTATTTTGGTCACAGGACTTTTTTCCCACACGAGTTCTGAAAATTGTAAAACCTTGTGGACATCTTCTTTTGTAGGTAATAGGCTTAGAGCTAGATGAGTTCATGAGGCCTGTAGAGCTAGATGAGTTCATGAGGCCTCAAAAGCTAGATGAGTTCATCAGACCTGTAGTTAATGTTAGCTGGACCAGTTCGATGATTCCCTGAATCAGTTCAGTTGGGTGCACACTGATACTGGTGGACTGTGGGGTTAGCCACCTGCAGCATCTGTCCATCTGTCCATAACTTCAGACTCCTACTCATCTCTGTGGCCCACCAATGGGCACGTGTTCTCTCACTGTCTCACACTCATTTCTTTTCTCCAGAGAGCACATCTCCTTTTCCATCTGGGATCGCTGGAACATTAATGGTCACGAGGACTTCACCCTAAATGACTTCATCAGTGCAGTCCGGGTGAGCCAATCACAGTGTTCGCCACAACATCAGGGCCTCTCGTTACAATCATATTAAATATGTTACTCATGAATTTGAATGAGGATCTGCCTGTTTTGGTTTGTTTTTCCAATGGACCTGCGTTACGAATAGTGGGTCTTTCCCAATCATTTCCCAATAGGTGCAGTTGGGTTCGGTCCCATCTCTGTCAGTTGTTTTTGAATTGAAGCTTAATTGAACAGCTTGGTGATGATTTCTGCATGTTATGTTTTGACCAGGAGAAGTATGGAGTTGAGCCTACAATGGTGGTTCATGGAGTGAAGATGCTGTATGTACCAGTGATGCCCGGCCATAACAAGAGACTGAAGTTCACGTAAGAATCACTTACACTCATACTCACGCTTACACACACACACAGACCAAATGTCAACACATAGATGTATATATGGTTGGAGTCAGATGTTTACACACTCGCACCTACACGCAAGTCATTTAAACTGATTTTTTTTATTTATCCACAAACTTTAACTTTGGCAAGTCAGTTAGAACTGGGGTATTACACAGAGTACTCAAGTATTTGAGAAATCAATGTTAGGACAGCCAAAGTGTTAACAATGACGGAAAACACCCGGCTGGAATGCTTCAATGTGTCTGAACCTTATGTGACTATTGAAGGCATCAGAGTGATACATATTGCAGATAATTAATTAATTCATCTTCCTATTTACACTCCAGTCTTAATTAATCTTACTCCATTAAATTATGAAATTACCTACAATATTACCAAACAGATTATATGCCAATTGAGAGATCTTAATTAATGTAATGGCATGGCACACAATGAGTTATATGCAGTTAGTTACTGAACAGTTTATTAATACAATAAACGGTAAGCTTAAATGTTACAACTGTCAGTCAAACTGAATGTAATATACAACCCAAAAACAATAAGTACAACTGTAAGTCACAGCAAGGGAGTACACAGGTTGGATGCCAATTAGACCAAATTCACTTAAATGACCACAGAAACCTGAATGCATGAGATAGAAAAAAGAACATATCCTGAGATGAAGAACCAAATCTGAGATGAATGAGTGAGAGAATAGATAGATAGATAGATAGATAGATAGATAGATGGATACTTTATTGATCCCGAGGGAAATTAAGGAAATTAAGGAATTGGTAAAGGAGAGACCAACGGAAAGAGTAGGAGAGGAAAGCAGAGGGAAGAGGAGAGGAAAAGCAGAAGAAGAGGCGAGACAGAGAAGAGCGACGATCCCAAACCTTTTAAAGTGTTTCGTTTTGTACCTCAAGACCAATTGCTATGCATTTGCCACCAGCCAGTTGCTTAAGGCCACCATCTGTCCTAAATGCCCTAAGATAACATCGACCCTCCTCAACCCTGGCCATCTGGGTATGCCCAGACAGAGGTTACAATGGGCTAGTCAAATTATACAGCTATGGCGGGTACTTCAGACTGCAATGAAACCATGATCAGACTGCTGCCGTTATCAAAAGGATCAAACATGAATATGTTACATTAAATTATATTTGCACATACCTGGAACCTCCTGAGCTTGTGTCTGTGATAATGGGGGGGGGGGGGGGGGGGGGCCTGACATCAAGCAGCTACATCCAATTCTCATTTCTACATTAACATTGAGTACTCTCATTTCTACATTAACATTGAGTACTCGTTAATCATGTGACGCTAGTGTAGGAACTGAAAATGGGTCAGATCCTAAATATTGTTGATTGTTAGTATTGACTACATTTCCCATACTGCTTTGTTTGGGCCAGGTTTTCGAGGGCACTGGAGTAGTAAAGCACTTCAGTTTTGAACTCGTCTGTCTCTGTGAAATGAGGCCCTACACCACCTAATAACCCCTCCCAAGGTTCTCAGGTTTTACACTAGTTCTCCCAAGGATCTCAGGTTTTACACTAGTTCTCCCAAGGATCTCAGGTTTTACACTAGTTCTCCCATGCACTCAGTTTTCAGTTAGAGCTGTTCAAGAAGAATGATGGTGACAGCAGAAATCAATTGTTTGGAAGTTCTTTGATAATAATGATGAATCATGATAAAATGAACGTGCAGCGATTTCTCAAGGATGGCTCAAACATGGAGTCTGTCATATAATAAACTAGGCTCCTACACTGACGTGGCTAAACAAATGAATGTTGTTTAAAAATAGATACAAACAAATATGACTCATTTGAATTGGGCTTACTAATGATGACCAGGTTTCACAGAAATAAAAAAAGAAATCTGTCTCCTAGAGATGAAAATACTTTGTCCTCTGGTCAGATGAAACAGAAATGTGACTGTTGGGCTATAATGACCATTGTTATGTGTGGAGGAAAAAGGGGGAAGCTTGCAAGCCGAAGAAGATATCACTTATAGATGCACTTACAGTATAGATAGCATCATGAGGAAGGGAAATTATGAGGATATATAAATTAGATGCAACATTTTGAATCATCAGCCAGGAAATTAAAGCTTGGTCACAAAAGGGTCACAAAAGCATTCTTTCAAAGGGGTGGCAACGTCACAAAGGCCTGACCTCAATCCAAAGTAACATTTGCTGGCCGTCAAACTGAACTGTCAATCAAGGAAGCCTACAGAGGTTCTGTCTGGAGGAATGAGCCAAAATTCCAGCAACTTATTGTGAGAAGCTTGTGGAAGACTGTCTAAAACACATGTGTCAAAGTCAAGGCCCGCGGGCTTGATCAGGCCCGACAAGCCATTTAATCTGGCCCGCCAGCTCCTCAGATTGTTGCAAAAAGTTCCATTTATTTGAATGACAACGGTGACATTTTATTTAGCTCGCCTAATTTTCCCTCAGGATTATTAAAGTATCCATTTATTTATCGGAGCTTGTCTGCCGCGGCCGCTGGTATGTTGAACGCACCACAAATACTGCAAGTCCCACAATGCAATGTCCCCTCGTGGGTAGCATACTTGCCCTACTGTCCGGCCCTCGCCTTACACCAATTTTTTTTTCGGCCCTCTGTGTATTTGAGTTTGACACCCCTGGTCTTAAACATTTGACCCAAATTAAAAAAATTTAAGGAAATGCTATCAGATACTAACTAAGTGTATGTAAAAGTCTGACCCAACGGAAATGTGATAAATGTGTCAATCAATGATTCTATTACTTTAACATGTCATGTTCTTAAAAGAGAGTGACCTAATCTAATTGACCTAAGACAGGGAATGTGTGCTAAGATTAAATGTCAGACTTCAACTGTATAATGCCATACTCACAAGCACAACACACGCGTACATATTAATGTATATAACTATACACCCTACACTATACACACTATCTCTCTCTCTATCTCTCTCTTACACACACACAATCACAAAAAATGTATACTATATTCACAAGCTATACCAACCAGCACACAAACACACAATATGCCCAAACAGAAACACAAACCAAACAACCACACCTAGACAACTTATAGAGGACAATGCAAAAACAAGCTGAAACAACAACGAGAATATACAGAACTGTAGCATTTCTGTGACTCTTCCTCGTCTCTCTGTCCCTCGTCTGTCTTACTTACGCAGGATGCTGAAACTGGTGAAGCCTGCAGCGGAGCGGCGCTACGTGGACCTGACCATGTCCTTCGCTCCCGAGACCGACGGTGACGAGGATCTGCCTGGCCCTCCCGTGCGCTATCACTTTAGCCCCGCCCCCTGACCCCTGACCTCCTAGCCTACCCCGCCAGCCTGAGGACCACTAGCAGAGATGCGCTCGACCCTCTCGTCATCACCGACCACTAACGTGTATATAGCTCCTTCCTTTTTTTTTTGTACGGTTTATTATCGTTTGGCGCGGAGAGCCGGGACTGATGCCTTACCTTTCGTGCTTTAACTGCTCAGAAGAAGAGTGGCTGCTGATTCCATTTTGTTTGTGATAATCAGAAGATCAAAGTGAACATGCTGTTAACACACCAGTGCCTCCAGGTAGGGGTGCTGGTAGGAGGAGATGGGAGGTGGGAGGTGGGAGGTGGGAAGTGGGGGGGGGGGGGCATGCAGTGATTTGCTACAGGAAGGAAGGAAGGCCCACACTGAACGGAACCTCCAAGAGCTTCACCACACCACCGGAGGGAGATCCACAGACTTTCATTACTCCCATTAGGATCCGCTGTGTAATACAGCAGACTTGTCCCGTGGGTATGCCAGAATGCCCCCCCCCCCCTCCCTGGTGTTATTATGTGGTGGTGATGTGGCATTGTGTTTAAAGGCCCTCGGCTGAGAGGCGAGGTGAGTGTCCTCCTCGTCGCACTAACTTGGTTAGGTTGCAGTGAGAGCGCCATCTGGTGGAACCAGAGGGAAGTGTGAGATCAGACAGAGGTGGTGGTGCCCATGACTTTTCTTTTTCAGCCCTTTAAACGCCAGCTGCCCCCCTACACAGAGGTGTGTCCATGTTTCCCCCCAGCAGGAATGTGCTGGTCACGATGTCAAGCATCTCTGTCTCGGATGATGTCAGCAGATTAAAAGAATAAAGCAGACGTGAAGCGCAGGATTAAATCGTGTGTGTGGGCGGGGGTCGAAGTCTTACGCAAAATAAAGTTGTCTCTAAAAAACAGCACCATATAAACATAACGGTTCGGCAGGAAAATAGTGTATGTGACTGTGTGTGCGTATGCAGTGGGGAGGTAATGATATGTGTGAATGCGTGTGAATATATGCACATTTGTGTGCCACTGAACATGCTCATATATCTGTGTCACTGAACATGCTCATATATCTGTGCTCAAAGATAATGGAGACCCTAAAAGCAGGGTGCATCCAGTTCACTCTTTACTGATTCCACATGCTTTCAAAGAGATTGGTATATACAGTATATGGTGTATATGTGTGCCTGTGTTAGCTGGGCATCAGGCTTAAACTTTACGTACTCTACTACCTGAGCAAGAGGAACTCAAGAGTACACCCAAACATACACTCTGCAACATCCAACACCCTCCTGTCAATCACTACAGAATCTGAAACAAAAGAGTGTATCTGTGTACCTTAAACCTGGTAGGAACATGACCGTTGCTTTTCAGTTGCTTGGTCAAAAGTCTACCAAAATCTTGTATTCAGTCAACATTTGTCAACATATGGGAGATGTGAACAATTGAATGTTGTTACCTTCACCTATCACTGGTCAAGACAGATCATTCACATTCACATTCACACATGGCCTGCTCTTCCTATTGACACTCCCGTCTTCTGCTGTGTTATAGGTACTGAAAACATTCATGAAGTATGTGCACCACTAACTACTTGAATAAGGCAGTACCAGACATTTTGCTACTATTTCTAATTTGCATGAGTGGTGGTATAGGATAGCAACTGACCAGCAGAATTGTCCACAATAAACTACAGGTCCTGCTTTGCAGCACACAGATGTCCAGTTCCCTTTTCTTGGCCACTCCGCCTCAGTATATACTATATACTATACTATATATATATATATACTACACTCCGCCTCATTGTATCCAGGCATTTGCATCCAATGTGCTTTAGTGTGCTTCAGGGGCACAGATAGCACTGGGGACGGATTTATAGTGACCCCGATCCGTCCCCCCCCTATCTCCCTACGTAACAATATTCAGTTAATAACTCTGCACAGCTGATTAGGCGGTGTAAGCGCCCCCCCCCCCCCCCCCCCCAGTTTAAAAATCCCATCTGCACCGCTGGTGTGCTTGCAAGCCGAAGAACGAAGATGGCATTTATAGACGCACTTACAGTATAGATAGCTCCATGAGGAAGGACAATGTTGTGGATATATAGATGCAACATTTTTAATCATCAGCCAGGAAATTAAAGCTTGGTCACAAATGGGTCACAAATGGGTCACAAAAGCATTCTTTCAAAGGGGTGGCAACGTCACAAAGGCCTGACCATCAGGTATCCTGGAATAGGACCACTCCCTCCAGATCCTTTCCCACCATCACTTCATCTGACTCAGAGCCAGCCACAGCAGTAGAGAGCAATGACCCTCTCTTCCCTCAGTGAGTCACAGCAGACATTATACACAAGAAACAGGCTCTCCGCCCAAACATTTCTTCTTCCCAAACACATTTGCTCATCTCTTAACCATCTGTAACACCCTCCATTTCAGTAACTTTCCAGCACCACCGGAGTGATAGATAGTAATGAGGTTTATTGCCTGCCAAGAAATGTAAATGGTGAAGACTTACAGGAAGTGGACATCAGGCAGGGGCCACTCTCACACTTGTGTGTGTGTGTGTGTGTGAGTTAGAAGGCCCGTAAAATGAATGCAAATTGATTCTATCTCGGATCACATCTCGGCACTAAAACTGAATATGCAAGACAAATGGTAACTGGTGTGAATCCTTGTGTGATCATTACATTTTCTGGTATGAACACCAAATAAACTTTGGCTTGTGCCAGCTATACCTGTGTGTGTGATGGGGTTTTGGTGCCAGGGTCCATATACATAACCAGGACTACACTATATATACTGGACTATACTATACTATACTATATATAAATAAATATATTTAGTCCAGATTAAGTTGCAAGCCACATTCTAAAACGACAAAAAGATCCATCTGGTTACAATATTAGCATACTGGTATCAGATAATTTCATGCTCTGCTTTCTAACTCAGGGTATACATTTCTTCACGTCAGGGACACACAGGATACATTCAGAAGCCAATTCTGATTTAGTAAGGTTTTAAGTGAATAACTGGATCAGTTCCCAGTGGACTATGCAGTCTTATGGAGATTGACTCGGCTGCACGCTGCGGCTGGATGAGCCTGCTTTAAATGAATAGGCGTGCACAAAGGAAGTAGTGGGTGTTTATTGTTTTATCAGTGTCTGTCACTTTGATGTTTTTAGATAGATTTAACACCTTCAGTTGACACCTATAGCCACATGTAGCCTGTCTGTTATCTGCGCAGCAGAACCTTATTTTGACGATCTTCTATCAAACAACATACTTTGCAGTAACCTTTCATTTCTCAGAGATTAATTTTTCTCATTTTTCAAAACCAGAACTAGATACATTCCCTTCCCGGGAGCGCGCGACTTGCGCGTGCGTGAGGTTTGTGGGCGAGCCCGTAACTACGACGTTGCCGAGGCTTCAAGATGGCGGAAGCCCTGACAACTCAAGAGGAGGTGGTAAGGCACAACTTACAGTTTTGTGCTTGCTTTGATTTTATCATGACGGGCCATTTACTCTTCTCACCACAGACATGTATATTAATGTTGTTATTATGATATTTAAATATATTTGTGTCTTGTCTAACTACTGAAAGTCTCCCCGAGTAGCTGCGGCCCTTTCGTGCTATTAGCATTGTTAGCTGGCTAACCAAGTCCCGTGTGAGGCAGGGCAGTCTTCTTGAATTTAGCCAACTTGGCTAGTTAGCTTATTAGCTAACATTAGCCGACTGTTGATTAGCACGTTGTTGGTTGGTCGGAGATTTTGTCAGATATGGTATTTAAGCCTTAATTGGGCAGTTTCTATGAGGCTGTGTTGTTTGAAGATGTTTCGATATGTTCAAAACGCACTGAGTGTTGATTAACACCAATTCCTTGAAATGTTATTTTGGTATGAAACTTGTCAGCTAGTGATTGAGCCAAACATCCCTATACCTTATACTTTGAATACGTTAGTGTGCATGCCAGCTTGGTCCGTGTCTAGGTAACCTTATCCACTGAAGTTAGTCAGACTTTGTCTTTTCAAAAGGGTCTTAGCTGGCGTAATGGTAGAAGATGACATATTTTAGAGAGATTAAACGCCTTCAGTAAAGCACAGTCAACGTAAGGTAGCGTAACTAGCAGGCAAGGTAACTTTGATAGATTTGGGGTTGTCAGTCACCGGTTAATGAATCATTCTTCAGGGCATCCCCACGCTTAGCGGAGCTTCCTGGGCGAGCCGACGAATGTTTCCTAGAGTTCCCCGACTACCTGTGGGTGTTGTTAGTAGAAGGTAGACAGATAATTAAGTTAGAAGTGAATCCACTGTAGTCTACTCATATGAAGCCTCAAGTGAGATTGAACTAGAATACTCAAACTATTGAAAAATACTACACCCCCCCCTCGTATGTCCGACCAATTGTTTTTGTACCAACAATTAACGTTCGTATTACTTCCTTACAATAGCTTAAGTTGAAACGTCTGAGTAGAAAAAAAGGCCTACGTTATGATTTCACCCGACCACAGGGTGACACATTTGTAATATAGAGAGGCGGCGGAGGGTATGCCTAAAAGACGCTGACGTTGGGGTTGTAGTCGTTATTCTAGCTTTTTTCACTATTGTAATAGATGTTGTTTGCCCATTTATTTCTTGGTATTTTTATATTATCCAGGGCACCATTATCCTCCCAGTATTTTGTTGTGGTGATTCTACAGGTTATGTTTGTGAATAACTTGTTAATCTGAAAGACAAGACATGAACTGGGCTAATTGATTGTATTCTTGTGGATGTGCTTAGAATGTTGCTACATGGTAAGCAAATGGAGCACTGACCTTTTTGTGTGTGTGTGTGTGTGTGTGTGTGTGTGTGTGTGTGTGTGTGTGTGTGTGTGTGTGTGTGTGTGTGTGTGTGTGTGTGTGTGTGTGTGTGTGTGTGTGTCCATCTGTGAAGGCAGTAGAGGAGTTCCTCACAGAGTTGGGGAGTCGGGAACAGGCACAGAATGTCGTGTTGGTGTCTGAAATCACCGCTGTGAAGTTTCTTATGGCACGCAAGTTTGATGTGTCCCGAGCCATTGATCTTTTCCAAGCCTACAAGGTAATAATTCCAAATTGTACACACATAGGTAATAAATATGTTATGCCACACACACACACAGGCCCTAAACAGTAAGAGGTTGTGTATTTTATTGTCAGAAAGTAGGAGTCGTATTTTGAAATATTGATGTTTGATAATGTTGCAGTTTACTGGTGCTCCAAACATGTTGCATAGTTTAAAATGGTGTGCTGTGCTGCAGCATCGTGTGTTTTCATGTGTTTGTGTATGTGTGCTTGGCTGTTTATCTCTCAGAATACTAGAATAAAGGAAGGAATTTACAACATAAACCCAGACGAGGAGCCTCTGAATACCGAGTTACTGAGTGGGAAGTTCACCGTGCTGGTGAGTGACTCAGAGTGATTGTGAGTGTGTGTGCGTGCGTGTGTGTCTGCCCGTACCTTTGTAGTGAAGTGAGAGGGTTTGTTGCAGAAGTGAAAGAAGTGATGGCCTGACGTGTACTTCTGTTTCTGCACACACACAGCCTGGCCGGGATTCTAAGGGCGCTGCACTGGCTCTTTTCACCGCGCGCCTCCATCGACCTGAGGTCACTACCCATAAGGCTGTGCTGCAGGCCATCATCTATCAACTGGATAAGGCCATTGAGAGGTAAGGTTAGACTCCGTCAGACCGAAATAAAGTGTTCACAAAACAGACTTCTTTTTGCGCGCACATCAGTGAGGTCACATTCCGTTTTCTCACTCTCCTCCTGTAGTCTTCAGACCCAACGGGATGGCCTAATATTCATCTATGACATGACCAGCTCCACGTACGCTAACTTTGACTACGAGTTGTGTGTCAAGATCCTCAATCTACTTAAAGTAAGCAGTCTTACTTCTATTTGATGCACCGTGTTTTTTTTTGTGTGGAACAACTCTTCTGGTAAAAAAGGGCTGTCCAGGACAATCTGGTACAGACTCTAAGGTTTGCTTGTGGTACGAGTTCAGTCCCGATAAAGGGCTTATAAAGGGCCTTCTATTGCAGTTGTTGGCTGATTGTTTGTCACAGGCTGAACAGATTGATCTATCTAAAAAGTGCGGTCTGCGATTTCTAATCTAATACACTTTTTGTCAAATTCAGAGAATTGTTCCTCACGATCCTCCAGCAGTGTATGCTGTGTGTGCGCGCCCAAAACAATGTCAGTGTTCCTCCACGGGTCTGTAAATGGGAACCAAAGTGGCTTGGACGGAGCCATACAGTAACCATTCCAGTCAATCGTGTGTGTGTGTGTGTGTGTGTGTGTGTGTGTGTGTGTGGACTGAGCCATACAGTAACCATTCCAGTCAATCGTGTGTGTGTGTGTGTGTGTGTGTGTGTGTGTGGACTGAGCCATACAGTAACCATTCCAGTCAATCGTGTGTGTGTGTGTGTGTGTGTGTGGACTGAGCCATACAGTAACCATTCCAGTCAATCGTGTGTGTGTGTGTGTGTGTGTGTGTGTGTGTGTGTGTGTGTGGACTGAGCCATACAGTAACCATTCCAGTCAAACAGTGTGTGTGTGTGCGTGCGTACACAGTAACCATTCCAGCCAATCAACACGTTGCTCAAAAGGGAGTGGTGTCATTTGTTTGTCTGTTAAAGTCAAATATTTATATCCTTTTGGCAGAATCGCAGACTGTGCCTGTAAAGTAGCAGTAAGGAATTTGTGTGCAAATCTAGTGGTGTAAGTACCTGAAGGACACGCCAAAGCCTTGCGATTACAAACAGCAGCAGCACAGTCGGCACTGAGACATGTTTGCTAGCATGCCTGTGTGTTGGTAATATAGTTGGTAAAGATATCATGCACTGAAACGTTTTCTTCCATGCATGGGGGTTTCTTATTGAACTACAGAACTACATGGGTTACAGTCTGGGCTTCTAGGACCGTAGACCATCAAAATGAACTTGAAGATTATATGAATGAATAACATTCACAATTGAATTGGAAAAATTGAAAACTATATCAAAACAATTATGTTATGATGACCTATTATCAAACATGGTGAAATACTGCATATTGTTGCTATTAAGGTTTATATTGTCTTTGCGGGGTATGTGATGGAATATAGCAGAAAGCCTGGTGTTAGGGAGATGGAAGCTCTCCTACTGTTGTGTGACATTGGCTGAGATTGACATGCCATTTGCAGGAATGATGCACAGGAAGAAGCACATTGGGGATATTGACCTGTACCAAACATGCGCTCAAAGTCTCCGTACTCTTTAAAGGCACCCAGTGCAACTTTCGAGGCTTACAAATAAACATTCAATTTCTAGTCTTTTTTTACACGTAGTAAGTTTCAATAACTCCATACTATTACATATCGACATTCAAGGAGCAAAGATGAGACATCGTTGTGTGGTGAGAACTGATAGAAAATCGTAAACAACAACAATCGCCGCCATTTTCCCCAAAAATCTTTATTTATTGGTGCCACCATTAAATAAAGCAGGATTCCAGTCAATGGAAAAATGGCCTCTCCCCACCGGCGATTGTTGTTGTGTACGATTTTCTATCAGTTCTCACCACACAACGACGTCTCATCTTTGCTCCTTGAATGTCGATATGTAATGGTATGGAGCTATTGAAACTTACTACGTGTAAAAAAGACTAGAAATTGAATGTTTATTTTTCGAGTCTCAAGCCTATAAAGTTGCACTTGGTGCCTTCAACACTGTTGCTGTAGTGGGCTGGGAACAGGCAGTTGGGAGGGGGGCAAGGTGACACGATATGGGAAACCAATAGTCTGGTTCATTGTGTTCTGGAGTTCCTTTATATTTGAATGCCTGTGGGCATCCCAGCAGCTATGCAGTCCAGCCAGCCCAGCAGTCACCCATTGGTTGATTCCACTGTCCGTCAGGCAGATTAGAGTTTAGCAGAGATGTCAGGTTTAGTATGCCTGTGAAGCAAGATTTCATCTTGTACAGTCCATGCCTTAATCAGTGATCTTTTGAGGGAATTTCAGGTGGGTGACTAGTGTAGCCATAGTGTTTTGTACAGATTCATAAATCAGTGTTCACCATCACAGTTAATCAGCGACTGTAAAAAAAAGAATGGTCTGCATTAGTAGTTGAATGAAATGTTGAAACTGATGTGTGTTTGTGTCCTGGGTTGTAGGGTGCGTTTCCTGCCCGGCTGAAGTGTGTGTTTATCGTGTCATCTCCACTGTGGTTCAGAGCACCGTTTGCTGTGCTGCGTCTGTTTGTGCGGGAGAAGCTGCGAGAGCGAGTAAGCCACACAGTGATCTTGTTTCCTTTACATTAGCGCTATATTAGCACTCCAGATGTTTCCTTTACATTAACGCTATATTAGCCCTCCAGATGTTTCCTTTACATTAGCGCTATATTAGCACTCCAGATGTTTCCTTTACATTAACGCTATATTAGCCCTCCAGATGTTTCCTTTACATTAGCGCTATATTAGCACTCCAGATGTTTCCTTTACATTAACGCTATATTAGCCCTCCAGATGTTTCCTTTACATTAGCGCTATATTAGCCCTCCAGATGTTTCCTTTACATTAGCGCTATATTAGCACTCCAGATGCTTCCTTTACATTAGCGCTATATTAGCCCTCCAGATGAAGTTCCATCCCTATCTGGATCCACATGTTATTCTAGTGTTGTGATGACATTATACGTGTTAAAGTTGATTATGGCTCTCGCCTTTTGCCCTGTGGTCCATTGCAGGTGTGTACTGTGAAGGCCCATGAACTGGCCAATCACATCCCAGTGTCATCTCTGCCGGAGCACCTGGGCGGGACCTTAAACTACAGTCACATGGCCTGGGTCCAGTCGTGTTTCAATGCTGGCTCCGCCGGTAACCATAGCGATGCCAATGATAACCCGGACTGTGTGGGTAACCTGCTGCGTTCCTATTGGCCCGAGCAGGACACCGCCCCTCTAGACGGGACCAATGCCAACTTGCCTAATCATCGAAGCCCAGCCAATCACACGCAGCACTGGAATGGCTCCGCCCTCCAGGGGCGTGGTCACCATCCACCCCCGCAGTCCGAGACGCCCCCCGACACGCCCATACACCACACGCACACAACACAAAACCCAGTCGTCACGGCGACCGAGTGGGCATCGGACGGACTCATTCAGGAAGAACATGGACACACACACACACACGGAGACGGAGAGGGAGAGGGAGACGGAGAAGAGGAGGAGGAGGAGAGAGAGGAAGAGGAGGAAGACGGGGTTCCCCCTCTGCCACAGAAATCCCGCCCTCCTCCCCCCTCACACAGCCCCCCTTCACTGCCCGTGGAGCTGATGGAGGTGTCGGTGCACCTGCCGGAGCCGGGGGGCATGAGCGTGCACGAGCTGGTGGCACACGTCAGGAGGAGCCGCAAGAGGGGCATCTACCAGGAGTACGAGCAGATCCGCAAGGAACCGCCCACAGGAACCTTCAACTACTCAAAGTGAGTGGAGACAGACAGACAGACAGACAGACAGACAGACAGACAGACAGACAGACAGACAGACAGACAGACAGACAGACAGACAGACAGACAGACAGACAGACAGACAGACAGACAGACAGACAGACAGACAGACAGACAGACACACAGGAACCTTCAACTACTCAAATTGAGCAGAGACAGATAGACAGACAGACAGACACGCACGCACGCACGCACACACAAGCGTTCTCTATGGCCTCGCTGTACGCAGAGTGTGTGGCATCCTCTGGGATTGGTGGCACGTTGTGTGAATGTGGGTGTTTCAATGCTCGTCATGTTTCAAATATGTTTATTGGGAAACACATCATACAGCAGTGAAATTGGCAATTGACAACAACAACAACATGCTTCCTTTTTCATTCCCAAACAAAAACAACAGAGAAGACAAATGTCATCAATGCTTGTCTCGTGTTCTTGCACCAACAGGAAGCCTTCCAATCAGATCAAGAACCGTTACAGTGATGTCCTCTGCCTGGACGAGTCCCGCGTCAGGCTGACCACGCTCAATGAAGAGGAGGATGAGGTGGGTGTCCACCGCCGCTGCACGACCATGATGGTGTGTGTGTGTGTGTGTGTGTGTGTGTGTGTGTGTGTGCCGCAGAGGAGTGTAGCCCGTGTTCCTGTGGCCTAGCTCACCTTCAGTTTGGTGTGGAGCTGCTTGAAGTGTGTGTGTGTGGAACTTGACACCAAGTCTTTTCTCTCCTTGTTTGTCATGGCTTGCAGGGATGTGTGAAAGTGGACCAAAGGTGCTTAGGCCTATTACTGACCGCTACCAATGAATGCTATTGAATATCTAATCATCAATATTGATACTAATGATCTTATAAAAGTTGATTATTGAAGTGGTCATGCCAACGTAACTTGTGTGACCATGGCTACACCAGTGTTCTGATGTGTGTGTGTGTGTGTGTGTGTGTGTGTGTATGTCTGTCTCTTGCTCAGACCTCAGACTACATTAATGCCAGCTTCATGGACGGGTACAAGAGGAGCCATGCCTACATCGCCACTCAGGGTAAAGCCTACCCCCCCCCCCCCCTAACTTGACCGTACCCGCCAAATCTGGTCCTTTTTCTGCTCTGCAGTTGCTGTGTGCAATAGTCTTTGAAACAAGCTCGAATCTGACCCACAGTACTGATCAGGGGTCATTTTAGTGCAGTTCTTCTTACAGAGACCTTTAACCATGAAAAGGAAAGCATCATGAATAGCATCAGAAGGGGAAGAACACCACAATGTTTGAGGAACACACAGGTGTACACAACATGATAAAGCATTTGTAGAGAACACAGATCTACGCTTTAATGCGCACACATTGAAAGTGTCTACGTGTAGCAGATGTTTGGGTCTTTATATGGGAAAGGAGCATGAGGGTGACTCACACAGACTGCCTGTTCACCTGGCACACACACACACACACACACACACACACACCCACAGGAACCTTCAACTACTCAAAGTGAGCACAGACACACACACATAGACACACACACATACATACACACAGGAACACACAGGTGCTGAATCATGCTTCGCTGTAAGTGGCACATAGTCATTGCATAGTCATCTTCATTTTGTGAAATCTGTCCAAGCTTTAAGCAACATTTACATTATCAGAAATGAGAAAAGAGACTTGTTTTTATAATCTGTGGATTTGTGTTTGTTTGTTGTTTTTATAATCTGTGGACTTGTGTTTGTTTGTTGTTTTTATAATCTGTGGACTTGTGTTTGTTTGTTTTAAGGACCGCTGCCAAAAACTTTTGGCGATTTCTGGAGAATGGTGTGGGAACAAATGGTCTTGATCATCGTCATGACCACCAGGTATAGTGCATTTACTTTTACATTTAGTCATTTAGCAAACGCTTTTGTCCAAAGCGACGTACAAAGGAGAGAACAGTCAAGCTAAGAGCGATAAAACCTGGTCTACCAACCAATACTGCTTTTTTTTTTTTTTTTTTTCAAGAAATAGAAAACGACATAGAAAGAAAAAGAAGGGCGGGACTGTCACTGCTTAAGTGCAAGTTAAGCCAAGGTGCCAGTTAGGAAGGGAGGTGCTCTCTGAAGAGTTGCTACCGTAGTACATTACATTTGTTTGGGAATTAGCAAGGCGAGGACCCTCAGCAGCCACTGATGGTTTGCATATGATGTCACTGACCTGGTATCATGATTAGCAAGACGGTAGAAGAAAATATTCTTGTCCTAGTATCAAATAGGAGATATGTTGGTCAAGGTGTGAGTGTCTGTCTGTCTGTCTGTCTGTGTGTGTGTCTGTGTGTGTGTGTGTGTGTGTGTGTGTGTGTGTGTGTGTGTGTGTGTGTGTGTGTGTGTGTGTGTGTGTAGAGTTGTAGAGCGTGGCCGTGTGAAGTGTGGACAGTACTGGCCGCTGGAGGTTGGCCTGACTGAGGACTATGGGTATTTCCTGGTGAGGAACGTGCACATCGAGACTTTCCAGGACTTCAAGCTGACTCACCTGGAGCTTTACAACAACCAAGTGAGTGTAGAATGATCAAACAAAAGTCCAACACACACACACACACACACACACACACACACATCCAGTGGTAGCACTATTAAGAGGTAATGATCACACACATGTCCAGTGTTAGCACAATGAGACAGAATGTTCACACACACACATACACACATACACACACACACGTCCAGTGGTAGCACTATGAGAGGGAATGATCACACACACACAAGTCCATTGAAAGTACCATGAGACAGAATGATCACACACACACACACAAACACACACAAACACACACAAACACACACACACACACACACACACACACACACACACACACACACACACATTCACATCCATTGACATCCCTCTGTTGTTTGCACATGATTTCCATGCGTGTGGTCTGATGAGCACCTGTGTTCCTGTGTCTTGTGTCCCTGTCCCTCAGACTGGAGAGACCAGGGATGTCTCCCACTACCTTTATTTGAGTTGGCCTGACTTTGGTGTTCCCAAGTCGGCCTCAGCCATGTTGGACTTCAGGTCTCAGGTCAAAGAAAGGCAGGAGGCGTCGCTACAAGCACTAGGACCTCATTGGACAGGACCCCCTGGAGGTCCCCCAGTGGTGGTGCACTGCAGCGCAGGCATTGGCCGCACAGGTGAGCCCTGTCAGTCTTAAAGCCGTTCTCATTGGCTGCACAGGTAATCCCTGTCAGTCTTAAAGCCATTCTCATTGGCCGCACACGTAAACCTTGTCAGTCTTAAAGCCATTCTCATTAGCTGCACAGGTTAGCCCTGCCAGTCTTAAAGCCATTCTAAGCTATGAATTCGGAAATACACAAAAGCTGTGTATTTCCACTTGAAGGGATGAATCCTTTCCTTGTCTAACCTCTCCTCTCCCCTGTTCTGTCTGTCCATCTATCCGTGTGTTTGTGTGTGTGTGTGTGTGTGTGTGTCTGTCTGTCTGTCTGTCTGTCTGTCTGTCTGTCCATCTATCTGTGTGTGTGTGTGTGTGTGTGTGTGTGTGTCGGTCTGTCTGTCCATCTATCCGTGTGTGTGTGTGTCTGTCTGTCTGTCTGTCTGTCTGTCTGTCTGTCTGTCTGTCCATCTATCCGTGTGTGTGTGTGTGTGTGTGTGTGTGTGTGTGTGTGTGTCCCTCAGGTACGTTTTGCACGTTGGACATCTGCCTGGCCCGTCTTGAGGACATCGGGACGGTGGACGTGGAGCAGACGGTGCGGCGCATGCGGACCCAGCGCGCCTACAGCATCCAGACGTGGGACCAGTACTACTTCTGCTACACGGCCGTCATCGAGCACGCCCAGAGGACCGGCTTCATCCCCCCCCTCGAGTGGTCCGACGCCGAGCTGGAGACCGACAGCGAGTGACGATCCAACAAGACAAGATGTTGGGCGAAATGAGAGAGGGACAGAGAGCAAGAGAACGGAGACAAAAAGGATGTGCAGGACACAGACAGGCAACGTAGAGAGAGAGAGAGAAAGAGAGAGAGAGAGAGAGAGAGACGAAAGGAAGCCAGCCAGGCACGCTCTGGTCCTCGCCGCCCTCAGTCCAGCCTCTCATTAAAGCTCACTGCCTCTGAGGAAGGAGGGGAGATGGAGAGGGTGGAGTGTGGAGTAGAGGAGTCATTGGTCCGGCCGTTTCAAGCCTTTATTTTGTGTTTGGTTGTGAAGGACTGACCTGAGGCCTGATGGGAGCGGTGTCAGTGGTGTGTTTTTACCAGTTGTAGCATTTTTATTTTTAAAGTAATGACTTGCACATGTGGATGGCAAACTTGAAGAATATTACCCACTTTTTATTACCCCCCCCCCCCCCCCCCCCCCCTTTTCTTTTCTTTTTAGTTGTTTTCTTTTTTTTTAGTTACCTCGTTTCTGGTCTATCATACATGATTTGTTCATTTCACACAATTTTTTTTCTGTGTGAACATGAGTAAAACTTGAACTTGAACGTTTCTCTGTTGGGTCTGTCGGCCCTCCGTCTCTTGTGTCTTTCCGACTTTGGTTTTTGTATCTTGATTATCATATGTGCATATTTAAACTAACCTGAAAGCCAAAGTGATCACGTGGAATGCTTGGATGTACCCTTAATAACAGTCGTGAGTTAAAAACCCAGTGTATATTCTTGTAACATACATTTATATATTGTGCATAACAACCTTGGAAAAAGCCTTGTTTAAGTAATAGACTTGACGTTGTTTAAGAAATATATGAAAATATATAAATATATATATAAATATATACAAATATTGTGGGCTAGAGTATGAGACATTGATAAGGAGATTGATATTATATCCATGGTGACCGTGTGTGTACTGGTCAGACCTGCATCATTTGAATTTGTCTTGTGTACATTTCCGTAACGATGCCCGTCCTGAACTCCGCCTTAATAACAAACAGAAGTCACTGCCTGCCTCAACCGATGACACCCAACCAGTTCCTGCTTCATCCCCCCTGCTTTCTTTGAGTTCTCCTTTTATCTTCATCTTTTATTTCTTGACACTACTACTACTGCAGTGTTGTGGTGAGGTTCACGCTGCCTCTGGTGTTTGTGCCTTCCTGCTTGCCGTAGCACGGTGTTGATCTTCTTTAAAGCTCAGGGGTTTTACTCTCTACTGTTTTAGTGTCAAGCCTTCACCCCCCCCCCCCCCCCCCCACCGAACATTTCAAAACAAAAACCTTCTATCACCTTTTTTTTTTTTTTTTTTCCTCTGTTTTATATATATATTATACAGTTAACTGTATTATATCAATTTTATTTATGTCTTTGTAAAATTTCAGCAGTATTGAAAACTGAATGAATGTTGGTACGGTACTTAGAGCAACGCAACCAATGGAAATGTTTAATTTGATAAGCTAAACCAATCAAAAAGAAGAAATGGAGAGATGTCTTTGGCAGGGGCTTGTTGTCTTTCTACTCTGAAGTGACTTGTGACTACGTGGTGACCTATTTGACTGAACAATGATAAACTGCCATCAAATACGAAGCCCTGCAGTGATTCTCAGTCAGTTTCTGTCTGTCTATGTGCCAGATGAGTATTGTTTTGGTTGAGAGAGAGAGAGAGGGAGGGGATGTGAGGGTAGAGAGGAGTTACAGTGCTGCACCTGTTTCAGACACCTGCCACACCCATGGTCATTTATACCTGTTCAACTCTGACTGTTGCCATGGAGATGAGCCCATGACCTCTACTGGAGCCTGACTGAGTGGCTACTGTCCGCCCTGCTGCAGCTGCTGTGGGGGTCAGTGGCCAGAGCTTCTAATGGTTAAGGCTGGGGTGGCGCATTGCTCCCAACAGACTATGGAGGGGGTAGAAAGTACTCGGAGAGCTTGTGGGCTTCGTTCTCCACATTTTATTTGTCTATGACAAATGGGAATGCGATTTTTCTTTTTATGTTTTTTTTTTTTTTTTTTCTTGTGCTCAAAGATATTGTGATTGAATAATTGCCTTCCCCTGCGTCTGCATTAGTGTTGTAGTAAAACATTGATATTATTCTCAACCGGAAGTGTGAATGTCTGCCTGATCAGTGTTACTATAAACATTTTAAAAAGCAGAAGGGCTGGGGGGTGCTTGCCAGTGTTCTATACTATGAATAAATCTATGTGAATTTTACAATACGATGTAAATGTTCGCATCAGACGTTTATGCCATAATGCTAATTTAATCACTGTGATATTAACCCATACGAAAGGTATGGAAAGTAAGGCAGTTGAGTAGTAAGCTATCAGCTAAATTATAAACGGATTTGGAAATTGTTTTGCATGTCCAAAAGCCGGTACAGTATCTTTTTTACGATCAAATCATTATTTTAAGATTATTTTAACTGAATGATTGAAACAAAGAAAGGAATATTGGGGCATAGGGAGATGTAGTCACCGAGGTGAGTTATGAAAAATATTAAGGAACAAAGACGTATTAAATATATTCATTTTATTGAAGTAAGGTGAAGAGGATTCATATTTTGTGAAGTTCTGATACAGACAGGCTTAATAAGAGTAATAAATCCTTAGTTTTGGCATGCCACGCTATCAGATGCATAAGGCGCCATGTCATAAGAAATACCAGTTGTGTTCAACCTGTGCAGGAGAACATTAAGTCATTGTCATGTGGGGCATCATGCTGAGAACGAAGGCCTACATTCAAATTATATTGACTTTTCAACTTACTGAGAAAATGGGTTGATGGTGGACAAGGTGAGGGTGAGTAAATAAAAGACAGTTGATATGTGAGAGAGTAGAGAAAATAATGGATAAGGAGACGAAGTTAAGTGGATAGAATGTATGTGAATTGAAACATCTTAAGAGGGATTCTTAGGAGATTTTCTTTGAGCAGAAAGCTGCTGAACGCGACGGTATAGTTTAGACACGGTTGCATCCAGCTTTGAATCCATACAGTTCACTTCTGGCATACAAACAATAGAATAGATGAAAAATGCTGCAGAGGTGCAACAGTCCAGTCTACACATTCCTGTCTAGCCCCGTAGACAAGCGCATGGATTCGTGCGAATTGTGCGCGACCCACGGATCTAACGTCCATGTAATTTTAGACATGGGAAGAAAACCTCAAAAAGATCCCTCAGCTTCAGCATGGCCGGTTAGCTCAGTTGGTTAGAGCGTCGTGCTAATAACGCGAAGGTCGCGGGTTCGATCCCCGTACCAGCCATCGTTTTTGACACTTTATGTTTTGCACTTGGGTAGTTTGGCTGGAAAGCAGTAGACAAGTCTCTACAAAATAACACTAAGGACCTCAACTACTAGTTACCTATGAGAATTTAACAAACGAAATAGGTCATAATCATGAATGCACAATTACACTGAGATATAATCTGGGCGTTTGTTTTCACCAGTCACAACAAATAGGCCACTTCTTATTCACCACTTACTAGATAACATTATAATGTTGCCTACAATATACACATTTCTGTTTTTATTAATAAATGTATTTAATACCTACTATCATATCATCTATAAATTATTCTGAAGATTATGGGTTGCCATTTGGCTATTACAGTTTACATTAATATAACTGTCTCATGAATATAAAAGGACTCCCTACATTCTCACTTTCGTTGGAGGGAAGTAACTTCAACCAGAATAATGTTTGACCTTGACAGCGGCAAATCAACCCTATATCTATACAAGAGAGAGTATGTACATATCCATAGGTGTGTTAGATACATAATTGCTGTGGATATACATTTCCATATCCCTAGAGAAACGACTCAGATTACAAATGTAAAAGTAAAATTTACTGAACATAGCCATCATCTGCATCCATTCACAGATAGTATGTATGGACATTAATGGACACAACATTGATTTTTCATAATTCTTCTTCTTCCATATTAAATAGTGCTGCCCTCTTGTGGTACGATATGATCACAGCACCTGTAGAAGCACAGGGAGCACCTGAATCAATTCACGCTCAAACAAAGCAGATATATTCATTATTACTACAATTTCAGTAACTCCTAAGCAACAGTAAACATTTCACACCACTGTAAACCTCTAAAAGGGAGAAGAGAGAGACAAACTTCTCTAGACATATCCACATACATTCTTCACTCACTTGCGGTTACTGATTCAACATAACAACATCCTCCTCTTCGCTATCTGAGATGACAACAACATCATCTGGAAAACATCAACAAAGTATTAAGCATATTTAAAAAATAAATAAATATATATACCAATTTATATATGTATACATAATATGTAACACTTATTGCATCCCCTTTATACCTTTCCTCTGTGTTTCTTTATCGGTCATGTCTTCCATTTCTCCTTCTTCCTCTTCATCCTCATCCTCCTCTTCCTCCTCCTCCAGCCTCCATGTGCTGCTCACCCCTTCCCCCACCTGCCCCACCCCCACAGCATGCACCACTGGGGAACGCGCCCCTTGGCTGCGCACATGTCAAGGACAACAACTGAGTGGGAGAGAATGTGCTTGGTGTGTTGTTGGGAGACACAGTGGTACAGGAGGTAGTGAAGTCGTTTAGTAATCAGAAGGTTGCTACTTCGATTCCCTGTCAAAGCGTCCTTGAGCAAGACACTGAACCCCTAATTGCTACTGATTGTGCAGTGTGCCATCAGTGTAAAACACATAAAATGTGTATACATCCTTGTAGGTCGCTTTAGATAAAAGCATCTGCTAAATGACATGATGTAATGTTATGTAATGTTTCCCAAAGGCAGACGGAGAAACCTCACAGCTCAGTTGGTGGGCACTTTATCAGATGTCTTACAACAATACTAAATGGCAAAATAAAAATAGTTCTTATGCCCATTGTACAGTTTCTTCTGTCAATTGCTGAACGGGATATCAAGCTTTTTTTCAGGCTGGCGAAAGGATACGTTTTAAGGGGGGCCTCTGCGTTGCTGATGATCTCGCTGGCTGTCTCCTGGACGTCGGTCATTTCAACGGGCGCTTCCTTTGTTTTCAGTGCGGTGATTCGCTCTTTAGGCAAGGACTCTGCAAATCCAAACTTGCCTCTGTCTTTCCTAAAATGATTAGTGATTTTGAATGTGAATGTGAATGAATTAAGCAGACATCTTAAAGTCATGGACACTTCTCTCACTTTCACACACATGAACACACACACACACACAGACACACACACAGACAGACACAGACAGACAGACACAGACACACACACACACAGACACAGACACAGACACAGACACAGACACAGACACAGACACAGACAGACACAGACACAGACACAGACACACACACACACACACACACACACACACCTGGCTCTCTTGTCGTTCTCCAGGGCCTTCTGGATGAGCTCTGTGACCTCGGACACTTTCACACTGGCGATCTTACTGCAGCGCAGGACCTGGGATGGATGAGCACACAAAGGGGTTAAAGCCCAAACCTCCACTCCTCATTTAATAATAATAATTATTATTATTATTATTCATTTTCTCTATAGTGCACTCTACATTCAAGCAGAATCTCAGAGTGCTACATAGTTAAAAACAGCTTATAACAAAAGCACAGTTTTAAAACAATTATACGTTTTTTAAAAAAAAGTAGGAAACGCCTTTCTGAATAAAAAGGTTTTTAGGCCAGTCTTAAAACAGTCTAGTGTCTTTGTTCCCCTTAAGTGTGCCCCTCACAGCCCCTCAGCCTCTGTCCATCTCTCCTCTCTCCATCTCTCCATCTCTCCATCTCTCCTCCTCTCCATCTCTCCTCTGTCCATCTCTCCTCTCTCCATCTCTCCTCTCTCCATCTCTCCAGTCTAGTGTCTTTGTTCCCCTTAAGTGTGCCCCTCACAGCCCCTCAGCCTCTGTCCATCTCTCCATCTCTCCATCTCTCCATCTCTCCTCTCTCCATCTCTCCATCTCTCCATCTCTCCTCTGTCCATCTCTCCATCTCTCCTCTCTCCATCTCTCCATCTCTCCTCTCTCCATCTCTCCTCTCTCCATCTCTGGCACACATACCTGGTCTTTGAGCAACATGATGCCTCCACTGGACTGGATGGAGCAGATCTCTCTGTGCTTGTTCATGGCGATGACCAGCAGACCCTCCATCACCCTCTCCTCACGATCATTTGGATCCACCAGCAGATAGGCACTGAGGCACACAGGAAATTCCACTCAGTTTGATTTTCAATCCAATTGAACTTCTACTGTTTTTTTTACAATTTGTGTGCTTGACTTATTGTTTCTTATCTTATCCTATATCTTTATGTTTATCATCTTCTTTTTACATGTTTCATTTGTACTCTTAATTTTTATCATTTTAATTCTTTATTGTCTTTCCTGCTATTGTTGATGTAAAGCACATTGAGTTACACATGTGCATGAAATGCGCTATATAAAATATAAATTAAATTGCCTTGCCTTGCCTATAGCCTATCGGTGTTCATCTTACACTTTCATCTTAAACTGACTCCCTAAACAATGAATGGGAGAGTTAGAGAGAGTCAGGTCTGTCAGTAGTCAAGAATATCAATTTCTGTTGTGTAACTACGTGAAGTGTCTTCTTCAGTCATCTTAATGGAGAGGATCCTACTGAGATTATATGTGAAAGTGAAAGTGAAAGTCCTCTCTAGTTATATGCAATAGCTGTACAATAATGTTGCTTGATATTGACTTACCCTTGCTGGAAGAAGGCAAAGCTCACACTGATAGGCATATGGTAAATGCTCAGTGGCACAGGGTCTCTCTCTTCAGCCGTGTGCTACACAAACACAGACACGCACACACACACACACACACACACACACACACATTTAATCATAAAATCTAACCAGGTTTCCCATTTTCATTCTTTGTTTCTGTAATTTTCCGCAGGTGACAACTCACCACAGTGACCTCTCGACCCTGGATGCTGACCTCTGGCCGTCTGAAGTGTGAGAGCGCAGTGATGGCTGCTATGCTAACGGCGTCCATTAGGTTCCCGTCATGATTCAACACGTGGACATCCACATTGATCCTCCATACCTACACAGGATAGGACACCTCCTCACTAGTCTCATACAACTAGCTACTGCTGTTTTTAAGGCCTGGACAATGTCACTACTACTAAAGAAAACAGACCCTGGTTAGAAGGCTGTGATAAACAGAACTAAACACAGCACTAGAATAGTATGTGTGTGTGTGTGTGTGTGTGTGTGTGTGTGTGTGTGTGTGTGTTTGCCATTGTTGTGGGCCAAGCATATTGTTCTTTTATTCTCCCTCTCAATTCTCAATTCAAAGGCTTTATTGGCATGACTGCATACAATACAACGTTGCCAAAGCATGTTTACATAAAATGTACAATCACAATTAATACAAATAAATAATAATAATAATAATAATAATAATAAAACAATAATAAAAATCATAGATAGTAAGACTGATACCTTCTCCCCTGAGATGACACACAGTGACTCCATGTCAAAACACTTGGAGGTCCGCAAACAGCGCTCCAGTTGTCTATTCAACTTTACCAACAACTCCGATTGCCTGTAAAACACACAGAAACATGCGAGCGGTCAACCACAATTCTATCCTATTTACAGCTTTAGTAACTTTTACAACCTTGTCTACCATAGTAGAAGAAATATTATGAACCCACAGCATAACTGACAAACCAATGGCACAACACATTTTAAACAATATAAAATCAATCATTATGTCTCTGAAGCCTCTTCGATTTTTATGATTGCAGGGATATCACCCCTTTACTATATGGAATCTGCTATAATATACACAGATGAGCCAAAAAAAGATGACCATTGCATCGCCCAGACACCGCCGACCTGCCAGCAGTGCCCTGTGTCATCTGGCACAAAGACCTTAGCGATGCATCCTTGTGAGGTAGAGCCACCATGGATCAGATGTGCTTGTTAGTGCCATTTTCCATATTGTTGTTTAGATTTAGACATTATTATTATTGATTCATATTTAGTGATTGTTATTTAGTGATTGCATAATTGTTTTTATAGTTTGCATTGTTTAGAATGTTTAGCGCACAGACATTGCATTACTTAGAATAATCAGAGGTGAGCTGTGACATAGTGAGCTCGCGCATTTATATATCAACTGTCTTGATTGATGTATAAAACTGTCACTTTGTTGCACTGGTTCAGAATTCAGTAAAAGACGGAGCGAACACAGTTTTTCTACCGTTGTTGAAATACATTTCACGTGTAGACTTGTTTCTCTCCGTCTGATAGTGGTTAATCGAAGGAAAATTGTAAGAACTATCTACTGATAGAAAGAAGGGAACTTTTAGCCACTACAGTGCTGTTCCGCAACATCCTACAGATGCCCATTCAGGTTGACCATATGGGGAATTTGGAGGGCAGGACAACAGCTTGTACTCTTCATCATGTTCCTTGAACCATTACCAAACAATGTGTGCAGTGTGGCTGGGCATATTAACCTGTTGAAGAGGACACAGCCAAAGGGACTGCCATTGCGATGAAGGGGTGTACATGGTTTGCAACCATGTTGAAGTAGGTGGCACATGTCAACTTGACACACACACAAGAATGCCTTACTCAGGGTTCCCAAGCAGAACACTGCCATGAGCATCACACTCCCTCCACCAGCTTGTCGTCTTCACACAGTGCATCCTGGTGCCACCACTTTGCCAGTTAAACAGCACCCATGACCTGTTATAAGGTCAGGGTTCAACGATTGCTTGCCCTTTACAGGAGGTTTCTACAGTGGACAAGAGCTCTCTGCCCACCCCAAAGCTGAATCCTCCATTCTCAGCTATTACAGTCTAACAGACCCTTGGCATTTCAGCTGAGGATATTAATTAAGAAAAGTACGACTCCCTACATCTAATCAAACAGCAAGAACTGTCGCAAAAAGCCCTTGGGAACACTTCATCTCTCATTATGGCTACCCAGAGCGTCTACACAGCGACTAGCAGTTTGCTTCTTACCTGTTAGCCTCAAATGCAGGTGAGGCCATGGGTGACAGCTCCACATTGGTGAACAGGATCCCCTCTGAGGGCCGAGTCTCTTTAGGGGCAGCCAGTTCACAGGACACCTGCGACATGACCCTAAGTAAACACAAACAACAACACAGCTGTCACCACTGGCTTCTGCTAAGCAACAAACAAACAAACATTTGCACACACACAGAACAGCTCTACATTCACTCTATGATGGCAGTGGTCAAGCACAGGCCCAAAACCTCCTCACAATTATGAATAATAACGCTTACTCCCTGAAGACAACACTGGTTACACAGAGAACGATCTTGCACATCAGAACGATATTTCAGGAAACAGCATCGGAGGTTGTTTCTGCCACCTGCCATTAGTGAGATCTTACCGGTCGATGCACTTCACAATAACCGCTGTTAAACAGGTTATATACGTCTTGTCCGCTAGTAATAGTTACAAGACGTTCCCTTTAACAAACGTACACACTTCCGCACACTTCCGAAAATGCTTCGGACAAAAACTCCTGCAGACACTTACTTTGTTTTTCCAAGATCAACAACGCAAAAGCCATAGTCCATGCCAAAGGTGATCCTGAGGTGTCTGTAGTCATACGTTTCTCTACCGTCCAGCCGCTGGAAGAAATATTGGAGATCACAACAATTAAAAGTATCGATGCGTATTAAACTGCCCTGATTAGGTAGGCAAGACCTACTGAGACTAATGTCTCAAAGTTATCATCTAAACTACTATGCTGACCGCACCGTTAACTACTGAAGTGGAAATAGAAAACGTAAGAATACCTTTCTTTCCTCTATCGCCTTGAGAAGAAATTGCCGCTCACAGTTTGATAATGGTGTATCTTTCATTTTGCTTAGGTTAACGATACTTTTCAATAACTTAGTAGTACCACAGCCACGCTGTGCGTGTTGGTGTTTTGTATGTGCAGGCGCAATCTAATGACGTTGGGGCATCTTTTCTTCCCTTGTTTTTACATCAGATACTTAAACAGTATGCTGCCACCACGTGACTCGGAAGGTATTACACTTTTAGCTGTGAGTATTTTTTTGTGAAAAGTAATAATGGTACATGTCTTTCCAATGAGTTATTACAGTAAATGTCATACCAATTCCAAAAATCAATCAAAACTAAAATGTCTGTTTGTATAACATGCCGATGTGCAGCCACACTATCCAGGGAACAGGTTAAGCTTGGAACATTGGTCATACTGGTGGGTGTATATGTAGGTCTACAGTCGTGGTGGGCATATCATAACCATGAAATGGTAAACAATGTGTGGAAAGTATTATAACTGCATGTATGTGCCTCTATGTGTGTATGCTCAAGTCAGTTGGTGATATGATAAAGGATGAGTGAATGAACCATTTAGTCACAGTGAGCATTCTGTTTTATTTACACAAAATCTGTAGCTTATAATAATAATAATAATAATAATTCATTTGATTTTTAACGCACTTTTCATTCCAAAGAATCTCAGAGTGCCTATAGTAACTTATGTTTCCATCAAACAACTACAGATATTAGTTTATCCCTAAAGGTCAAACAGGTTTTAAGATCTGAACATTGTTAACAGTGTTTGCTATAGAGTTGTTATTATGTTCTGGGTATAATTCCAGTATGGTGCACATAAATGCATATAAATAAGTGCCTCTTTTAGAGAAATGACACGCAGCCATATGCACAAAGTAATATCAACTTACAAGTTTATTTCGTAAAAGTCATCCATTTCAAATAATGTAGTAATATAGTAATATAGGGTCGGTTAAAAACATATATGTATGAATACATGTGGGAAATGTGTGTTCATGTTTGTTTGTGTGTGTGTGTGTGTGTGCGTGTGTGTGTGTGTGTGTGTGTGTGTGTGTGTGTGTGTGTGTGTGTATCCGTTTCTGTGAATGTGAGTGTGAATGTGTTTGTGTCTCTGTTTATTTATATACCATTGTGTCTGTCTATATACAGTATGTCTGTATCTATGTGTGCAATGCGCATGTTTCTATCTGTATCTGTGTTAATGATATGTGCCTGTGCACTTCACTGGAACCAAGGATGCTGCAGAATGCCCTCTAGAGTAGGTCTACCTCTTGGCCGCTTGGCCAGGCAGCGTCTCAGCAGGTCCTGGCAGTCTAGGGGAGAAGGGAGATAGTATGTTAGGAGTCCTCCAGCCATGAG
>NC_137918.1:23892389-23897389 GCF_963457725.1 Sprattus sprattus | reverse complement strand
TACTTTGGGTGTTTTTCAGTTAAAAAAAAATTCTGAAATGTACTTTCTGAGAATATCCTTTATCATCAGTAAATTTGATTTGAGTTTGGCTATATTCAACTTTCTTTCCATTTTTAAAATGGTGCCTGTGTGGTCTGATTTAACAATTTTTTCATTTTATGTCAAGAGCTATCTTACAAGATACGGGTAAATAATGCTGCCACTACTTGAATATAAAGCCTGGCAGCAATTTAAGGAAACAGGAAGAAACTTCAAGATCCTTCACACATACTCACTTAGGCTCTTCACTCTTCCAGACGCTATAGGGTATATAGATTTACAATCCATGTTTCAGTAGGCTTATTATAATGGAGCCATATTTCTATAAATCACACTGATCCTCTCTGAACTTTAATGATGATTTGTATGGTAAGCTTAGTCATTGTGAGATGTTATGGCATAACAAACCTTTATGACATCACTCAATAGAGTAGGCTACCAGTTCAGGTTTTTCATGATCACCTCAAGGGAGCATTAACGCGCAAAAGACCAAAAAGAGATGAAAGATGAAAAATTATAAAGTGCCAAACTAATAGGCTAATCAAATGATTCTTAAAACACGGCGACTGACAAAGCCCGTTGTTATATATGTATAAAGCCATCAATTCATCATTTCAGACCAGTTTTTTTTGTTTACCCCAGCAAGAAAGTCCACAACCCTGTTCAAGTTATTAATCTTGTTAATTTTTTAGTAAATAAAACTGTGTGTCATTATCTTAACAGTGGAAGGACATATTGAAATTATAGCCAAGTGGTAGTAGGTGGAGGAAAAAACTGTCTGCAAGGATATTTCCCTGAGAAATGCCACATGCATAATAAGAAATAAAAAATCAGCTCAAACTAACCCACTCAATCAAAAAGTAGAAATAGCTAAAGGTTTGGTAGCCTATGGAGTGTACTTTGAGATGTAATACATATAACATTTGGTTTTGCACATAAAACTACAAAAACTAAAATCACTCAAAGATGTTAAAACAGACAGAATTAGATTAACTGGCACCAGAGTTTGGAACTTTCATGCTGCGCCATAAGTGCCACACTGGAGGGAAACTTTACACAGGGGCCAATATCAGAGCAATATACAATATATAACTTGTTTTATAAAGTATCGTCTTTTTTAGACCATAGGCGGCAGATGGTAAGGTGTAGGTCTAGGTTCTAATCTAATAAACATTGAAGTCATAATAGATTTTTACAGAGCCCCTAAAGTCCTGTAAGGTATTTTTATCTTCTGTGCACAAGTTATCATCTTGTGGGATCTTGTTGTCCAAACCAGTTATCCCACAAATTATATTATTTTGTGCGCTTGTTACCAGATAATCTCACTTTACGGGAGTTAAGGGGCTTTGTAGATTTAAATGTTTGACATAAACATTTTGCAAAGTATCTCAAGACATAGGATACCACACTTGCAGGCAAAAATATGTGCCTGTCTCTGTGTGATATAGGCTTTATGCTTAGTGTACCAATGTGAATCTCAAATAATGTTGAGGGAAACGCTGTGTAATTGTAGAGGTATTATAATTATACTATCATATCATGAGTATAAACTACTTGTAGGTTAGATTGTCCATAATCTCAGGGGGCTGGGAAAAGTGTTTCCTGTGGTTCGTACAGTGATTGGGGCGTTCAGTTCCGGAGCGGCAGCAACGACATCTGGAAGGGAGGAGAATTGGAAAGAAAGGCAGAAGAAAATCAGAGAGAGTGAAGGGGGCACTGACACAGGAGGTGAGTAAAGCTGTGAGAAAAATATTATTTACTAAAACAATGCAAAGCTACATGCTGTGATCATGTGCGCCTTTAGGTGCAAGTGGCTTTAGCGTATTGCTGTCTTCGGAGTCAACTGTATTACTATAACGAGGATAGCACCCGTGTTGGCTCTCCGCAAAGGGGCGACGCATTGTGCTCTAGCTTTGCGTCGCGTAGTTGGGGAAGGTTTGAAGGAGAGGGGAGGTCTAGACAGCAGTTAATCAGAAACAAAATATTTCGTTTTTGTCATTTCTGGTAATATACTGAGAACTACAACATAGTCGTAGTCCTACAACATAGTCCAAGACTCAGTCCCTGTCCAGTTTGTCCTGTTGATGAGACACTGTGACTGCTGCAGTTTCAGGGTAGCTTAGCCTAAACAGTGCATTTCCGTCACCAGGGGTCCGTGCCTGTTGTGTGCGTCTGTGTTAACTCCTTGAGAATTTATTTCGAGTTGGACCAAGGCCGAAACATTCGGGGACATTAGGCGAGGAAAAAACAAATGAAGTTACCATCCACAGACATGTTTTGATGTATTGGGCTAGCGGTGTTATGATCTGATAAATGCAATGTTAAACATTTGTGAAAATTTCGATCTTTTGCTTATCTAAGTTTCTCCTTCCATACCCCTTGTTTACACGACATTCCATGAACCCCTCCGTCATGGGAGCCAGACTGCGAAATATGGGAGGCAATCTCTGAAATAGAGCCTGCGTTGCCCGTTTCTTGTTAGGCTATTGCCATCACTTGCATTAACCCTTTAACCAATATTGGTACCCTGACATGACATTTGATGTGCATCTGTCATTACTGTGTTATTTTGCGGCAAGACGAGACCGCATTGGTCAGCCTGACCGCCTCCATCGCCAAGTCTGCGGCAGCGATGTGGGCCATGTCGAGGCGAGCGGACATATTTCTGATCCATTTCGGCCGTCCTGTAAAGGCGTCAGTGGCGTCTGATTGAAGTCTTGGCTCCCTTCACGCGACCCACAATTGTGCATAGCTTATGACTTTTCCATTCTATAACATGTAGCCAGAAGTCCAAATTGCTGCTCAGATCGATTGCCGTGATTTGAATGCTTCTAACCTGAAACAGCTATTCGTTTTAGATGCCTTACAAGTATTGGACTATACACTCCATTGTTCCACACGTTATTGCTTCCAGATTTAGTTCTGACGTTGGAGCCAGCTGAGATAACAGCCTCGACCATTTGAACTCGTCAAGTGTGTGTTTACATGGGGATACGTGTTATTATTACATTTTCAACGGATTTCTCGCTTTCCTTCTCGTTCTCACTGTCAAAGTGGGAAAGTTTGGCGAATCATTCTGTCCTCTCTGACTATTACATATCGTCGTCCCGGCGAGAAATTGTGCATAGTAAATCTCAGTCGTGGCTGTCACGTCAGAACATCGAGTGCATTCGAAAGACGGAGAAGGAGGACACTTGGAGTAGTAGGCATTGCTGTTTCAGTTTGAAACGTTCTGTTAAGAAAGGCTCGTCAGCCAGTAAAAAGTTATGAATTGAGAGTTGCATAATGTTGGTCTGAAGTGGATTTTGTGTCTGATGTATGACGTGTAACAACATTTCCAGGATCATTTCGTTAAAGTTTTGGCATGTTGAAGAAAGCATGAATTGTTCACTTGTCCTGTGCATCTGGGTCTGCATCTCCACATCCTTAAAGGTTGCACTGCGGAGAGGGTTCTAGAATACAGATTGTGTTGTCTGTATAAAATGTCAGGATTTATCCAGAGCCATCTCTCTACATAGCTCTGGGTCTGTATGATGTCATGAAAATGCTCCCAGACTCTTAGAAACTGGCCTGAAAGTGAATGAGTTGCTGCAAGTTTCATCAGAAAAGATGGATGTTTTGGAGCATCAGATACACACACACACACACACACCAGTGTTAGGCAACCCTACGCAAAGAAAATTGGGTTTTACGAGTGCTGTTCGACACAGACCACTTAAATCTAGCTGGCTTCCAGTGATGTGATGTCATCACTAATATTCAGGGGTAGAGGGTTGAGCGGCTGGTTTTTGTGCCAGTCTCCCCCCCCCCCCCCCCCCCCCCCTCTCTCTCTCGCTCTCTCTCACACACAGACACACACACACACACTCACACAGACACACAAACACACACTAACACACACTGCTGACAGAGGAAAACATGAGTCAGCCTGATTTTGGGGGAAAAAACACTGCAGAGGGAGTGTGTGGTGAAAGTGTGGTGAATGGGTATATGTGTAGGGGCTTTGGAGGGTGGACTTCTGGGGAGGAGGTTGTGCGTGTGTACACTCGTGCACGTGTGAGCGTGTGTGTGCACTCACAAATGTGTCTGTATTGGAGGTGTGTTGTGCGAGCGTGTGTGTGCACTCACATATGTGTCTGTATTGGAGTGTGTGTACACTCGTGCACATGCAAGCGTGTGTATGTGTCTGTAGTGGAGGTGTGTTGTGCGTGTGTACGGGTGTGTGTGTGCACTCACATGTGTGTGTATGTGTCTGTAGTGGAGGTGTGTTGTGCGTGTGTACGGGTGTGTGTGTGCACTCACATGTGTGTCTGTAGTGGAGGTGTGTTGTGTGTGTGTACGCACGTGCGAGCGTGTGTGTGCACTCACATACAGTATGTGTCTGTATTGGAGGTGTGTTGTGGCCTCCGCAAACCTGAGGGCCAGTTCTGTTCCCCTGGGGCATTTACCTATCAGGCCAAAACATCCTGTGTGGAGCTCATCAGAGAGGGGTGTGTTTCCATGCAGCAGTGTACTCAGTCTGAGCTGTGTGGTGCACGGATGTGTGTAGCAGTGTGTTCAGTCTGAGCTGTGTGGTGCACGGATGTGTGTAGCAGTGGGCTCAGTCTGAGCTGTGTGGTGCACGGATGTGTGTAGCAGTGTGTTCAGTCTGAGCTGTGTGGTGCACGGATGTGTGTAGCAGTGGGCTCAGTCTGAGCTGTGTGGTGCACGGATGTGTGTAGCAGTGGGCTCAGTCTGAGCTGTGTGGTGTACGGATCTGTGCAGCAGTGTACTCAGTTTGAGCTGTGTGGTGTGCTGATGTGTGTAGCAGTGGGCTCAGTCTGAGCTGTGTGGTGTGCACATGTGTGTAGCAGTGTGTTCAGTCTGAGCTGTGTGGTGTGCACATGTGTGTAGCAGTGTGTTCAGTCTGAGCTGTGTGGTGTGCACATGTGTGTAGCAGTGTGTTCAGTCTGAGCTGTGTG
>NC_137918.1:23862389-23879889 GCF_963457725.1 Sprattus sprattus | reverse complement strand
TTCGCTTTCTGTCTCATGGAATAGCTGTTTTCCACAGTGAGTGCGGGTATGAATGAATGACTGTCTTTGTAAACATTCGTGAGAGGAGCTTCCCTCAGGCGTAACTCGATTCGGACTAAATGAGCCGCAAGTGCAGTCACCAGCTTAGCTACAATTTGTTCATTAAAATGAATTTGAATTTGACAGATGAATATAAATTAAATTTGGTTGTGTTTGTGGTGCTCATTTTCGTATAAAATAATCACAGAGAACCTTAAGAAAGACCCCTTTAAAAAGACTTGAAGGAAAACTTTAGGATTTTTTAACCTGGGTCCAATTTTTAGATCATTTGGGGTCTGAAATTCTACTAGGGACACTTAACGATCAAAATCAGTCCAGTATTGAGCTAGAACGCCAAAACCAATTACCACAAAATGGCTCTACAATGGAGTCCTGTGAGGCAAGCATATGTGTCAAAAAAAAAACCTTGTTTCCGCCACTGACAGGCTCATAAATGTTATAGTAAGTGTCTGACAACACACACACACACACACACACACACACACACACACACACAGACAACACGGACACATTATAAGTGTCTGACAACATGGAAAGGATCCCTACAGAGATACACCTGCGTCTGTTTACCTCTATACCTGTAATGAAACCGCACAGCAAATGACTGTTTTGACAGTTAGTGGTTTACCTTTCTCTGGTGTCTGACGTAGGACCCCATTCGTAGGAGAACATTGTGTATCTTTTTTGTGATCGCTGGTCTAACTCAATACTGGACCGATTTATGATTGTTTTCCTTTAGTGACTTTATTAAGGTTTGTCTTCTGAGGCATCTGACAGTAGACTCATTACCAATCAACCTCATTGCTTCCCCTAAATAATCCCTTAGATTAGGTTACCCTTCCCCTTTTAGATTGTCTATTTTTCTATTTTCTATCTTCTGAATTTAACATGTATGCTTTCACCATTGTTTGAGTATGTATTGATTATTATAGTATCATCAAACGATGTTAATGATATTATTGTTGAGATCATATTTTAATGGATAAATCTGTGTTTTAGACTCCTTGGACATAATGTCGGTGTGTATGCAGTCATCCGTGGATGTGGCCAATCACAACGGCTCCCCAGTGGCTCCTCCCACTTCGCTGAGCCTGCGCTCCTCCCACAACCAGCTGCTGACCAATGAGCTTGTGAAGCAGGGCTCGTGCACGCCTCCCAAATGTCGCAAGAAGTACGCGCTCACCAGCATCCAGAGTGCCATGGGCCTGAGCGACACGGCCCCTCCTGCCCAAGCCCCCGCCCCCGCCTCCGCCCCAGACCCCCCCGACCCCTCCTCCAACCCCAAACACGCCAAGAACGGGGTCAACCAGCTGCGCAAGGCTGCGGAACATCAAGACCTCAACAAGAACGGCAGTGAGCATGTCCCACATGCTAACATTGATGCTAACACTGAGCTAGAGCTCAACAAGAACACCAGTGAGCATGCCAACCTTGAGCTAGAGCTCAACAAGAACACCAGTGATATTATCGCACATGCTAACACTGAGCTAGAGCTCAACAAGAACACCAATGAGCACGTACCACATGCTAACACTGAGCTAGAGCTCAACAAGAACACCAGTGAGCATGCTAACCTTGAGCTAGAGCTCAACAAGAACAACAGTGATATTATCCCACATGCTAACTCTGAGCTAGAGCTCAACAAGAACAACAGTGATATTATCCAACATGCTAACCCTGAGCTAGTACCACATGCTAACCCTGAGCTAGTACCATATGCTAACCCTGAGCTAGTCCCACATGCTAACATTGAGCTAGAGCATGCTAACACTGAGCTAGAGCTCAACAAGAACAGCAGTGAGCATGTAGCACATGCTAACCCCTCCCCTGAGCTCATTGTGGACGAGCAGGAGCTCAGCGCAGAGCAGGACTCCCACATGGACCTGGACTCTAACACGCTGAGTGAGTCTGTGTCCAGCGAGGATGCAGTGGACCTGAACACAACAGCTGAGGAGGAGGAAGAGGACGGCATCTCCAACGCTTCGCTGGCTGACTCCGACGATCTGCTCATCCTGCCAGAACTCCACAAGGTGCACGATGAGGATGTGAAGAAGTCCCCAACCCTGGACAGGAAGTCACCCTCTGAGGATAAGAAGTCACCTTGCCTGGACAGGAAGTCACCCTCTGAGGACAGGAAGTCACCTTCCCTGGACAGGAAGTCACCCTCTGAGGACAAGAAGTCACCTTCCCTGGACAGGAAGTCACACTCTGAGGACAAGAAGTCACCTTCCCTGGACAGGAAGTCACCCTCTGAGGACAGGAAGTCACCTTCTGAGGACAAGAAGTCACCTTCTGAGGACAGGAAGTCACCTTCTGAGGACAAGAAGTCACCTTCTGAGGACAGGGGGTCTTCCGAGGAGAAGAGCAGGGTCCTGCTGGAGGGTGATGATGCTCTGGAACAGGAAGTGACCGAGCCTCTGTTAAAGCAGCCCCGCCCCCCATCACTGCCCAAGCTGCCCAGCTCTGAGGACACGCCCCTTCTGTCATCCTCCTCTTCCTCCTCTCCGGAGGTGAAGAAGGACAGGCCGAGAACGGGGGCCAAGACGGACTGTGCCCTCAACCGCATCCAGAGCCTGGCCCCTAGCGACGAGGAGGCCAGCTGGACCACACTCTCCCAGGACAGCGCCTCCCTGGGCTCTCCAGAAGAGACTGGTAAACAGACACACACACACACACACGCACACACACACACACACACACAAACACAGACACACACACACACACACACACACACACACACAGACACACACACACACACACACAGACACACACACACACACACACACACACACACAGACACACAGACACACACACAGACACACACACAGACACACACACAGACACACACACACACACACACACACACACACACACACACACACACACACACACACAGACACACACACACACACACACAGACACACACACACACACACACACACACACACAGACACACAGACACACACACAGACACACACACAGACACACACACAGACACACACACACACACACACACACACACACACAAACACAGACACACACACACACACACACACACACAAACACACACAATATATCACTCTGTCTCTCTGTCTCTTTCTTTCTCTCACTCCATCACTAGGGTCACACTAGTTCAGAACAGCGTACAGAATAATTCACTGGAACTCTTTTACATAAACATTTTATGCTCTCGTTCTCGGTCATACTCACACACACACATTCACAGAGTTCTCTATTTGGATAGCAACAGTACGTAGATATTAGGGCAAGAGTGTTAAATGCATACATACCCCAATGCTATGTTTGCTTGTAGAGCCGAGTGTCTGTGACATTCCTCTCATGCCGTTTGGAGGTGTGTGTGGTTAGTAGGCAGGTGTGACATCACGAGCGGCTTCACACTGACCTGCTAGTGGAATGCCATGACGCTGGGGGCAGAGAGAGGAGCGCGGTGAGGGGTGGTGGGGGGTGGTGGGGGGGGGGGGGGTCAGCATTGGTCAGAAGCACTAGTCTGACTTGGGTGGGAATGGTACGAACTGTATATGTAATTTCTGATAGTAGAACTAATGGATTAGTCTAGAGAAATTAAACTTTGCTTAAGGCTATGCAACAAAAAGTGATTCCTGGTTGCCTAGTTGCAGAAACAGAGCCAGGTCCACCCACAATTAATCACATTTGGTTAAATATCCGCTATTTTTCCGTTCTTTTAGTGGCTTCACTTTTGACAGACTGATGCTGTCCATTGTTTTTACAGTCACTACAACAATTAGTCTTCACAACAATTCACTAGACTTGTCTTGATTCTTGTCTAGTCTAGTCATCTTCTTGGTGCTGCTCGCTGTGTTGCTTTGACCGTTGTTACTCAGTGTATTGGGACTGATGGTACAAATGGTGCTCCAGTGTTATGTTGATAGTAGCTGAGCTGTGGTGGCAGAGGTGATGGTGCTGATCACATGCTCTGCTCTGCCAGTCTGTGTTTGATAATCTGTGTGTGTGTGTGTGTGTGTGTGTGTGTGTGTGTGTGTGTGTGTGTGTGTGATGTCCATGTTCTGTGAGAATCTGGTTTTTGCTGCATGGTAGCAGTGCTGCTTTGAAGTAGCAGTGCTGCTTTGAAGTCATGTTTGTCTGCAGTGTGTGTGTCACGACACTGCGTGTGTGTTAGTGTGTGTGTGTGTGTGTGTGTGCTTTTGATCCTGCAGGGTTCCCCCTGCTCTCTCGTTCTCCCCACACCACCCCTCTCTTTCTCTGTCACGACCTCAGCTGCTGTCTGGTACTGCAGGAGAAATGATCTTCAGGTTGCTACGACAACAGAATGTGCTGAGAGGAGGGAGCGTTCCGAGTGAGCAAACGTCCCGGCGAGCGACAGGGCAGACAGGAAATGCTCTGTGCAGGCTCTGTTTATGTTCCTGCCCTGTGATGGAGAATTAGATAGAGAAAAAATGGAAAGAGAGAAAAGAGGCAAAATAGCATCAAGGCAAAAGGAGTTGAGCAGCCCTATCTCTCTCCCTCCCCCGCTCTTTGCCTCCCTTTCTCTCTCTTTCTCTCTCTCTGTCCCCCTCTCGCTGCCTCTGCCTGTCTCTCCCTGGCTCCCATGCTCTGAATGATGCTCGCTGCTGTTTAGACATGATGCTGGGCAAAGACTACATGCTGGCCATTGTTTTTGTCAATTACGAGGGTAGGTAAAGTGAATGTGTGTGTGTGTGTGTCTGAATGCACACGCATGTCTATGTATGTGTGTGTGTGTGTGTGTGTGTGTGTGTGTGTGTGTGTGTCGTCGCTAACATGCTGCGCAGCACTGGTGTCTCCTGCACATGTGCTCGCCCACTGATGCGGTGTGTGTGGGTGTGTGTGTGTGAGAGAGAGAGAGAGAGAGAGAGAGAGAGAGAGTGAGAGAGAGAGAGAGAGAGAGAGAGAGAAGGAGAGATGCTGCCGTAGCCGTGGGTGTCAGGGTTAAGAGAGTTAGAAATATATTTTAATGGAGAACATTGGGCTGTGGGTGTGTCAGTGTCCTGTGTGTGGGAGTTTGTGTGTGTGTGTGTGTGTACGTGTGTGCATGTGTATGTAAGGTGTGCGTATGTTTGTGTGTGTGTGTGTGTGTGTGTGTGTGTGTGTGTGTGAGTAGGTGTGTGTGTGTGTGTGTGTGTGCATGTGTATGCAAGGTGTGCGTATGTTTGTGTGTGTGTGTGTGTGTGTGTGTGTGTGTGTGTGTGTGTGTGTGTGTGTGTGTGTGTTTGAGCAACCACCAGACAGGTTTACAGCTGTGATATAGCTATTTAGACATGATGCTGGGCAAAGACTACATGCTGGCCATTGTTTTTGTCAATTACGAGGGTAGGTAAAGTGAATGCGTGTGTGTGTGTGTGTCTGAATGCACACGCATGTCTATGTATGTGTGTGTGTGTGTGTGTGTGTGTGTGTCGTCGCTAACATGCTGCGCAGCACTGGTGTCTCCTGCACATGTGCTCGCCCAATGATGCAGTGTGGGGGTGTGTGGGGGTGTGAGTGAGAGAGAGAGAGAGAGATAGAGGGAGAGAGAGAGAGAGAGAGAGAGAGAGATAGAGGGAGAGAGAGAGAGAGAGAGAGAGATAGAGGGAGAGAGAGAGAGAGAGAGAGAGAGAGATAAGGAGAGAGAGAGAGAGAGAGAGAGATGCTGCCGTAGCCGGGGTTAAGAGAGTTAGAAATATATTTTAATGGAGAACATTGGGCTGTGGGTGTGTCAGTGTCCTGTGTGTGTGTGTGTGTGTGTGTGTGTGAGTATGTGTGTGAGTATGTGTGTGTGTGTGTGTGTGTGTGTGTGTGTGTTTGTGTGTGTGTGTGTGTGCATGTGTATGCAAGGTGTGCGTATGTTTGTGTGTGTGTGTGTGTTTGAGCAGCCACCAGACAGGTTTACAGCTGTGATATAGCTGTCCCCACCCCCTTATACGAGCGAAAGAGAAGCTGAGAATGAGAGGAAGAGCACAGAGAGGAGATGGAGGTGGAGAAACAGAGGAAGGGAGGAAGAGTTAAGAGAGATGGAGGTGGAGAAGCAGAGAATGAGAGGAAGAGCACAGAGGATAGGGAGCATGGGTATAGGAACATGGCTACAGCTCTTTGACTCTTAGATTAAGGAGCATGGGGAGACAAACATGGCTACAGCTATTTGACTCTTAGATTAAGGAGCATGGGTATAGAAACATGGCTACAGCTATTTGACTCTTAGATTAAGGAGCATGGGTATAGAACCATGACTACAGCTCTTTGACTCTTAGATTAAGGAGCATGGGTATAGAACCATGACTACAGCTCTTTGACTCTTAGATTAAGGAGCATGATTTGAGAAACATGGCTACAGCTCTTTGACTCTTAGATTAAGGAGCATGATTTGAGAAACATGGCTACAGCTCTTTGACTCTTAGATTAAGGAGCATGATTTAAGAAACATGGCTACAGCTCTTTGACTCTTAGATTAAGGAGCATCAGTTGAGAAACACGACTACAGCTCTTTGACTCTTAGTTTAAGGAGCATGGGTATAGAAACATGGCTACAGCTCTTTGACTCTTAGATTAAGGAGCATGATTTGAGAAACATGACTACAGCTCTTTGACTCTTAGATTAAGGAGCATGATTTAAGAAACATGACTACAGCTCTTTGACTCTTAGATTAAGGAGCATGGGTATAGAAACATGGCTACAGCTGTTTGACTCTTAGATTAAGGAGCATGATTTGAGAAACATGACTACAGCTCTTTGACTCTTAGATTAAGGAGCATGGTCAGAGAAACATGGCTACAGCTCTTTGACTCTTAGATTAAGGAGCATGGGTATAGAAACATGGCTACAGCTCTTTGACTCTTAGATTAAGGAGCATGATGTGAGAAACATGGCTACAGCTCTTTGACTCTTAGATTAAGGAGCATGAGTTGAGAAACATGGCTACAGCTCTTTGACTCTTAGATTAAGGAGCATGATGTGAGAAACATGGCTACAGCTCTTTGACTCTTAGATTAAGGAGCATGAGTTGAGAAACATGGCTACAGCTCTTTGACTCTTAGATTAAGGAGCATGAGTTGAGAAACATGGCTACAGCTCTTTGACTCTTAGATTGAGGAGCATGGGGAGACAAACATGACTGCAGCTCTTTGACTCATTGATTGAGGAGCATGGGGAGACAAACATGACTGCAGCTCTTTGACTCTTAGTTTTTTTGACTCTTAGTTTCTGTCTCTCTTCCCCCAGCCTACTCACTCTCTCTCTTTCTTTCTCTGGATGATTTAGTTCCAGAGAGTGCCAGATCACTCCAAGGGAGGTATTTGGTTAACCATGCCTCTGTCTCTGCATGCTTTCTGCCTCAGTGTGTGAGTGATGCTTAAATTGTTGTCATTCTTTAGAAATGTGCAGAATCTAAGGAGTGTCTTGTTTTGTCTTTTGTACGTGTGCATATGTGTGAGTATTTAAGCTAATGAGGCATGTAACAACCAATAAAGTTGTGTACAAGCTTCTTGGTTCAGAGTGACCTACTTTCACTGCTGGGACTACAGCTCCCAGACTGCATTGCTAATGAGCTTCCCTTTATAGAAGTCCTGTGAAGTAACGTCATTTATCTCTATTCTCTGTGCTTTCTGCTGATGCACCGGCTGGGATGCACATATAAGTGTGTGGTGTGTGTATTATATCGTCATCTTTCTGAAATAATTGCCTAAGTCTAAGCCTATTTATTTTTAAGTTGTGTTTTTTGGGCTTATTGCCTTTAAATGAGGACAGTGAAGGTTTGGACAGGACATTAGATGGAGAGAAGAGGTGGGGAGTGGGATCGGGAAATGACAGCGGGTTGGATTCGAACCCTTGTCCCCGTGGGTTTGCATGCCAGTATATGGTCGGGGCTACTGCTTGCGCCTACATACTCAGTTGAACAAATCATGTGATTCTACCCCTGTAGTATAATGGCCTATGTCAAGAGTGTGACTTCTGTACTTTTGCAGTTTTATTTTGCCTAAGTAAAAAGACAATACGACTAAGGCAATTTTACAAGCTATTCAAAATGACTTAGGCAAATTATACAAGCTTTATTGTTGTCAGAGTTGAAGGTTTAATTTTGCTTAAGTCACAAAGGAATGTTCAAAATGTTTGCCTACGTCATTTACATACATTGTTATTAGTATGTCAAAAGTCTTCTTTTGTCATGACCTTTTTGAGTTAAATTATCAATAAATATCATATATTCAAGTCTTTTGTGTTTTCTGAAAAACCTGAAACAGTGACTTTGGCAATTATTTTAGGAAGGTGACGATATCCTGTATTGTCAGTGAAATATGGGGCAGATTTGACTTTGGTCAGGTTTAATTTCTGCAAAAAGGCTGCAAATTCCTTCTGAATCCCCAACCCCTTTGTTAACAGTGTCTTCAAACCTTAGCTAAATATATGACCCGAAAGAACTCACCCGAACACACACACACACACACACACACACACACACACACACACACACACACACACACACACAAATGACACATTCTGTGAACATCATTGTGACTTCATTGTGACCGTTGCATTGATAATGGGCTTGTCACGTCCACACAGTTCCCTTGAGCGTGAGTCACCCCTTCACTGCAGGCGTGCAGGAGCGAGTCCTCAGACAGCCTCTACATTTACCCACAACACCTAGCGTCACTCATACCCTCAGAGTGCGTCACAGGAAGTGGAGAGGACCCAGGGCATTAGTGGTGCTAGAGTCATGCTGTCAGTAGGGTCATGCATTCTTGTATAACAAGACAGAACAAATGCACACACACACACACACACACACACACACACACACACACACACACACACACACACACACACACACGACTGAAAGAATTTGCATGTTCATAAGCTACCCATATGGCCAGGAAGCACATCCTCATCGCATTAACATTCCTCATCTGTGTGTGTGTGTGTGTTTGTGTGTGTTTGTGTGTGTGTCTATGTGTGTGTGTGCGTGTGTGTGTCTGTGTGTGTGTGTGTGTGTGTGTGTGTGTGTGTGTGTGTGTGTTCGTGTCTGTGTGTCTGTGTGTGCGTGTCTATTTGTGTGAGTGTGTGTGTGTGTGTGTGTGTGTATGTGTGTGTGTGTGTGTGTGTGGCTGTGTGTGTGTGTGTGTGTGTCTGTGTGTGTGCTTGTCACAGATATCTGGAGTGAGCAGGCGTGTCACACAGACCCAGACCTCCCCCCAGGATGGAAGAAGATCACAGACATGGCGGGCGTCTACTACTGGCACATCCCAACGGGCACCACCCAATGGGAACGCCCCGCACCCAGAGCCACGCCCCCAGATGCCATGCACACCTGTGCGCGCAAAAACTCCTCCGGCTCCATCTCACCCTCACCCACACCAGACCAGGAGGTGAGGAGACACACACACACACACACACACACACACACACCTTCACAACTGATCTCAATCCTCACAGACACACACGCACACACAGACACACACACCTGATCTCTCGATTCTCACACACACACACACACTCACTCCTTCTTCCTCCCACATACATTCATACACTCTCACACAGGAGCACGTCACACACACTCATATAAACGCACCTAACACACACATACAAAACCAATCACTGCGATCCCATTCCCAACCCAGGGAACCTTTTCGATATCCCTGCAGTGTTCTTATTGTGTGTATGTGTGTGTGTGTGTGTCTGTGTGTGTGTGTGTGTGTGTGTGTGTGTGTGTCTGTGTGTGTGTGTGTGTGTGTGTGTGTGTGTCCAGGCTGAGGTGTTCTTCAGAGATGCGTCCCTGCGTTCGGGCAGCACCACCTCCGAGAGCTCTGTAGAGCCCATGCCCATGCCGGACGCTGAGGTGGCGAACTACGGATTTGTCAACACCAGCTACTACGTGAGTCTTTTTTTGTTTGTTTTTTTTAAAGATTTGGTTTGGGGCTTTTTGCCTTTAATCAGATAGGACAGTGAAGGTTTGGACAGGAAATGAGGTGGAGAGAAGAGGTGGGGAGTGGGATCGGGGAATGACAGCGTGTCGGATTCAAACCTGTGTCCCTGTGGGCGTTCAAGCTTGCGCTCACTTTGTGAGTCTTGAGTCTCATCTTGTGCGTTGTTTAATTCATCACACTCATCGCCTTTCTGGCAGGAACATGTACTGTAAATGTTGTTAACGCTGAAGGGTGAGAATGAATATTGTGAGGGCATTTCTGACATGGAGATCAGTGGAATAATATTCATATTAAATTCAGCTTGATGCGGATTTTATATTGGTTTGAAAAAATGTGTCTATATTTTATTCATCGTGTGTGTAACTGTCACTGTTCAACCCAATTATTCAAGTGTAAGAAAAATAACAACGAGTCTGGGAGAAGCATGTGTCTCTGCTGCTTGTGTCTGACTTTTGATCACTGGGGATTTATGCTGATTACTGGGTGGAACCAGCGAGTCACATCAGGATTGGACAAGAATAGGACTGCATGAAATTTCATACAAAAACACAGGCATTTTATACGGGCTTTTGATGCCTTTTTTAAAAAGAATTTTAAACTGGTGACTATTGTTGCCCATACTCTTTGTTGTGTCCTGCTATTGTGTGTGTGTTGTGTTGTGTTGTGTGTGTTTTGTGTGTGTTTTTGTGTGTGTGTGTGTGTGTGTGTGTGTGTGTTGTGTTGTGTGTGTTTTGTGTGTGTTGTGTTGTGTGAGTTTTGGGTGTGTGTGTGTGTGTGTTGTGTTGTGTTGTGTGTGTGTTGTGTGTGTTTTTCTGTTGTGCTACCTACAGTACCTTCTCTGTTTGTGTCCCTCTGTAGCCACGGTCCTCATCAGTGCATCTCATGGCAGATCAAGACAAAAACACAACTCATACATATCACTCCCAGGAGAAGGTTAGTTACTTTCTTTCTTTCTCTCTCTCTTCCTCTTCCTGTCCTTTGGCCCCTGATGGTGTGTCCTTTGTGTGATGTAAGTGATGACATTACCAGCAGTGCAGAAAACAAACAAGCTCCTTCTCCCAGAGGGGATGAATCATGGGACAGCTCCCATACAAAAGTATTCATTTGATGTGAAGTATATATAGTGTTGGGGAGTAACATGTAACGGCATTATGTATTTAGCATTCAAAATATGAGTAACTGTATTAAGATGCAGTTACAGTTTAAGTTGTTCGATGTTCAGTCAGAAAACAGTTCACATTGATCCCGCGAAGGGATTACTTTTTTAATCGTCACGTGTCGACTATTCCCTCTTAAATTCAAATATTCGCATAAACCAATGTTTGCACGACCATCAGAATGTATGTCTGTAGAGCCTTGCCACTGCTACCCAATCAATGTTCAGTCCTTCAGACCCCCACACCTTTAAAGACCTTCTACAGAACACACCTGAGTTATTCAGATCCCCACACCTTTACTGACCTCCTAAAGAACACACCTGAGTTATTCAGATCCCCACACCTTTAAAGACCTTCTAAAGAACACACCTGAGTTATTCAGATCCCCACACCTTTACTGACCTTCTAAAGAACACACCTGAGTTATTCAGATCCCCACACCTTTACTGACCTTCTAAAGAACACACCTGAGTTATTCAGATCCCCACACCTTTACTGACCTTCTAAAGAACACACCTGAGTTATTCAGATCCCCACACCTTTACTGACCTTCTAAAGAACACACCTGAGTTATTCAGATCCCCACACCTTTACTGACCTTCTAAAGAACACACCTGAGTTATTCAGATCCCCACACCTTTACTGACCTTCTAAAGAACACACCTGAGTTATTCAGATCCCCACACCTTTACTGACCTTCTAAAGAACACACCTGAGTTATTCAGATCCCCACACCTTTACTGACCTTCTAAAGAACACACCTGAGTTATTCAGATCCCCACACCTTTACTGACCTTCTAAAGAACACACCTGAGTTATTCAGATCCCCACACCTTTACTGACCTTCTAAAGAACACACCTGAGTTATTCAGATCCCCACACCTTTACTGACCTCCTAAAGAACACACCTGAGTTATTCAGATCCCCACACCTTTACTGACCTTCTAAAGAACACACCTGAGTTATTCAGATCCCCACACCTTTACTGACCTTCTAAAGAACACACCTGAGTTATTCAGATCCCCACACCTTTACTGACCTTCTAAAGAACACACCTGAGTTATTCAGATCCCCACACCTTTACTGACCTTCTAAAGAACACACCTGAGTTATTCAGATCCCCACACCTTTACTGACCTTCTAAAGAACACACCTGAGTTATTCAGATCCCCACACCTTTACTGACCTTCTAAAGAACACACCTGAGTTATTCAGATCCCCACACCTTTACTGACCTTCTAAAGAACACACCTGAGTTATTCAGATCCCCACGCCTTTACTGACCTTCTAAAGAACACACCTGAGTTATTCAGATCCCCACACCTTTAAAGACCTCCTAAAGAACACACCTGAGTTATTCAGATCCCCACACCTTTACTGACCTTCTAAAGAACACACCTGAGTTATTCAGATCCCCACACCTTTACTGACCTTCTAAAGAACACACCTGAGTTATTCAGATCCCCACACCTTTACTGACCTTCTAAAGAACACACCTGAGTTATTCAGATCCCCACACCTTTACTGACCTTCTAAAGAACACACCTGAGTTATTCAGATCCCCACACCTTTACTGACCTTCTAAAGAACACACCTGAGTTATTCAGATCCCCACACCTTTACTGACCTTCTAAAGAACACACCTGAGTTATTCAGATCCCCACACCTTTACTGACCTTCTAAAGAACACACCTGAGTTATTCAGATCCCCACACCTTTACTGACCTTCTAAAGAACACACCTGAGTTATTCAGATCCCCACGCCTTTACTGACCTTCTAAAGAACACACCTGAGTTATTCAGATCCCCACACCTTTAAAGACCTCCTAAAGAACACACCTGAGTTATTCAGATCCCCACACCTTTACTGACCTTCTAAAGAACACACCTGAGTTATTCAGATCCCCACACCTTTACTGACCTTCTAAAGAACACACCTGAGTTATTCAGATCCCCACACCTTTACTGACCTTCTAAAGAACACACCTGAGTTATTCAGATCCCCACACCTTTACTGACCTTCTAAAGAACACACCTGAGTTATTCAGATCCCCACACCTTTACTGACCTTCTAAAGAACACACCTGAGTTATTCAGATCCCCACACCTTTAAAGACCTCCTAAAGAACACACCTGAGTTATTCAGATCCCCACACCTTTACTGACCTTCTAAAGAACACACCTGAGTTATTCAGATCCCCACACCTTTACTGACCTTCTAAAGAACACACCTGAGTTATTCAGATCCCCACACCTTTACTGACCTTCTAAAGAACACACCTGAGTTATTCAGATCCCCACACCTTTACTGACCTCCTAAAGAACACACCTGAGTTATTCAGATCCCCACACCTTTACTGACCTTCTAAAGAACACACCTGAGTTATTCAGATCCCCACACCTTTACTGACCTTCTAAAGAACACACCTGAGTTATTCAGATCCCCACACCTTTACTGACCTTCTAAAGAACACACCTGAGTTATTCAGATCCCCACACCTTTACTGACCTTCTAAAGAACACACCTGAGTTATTCAGATCCCCACACCTTTACTGACCTCCTAAAGAACACACCTGAGTTATTCAGATCCCCACACCTTTACTGACCTTCTAAAGAACACACCTGAGTTATTCAGATCCCCACACCTTTACTGACCTTCTAAAGAACACACCTGAGTTATTCAGATCCCCACACCTTTACTGACCTTCTAAAGAACACACCTGAGTTATTCAGATCCCCACACCTTTACTGACCTTCTAAAGAACACACCTGAGTTATTCAGATCCCCACACCTTTACTGACCTCCTAAAGAACACACCTGAGTTATTCAGATCCCCACACCTTTACTGACCTTCTAAAGAACACACCTGAGTTATTCAGATCCCCACACCTTTACTGACCTTCTAAAGAACACACCTGAGTTATTCAGATCCCCACACCTTTACTGACCTTCTAAAGAACACACCTGAGTTATTCAGATCCCCACACCTTTACTGACCTTCTAAAGAACACACCTGAGTTATTCAGATCCCCACACCTTTACTGACCTTCTAAAGAACACACCTGAGTTATTCAGATCCCCACACCTTTACTGACCTTCTAAAGAACACACCTGAGTTATTCAGATCCCCACACCTTTAAAGACCTCCTAAAGAACACACCTGAGTTATTCAGATCCCCACACCTTTACTGACCTTCTAAAGAACACACCTGAGTTATTCAGATCCCCACACCTTTACTGACCTCCTAAAGAACACACCTGAGTTATTCAGATCCCCACACCTTTACTGACCTTCTAAAGAACACACCTGAGTTATTCAGATCCCCACACCTTTACTGACCTTCTAAAGAACACACCTGAGTTATTCAGATCCCCACACCTTTACTGACCTCCTAAAGAACACACCTGAGTTATTCAGATCCCCACACCTTTACTGACCTCCTAAAGAACACACCTGAGTTATTCAGATCCCCACACCTTTACTGACCTTCTAAAGAACACACCTGAGTTATTCAGATCCCCACACCTTTACTGACCTTCTAAAGAACACACCTGAGTTATTCAGATCCCCACACCTTTACTGACCTTCTAAAGAACACACCTGAGTTATTCAGATCCCCACACCTTTACTGACCTTCTAAAGAACACACCTGAGTTATTCAGATCCCCACACCTTTACTGACCTTCTAAAGAACACACCTGAGTTATTCAGATCCCCACACCTTTACTGACCTTCTAAAGAACACACCTGAGTTATTCAGATCCCCACACCTTTACTGACCTTCTAAAGAACACACCTGAGTTATTCAGATCCCCACACCTTTACTGACCTTCTAAAGAACACACCTGAGTTATTCAGATCCCCACACCTTTACTGACCTTCTAAAGAACACACCTGAGTTATTCAGATCCCCACACCTTTACTGACCTCCTAAAGAACACACCTGAGTTATTCAGATCCCCACACCTTTACTGACCTTCTAAAGAACACACCTGAGTTATTCAGATCCCCACACCTTTACTGACCTCCTAAAGAACACACCTGAGTTATTCAGATCCCCACACCTTTACTGACCTTCTAAAGAACACACCTGAGTTATTCAGATCCCCACACCTTTACTGACCTTCTAAAGAACACACCTGAGTTATTCAGACCCCCACACCTTTACTGACCTTCTAAAGAACACACCTGAGTTATTCAGATCCCCACACCTTTACTGACCTTCTAAAGAACACACCTGAGTTATTCAGATCCCCACACCTTTACTGACCTTCTAAAGAACACACCTGAGTTATTCAGATCCCCACACCTTTACTGACCTTCTAAAGAACACACCTGAGTTATTCAGATCCCCACACCTTTACTGACCTCCTAAAGAACACACCTGAGTTATTCAGATCCCCACACCTTTAAAGACCTCCTAAAGAACACACCTGAGTTATTCAGACCCCCACACCTTTAAAGACCTTCTAAAGAACACACCTGAGTTATTCAGATCCCCACACCTTTACTGACCTTCTAAAGAACACACCTGAGTTATTCAGATCCCCACACCTTTACTGACCTTCTAAAGAACACACCTGAGTTATTCAGATCCCCACACCTTTACTGACCTTCTAAAGAACACACCTGAGTTATTCAGATCCCCACACCTTTACTGACCTTCTAAAGAACACACCTGAGTTATTCAGATCCCCACACCTTTACTGACCTTCTAAAGAACACACCTGAGTTATTCAGATCCCCACACCTTTAAAGACCTCCTAAAGAACACACCTGAGTTATTCAGATCCCCACACCTTTACTGACCTTCTAAAGAACACACCTGAGTTATTCAGATCCCCACACCTTTAAAGACCTCCTAAAGAACACACCTGAGTTATTCAGATCCCCACACCTTTACTGACCTTCTAAAGAACACACCTGAGTTATTCAGATCCCCACACCTTTACTGACCTTCTAAAGAACACACCTGAGTTATTCACCTGAGTCGTTCAGTCATGCTGTGTTCAATAGCAATAATTGGCTAATCAAAATTAAGTAGCGACAAACAATTTCACTAAAAATGAAAAGAGTGCAAAAGATGTCATATTATTTCACACCACATTTCCAAATACAGGAACATGCTTTGAAAGTCAATGACAATTAAAATCTCCTTTATCAATTCATCAATCAAATCGATTCGTTTCTAAAGCAGCCGCACCTATTACGTTAGAATGACATCATTAACCTCTTTATTCACTGCATTATTTTCTGCCAAAGCATGTTTTTAAATGAAGTCTGATGTGTTAGGTTAGAGGACAGCCTACATAGTGAAAAAGCTGTTCAAGTTCAGGTTAAGGCTGGGAGGTTTTACGGGTCTCAACGTTATTGGACAGAAGAATGCATTAGAGTGGTTACTATTGTGGAGAAATACAATTAATCTGACTGCATTAAATGATTAACTGACCTACAATATTACCAAACAGTATATAAGCCAGTTGTTAGATGGAAAAGCACGGCACACAAGGAGGGTTAATTACGCAACAATTTATTAATGTATTGATTATAAGGTTTGTTTTACAACTAAAGTGAGACTGTAGTTCGATATATAATCTTGTGCCGATACTTTACGTTTTCATGAATTTGTTTTCTATTTCCATGATCAGACTCCTGCCCATATTGCAAAGATCAATTAGGTGTCACAGCCATCTACAGGTCAACCCTGTGCTTAGGTGACCTTTAACCCTAACCCTAACCCAAGCCTCCCAGCACTGAGTACATACAGCTGGTTTCATCTCTGTTAGCGACATGATGTTCGATAAGTCACATTAGAAATGACAAGTTTTCACCAGTGACAGAAGAACAGCATGACTGATGAACTTTAACACGAGTAAGAGTGGTGTGCATTCTAAGGAAAGTCACACTCCCTCACGGCTTCTGCAGAGACATATCCTCTCACACCACACACACATACACACACATACACACACACACACACACAAACACACTCACACACACAGATACACACACAAACACACAGATGCATACGACACACACACACACACGCACACACCACGCACACACACTCACACACTCCCTCACTACTATTGTAGAGACATATCCTCTCACACCAGCCCTGAGCACACACACACACATGCCTGTGAAGAGAGCTAACAGCCCTGTCTTGTCTCTCTCCTTTGTTCCCCCATGACCCCTTGAACCTTACCCCCTGCCCCCCTGACCTGGTGTGTGTGCACATGTGTGTGTGAATAACTACGTAGAAACAGTCTTGGAGTGAGTTTGCCGTGGGCACTGGTGGAAAGATTGATAGTGAGATCTGGAAGGTCAGTATGTGTCCTAGCCTCAGGGCTGAGCTGGACTCC
>NC_137918.1:23847389-23849889 GCF_963457725.1 Sprattus sprattus | reverse complement strand
GATGGAGGAGGGAAGAGCAGTAGAGTGTGGAGATACATGATGGAAGAGGAGGGAAGAGCAGTAGAGTGTGGAGATACATGATGGAGGAGGGAAGAGTAGTAGAGTGTGGAGATACATGATGGAAGAGGAGGGAAGAGCAGTAGAGTGTGGAGATACATGATGGAGGAGGGAAGAGCAGTAGAGTGTGGAGATACATGATGGAGGAGACAAGAGCAGTAGAGTGTGGAGATACATGATGGAGGAGACAAGAGCAGTAGAGTGTGGAGATACATGATGGAGGAGACAAGAGCAGTAGAGTGTGGAGATACATGATGGAGGGAAGAGTAGTAGAGTGTGGAGATACATGATGGAGGGAAGAGTAGTAGAGTGTGGAGATACATGATGGAGGGAAGAGTAGTAGAGTGTGGAGATACATGATGGAAGAGGGAAGAGCAGTAGAGTGTGGAGATACATGATGGAGGAGGGAAGAGTAGTAGAGTGTGGAGATACATGATGGAGGAGGAGACAAGAGCAGTAGAGTGTGGAGATACATGATGGAGGAGAGAAGAGCAGTAGAGTGTGGAGATACATGATGGAGGAGACAAGAGCAGTAGAGTGTGGAGATACATGATGGAGGAAGGGAAGAGTAGTAGAGTGTGGAGATACATGATGGAGGAGACAAGAGCAGTAGAGTGTGGAGATACATGATGGAAGAGGGAAGAGCAGTAGAGTGTGGAGATACATGGTGGAGGAGGAGACAAGAGTAGTAGAGTGTGGAGATACATGATGGAGGAGGAGACAAGAGCAGTAGAGTGTGGAGATACATGATGGAGGAGGAGACAAGAGCAGTAGAGTGTGGAGATACATGGTGGAGGAGACAAGAGCAGTAGAGTGTGGAGATACATGATGGAGGAGGAAGAGTAGTAGAGTGTGTAGATACATGGTGCATAGCTGCTGGTGAATGCATGTTGGAGGCCTGATCTATAGCTGCTGGTGAATGCATATTGGAGGCCTGATCTATAGCTGCTGGTGATGATGTATGTTGGAGGCCTGATCTATAGCTGCTGGTGATGATGCATGTTGGAGGCCTGATCTATAGCTGCTGGTGAATGCATGTTGGAGGCCTGATCTATAGCTGCTGGTGAATGCATATTGGAGGCCTGATCTTACCCTGCAGCGAGTCTCCACTCCAGAGAGTCACGAGTGCTGCTTTGATTTTCTTGCTGTTGGATTGTGTCAGTGAGATAAAAGAAACTCAGACTTATTTGTAGGAATAACTCTGAACTGTAGTATGATCTTCGGTTTTAAATTAGCATCTGTGTGTGTGTAGATCATCGAGTAAGGTCTCTGTTTTAAATTAGCTTCTGTGTGTGTGTAGATCATCGAGTAAGATCTCTGTTTTAAATTAGCATCTGTGTGTGTGTGTAGAACATGGAGTGTGATCTGTTTTAAATAAGCATCTGTGTGTGTGTTGATCATGCAGTATGGTTTTAAATACTTATCTGTGTGCATGTGTTGATCATGGAGTGTGATCTATGTTTTTAAAAAGCATCTGTGTGTGTGTTGATTATGGAGTGTGATCTATGTTTTTAAAAAGCATTTGTGTGTGTGTTGATTATGGAGTGTGATCTATGTTTTTAAAAAGCATTTGTGTGTGTGTTGATTATGGAGTGAGATCTATGTTTTAAATAAGCATCTCTGTGTGTGTGTGTGTGTGTGTGTGTGTGTGTGTGTGTGTGTGTGTGTGTGTAGATCATGGCGGAGCGTAAGATCGCCAAAGCAGCAATGGGCGGAGCCCTGCATGATCGACATGCAGGAGTAGAACTCCCTTTTGCAGGTAAGCTCCATCCATAGTGTGTGAGTCTGACCTGTAAGTCTGTGTGTGTGTGTGTGTGTGTTAGTCTGAACTGTAAGTCTGTGTGTGTGTGTGTGTGTGTGTCTGAACTGTAAGTCTGTGTGTGTGTGTGTGTGTGTGTGTTAGTCTGAACTGTAAGTCTGTGTGTGTGTGTGTGTGTGTGAGTCTGAACTGTAAGTCTGTGTGTGTGTATGTGTGTGTGTTAGTCTGAACTGTAAGTCTGTGTGTGTGTGTGTGTGTGTGTGTGTGAGTCTGAACTGTTAGTCTGTGTGTGTGTGAGTCTAAACTGTAAGTCTGTGTGTGTGTGTGTGTGTGTGTGTGTGTGTGTGTGTGTGTGTGTGTGTGTGTGTGTGTGTGTGTGTGTGAGTCGGAACTGTAAGGCTGTGTGTGTGTGTGTGTGTGTGTGTGTGTGAGTCTGAGCTGTAAGTCTGTGTGTGTGAGTCTGAAATGTAAGTCTGTGTGTGTGTGTGTGTGAGTCTGAACTGTAAGTCTGTCTGTCTGTTTGTGTGTGTGTGCTTGTGTGTGCTTGTGTGTGTGAGTCTGAGCTGTAAGTCTGTGTGTGTGAGTCTGAAATGTAAGTCTGTCTGTGTGTGTGCTTGTGTGTGCTTGTGTGTGTCTGTAAGGCAGAGACTAATCGCTGTTACAGCTGATTAACTCTGGAACATT
>NC_137918.1:23837389-23842389 GCF_963457725.1 Sprattus sprattus | reverse complement strand
ATGGTTGTGCCTCTCTCTCTCTTTCTCTCAGTACATGGTTGTGTCTCTCTTTCTCTCTCTCTCAGTATACGGTGGTCTATCTCTCTCTCTCTCAGTATACGGTGGTCTCTCTCTCTCTCAGTATACGGTGGTCTATCTCTCTCTCTCTCAGTATACGGTGGTCTCTCTCTCTCTCTCAGTATACGGTGGTCTCTCTCTCTCTCCCAGTATACGGTGGTCTCTCTCTCTCTCAGTATACGGTGGTCTATCTCTCTCTCTCTCAGTATACGGTGGTCTCTCGCTCTCTCTCAGTATACGGTGGTCTATCTCTCTCTCTCTCTCAGTATACGGTGGTCTATCTCTCTATCTCTCTCAGTATACGGTGGTCTCTCTCTCTCTCTCTCAGTATACGGTGGTGTATCTCTCTCAGTATACGGTGGTCTCTCTCTCTCTATCTCTCAGTATACGGTGGTCTCTCTCTCTCTCTCAGTATACGGTGGTCTATCTCTCTCTCTCAGTATACGGTGGTCTCTCTATCTCTCTCTCAGTATACGGTGGTCTCTCTCTCTCTCTCTCAGTATACGGTGGTCTCTCTCTCTCTCTCTCAGTATACGGTGGTCTCTCTCTCTCTCCCTGTGTCTCCTCCTGTTCTCTGTAGCACTCCTGCCCTCCCTCCCCCCTCTGATGGAGGGTTTATGTGAAAACGCTGTGTGTGTGTGTGTGTGTACATAGCTATATATAAATATATGTATAAAACACTGCATTTGTTTACCCTATTATAAACTATTAATTTCTGTTTGTTTATATTCTTTTCTTTTATAAAAAATCTTGTTTCCTGCAAAAGAAAGACTTGCTTGTGGAACACTTAAACTCTGGCCAAAGTGTAAAATATAAGTGTATGTGTTGTAGATAAAAACAAAAATGGACAGAAGACTGATGTGAGAAGGAGATGATGATGATTGTTGTTTATATAATTTTATTTTGTGGTTATTATTAAGGCTAAACCAGACGATGACTGAGCATCTATCTATGCATTCTCTGGATAAGAGCATCACCTTGCCTTGCATGGCCCCAGAGTCAGTACACAACAGAAGTGATATTTTATTTTATTTATTCTCTTTTATATGGGTTATATAAGCTGTTTCTTTGTTCTTTATTTGTTATGTTGAGCAGCCAAACCTCTGTAGACTTTGACTCGGTCTCCTAGTCTCGCCACCTCATACGCATTTCCATTCTGACATGGAAAATAAAAACAACAGAAACGGTGCATAAATCAGAGGCGTGCTCCGCAGTAATCAACACCGCCAAGTGTTGGAAGTTGACTGAAGAAGAGTCTCTAGTACCAGCCACTGAACTCTGTTTCTTAAAGCCGGATAATACTAAGTTTTAAACGCGACGCGTAAGCACGTAAGATACACAAGAACCCCTTGCTCATTTACATAACACCCCCAATCAAAACGAGTCCCTTGTGTAAATTACGTGCTTACGGTTCTGCGTCTAAAACCGACCCTCAATTCCACTTTAGGCCCTAGCTGTCCCTCCCCTGCCTCCATCCTCGGCCTCTTAGCCTCCAGGCAGTGGCCTCAGGAGGACGTGAGCAGGGAGAGCAAAGGGAGGAGATTGAGGCCATCAGTCAGTGAGCGCAGTGGTTAAGCATTTTCAGTGCTGTAATGTGAAGACTAGCTGGAGCCATAACCTCTGCTTTCTAAGCTGAGCAGCATCAGACTACAGACGGCAGCCTGCATGTCTGTCTGTCTGTCTGTCTGTCTGTCTGTCTGTCTGTCTGTCTGTCTGTCTGTCTGTCTGTCTGTCTGTCTGTCTGTCTGTCTGTCTGTCTGTCTGTCTGTCTGTCTGTCTGTCTGTCTGTCTGTCTGTCTGTGATTTCCTGATGGCAATCAAGAGAGCACAGGTTGTGGTTAAGGAGAGAGTTAGTGTAAATTGCCTTAAATCCAGTTAAGTATATCAATCCAGTTAAGCGTAATTCTGTGAAATTTTGTTAGTCAATCGAATGACAGTCTGTGAAGGAAAATAATCAATTTAGTGAGATTCAGTCACAAAATAAACCAATTGAATGTGATACTGTAAGGTTCCAGTAGGATTAAAGATGGCGATGCATTCCATAACGTATCGAAAGCAGAATGAATGATTCCCCTGAGCAATCTACATGTGTTATGCGAACATGTTTATAGATCCTCCTCTGATTTAATTAGCCGGAGTTCTTGTGCTTGAACACGGCCAGATGCAGGGGATCGGATGCAGGAGTGAAGCATTAGAGAACATGGATCCCAATGGCGCACGGTTCATTCGCTCAAATTACTCCTAACAGTGAAAGGTTCTGCAATGCATCCTCAGAGTCATTTCGACGCGAGTCAATACGGATCCTTAAAGATCAATTTAGTACGATTGGTGTAGTTCGTTCTGTTGTATGTTTTATTTTTTCTGCTAGGTTAACGAATGTCACTGCTATCACTCTATTGTGAACCGTGTTACCATGCCAACCCAACAGCCGTGGCAGCATAGGAGTCAAAGAACACGCGAGTGTGAGCGTGAACTGTTTGCCGGTAACTTTTTCTGTGGAAATTCTGTTCTGAAGTGCCCTCTAGCTGCTATGTCACCAGTGAAAGTACTCCAGCTGAGTTAACCACACCAGGTGTTGAATCCTGATAACGGGCACACTCTCTGCCCCACACACACACGGACACAAACGGACATAAGCTTGTTCAGCTGGTCACTGATTTGTACACCATATAAATGTAACATGTGCAAATAAAGAGCATATTCAAAAGCTACCGTGGCACTCTGTGGGGTTGTTTGTGTGTGTGTGTGTGTCTGTGTGTGTGTGTGTTTGTGTGTAAAAATGCAATATCAAAGAAATAATCCAACAGACAAACTAACTTAGAATCATCAGTACGATAGGTGTATGCCGTAGTAGAAAACATTATGGTTATTTTAAGACTTTGCCTTTAAATACAGTCACAAGCCTGCTGCTGAGAAGAAAACCAGAACAGCTGCATGGATCACTTGGTCTGCACAGATGTGCCCTGACGCTGGGGGTAAAAGATGTGCCCTGACGCTGGGGGTAAAAGATGTGCCCTGACGCTGGGGGTAAAAGATGTGCACAGATGTGCCCTGACGCTGGGGGTAAAAGATGTGCCCTGACGCTGGGGGTAAAAGATGTGCACAGATGTGCCCTGACACTGGGGGTAAAAGATGTGCACAGATGTGCCCTGACGCTGGGGGTAAAAGATGTGCACAGATGTGCCCTGACGCTGGGGGTAAAGGATGTGCCCTGACGCTGGGGGTAAAAGATGTGCCCTGACGCTGGGGGTAAAAGATGTGCCCTGACGCTGGGGGTAAAAGATGTGCACAGATGTGCCCTGACGCTGGGGGTAAAAGATGTGCCCTGACGCTGGGGGTAAAAGATGTGCACAGATGTGCCCTGACACTAGGGGTAAAGGCAAAGCCAGCTCTAACTCACTAGTATTAAATGAATGGATGAGACATCACAGCACCACTGAGCTGGAGACCCTATGGATGAGACCCTATGTATGAGACACTATGGATGGGACAGTATGGATGAGACACTATGGATGATGAGACACTATGGATGAGACACTATGGATGGGACACTATGGATGAGACACTATGGATGAGACACTATGGATGAGACCCTATGGATGAGACCCTATGGATGAGACACTATGGATGAGACACTATGGATGAGACACTATGGATGAGACACTATGGATGAGACCCTATGGATGAGACACTATGGATGAGACCCTATGGATGAGACACTATGGATGAGACCCTATGGATGAGACCCTATGGATGAGACACTATGGATGAGACACTATGGATGAGACACTATGGATGAGACACTATGGATGAGACCCTATGGATGAGACACTATGGATGAGACCCTATGGATGAGACCCTATGGATGAGACACTATGGATGAGACACTATGGATGAGACACTATGGATGAGACCCTATGGATGAGACACTATGGATGAGACACTATGGATGAGACACTATGGATGAGACCCTATGGATGAGACACTATGGATGAGACACTATGTGTTCCAGTGGGCTGAGCTAGCTCTACTGGAGGGGGAGGAACTAGCGTTGGAAAACTGGGAGGAGGAGGACAGGAGGCGAGAGAGGGAGGGAGAGAGGCGGGTGTGGCTCAGAAGGAGGGGGGGCAGGACCAGCTCCACTGGCCTCACAGCCTCCGGTCCAATCACAGCCTCCCGTCCACGGACCTCTGGTCTGGATCTTCCTTCCTTCCTTTGGGCCTTGCCCTGTCCGTGTGTGGGCCTCGTCACATCATGTGTGGAGACGACCAGTTCCTTCTCTGGTGACCGCGTGTCCTGACCTCCCCTCTGCTCCTCTTGGCTGGTCAGAGCCATTCTGAGTCCTGCTGAGACCACTCCTCCTCTAGACTTCTTCACGTGGTGTTTGGGGGTAACCGGTTTGCCTCCTGGTGAGAGCGTCTGTCTGAACTTGAGCACGTTATGCGTTGAGGTGAGCCGGTCCTTCGAGGAGGAGAGTACGTCCTGTTTTTGTTCCAGTAATTCATGTCTGGATGTGACTCGGTCCTTTGGACGCATGGGCACTTCCTGATCTGGTTTCATCACTTCCTGTTTAGAAGTAGCCAGCAGCTCCTTCCCAGACAAGAGCACTTCCTGTCTGGGCTTCAGTGCGCCTTGCTTGGAGGAGTGAACTCCCTGACCTCTGGGCGTTCTGTGCCGGGCCGCGGGGCCTTTAGCGTGCCTGCCGGTGTGCTTCTTGTGGCTGCGCTGGGGACGCGGTGCTTTGGAGCGCCGGTGCTTTCTCCTTGGCTTAGTGGCCTGCAGGAGCTCCGAGGACGACACGGCCACTTTGTCATCAGGAGCATCCCCAGGGGCGGTGACAGAGACGGGGCAGAGGGAGGGAGGGGAGGGGGGTTCAGGCGCCTCGAGGGGCTCCAGGAGCACTGAGGGGGGAGACATGGGGGGGGCCTTCATGCGATGGCGAC
>NC_137918.1:23819889-23829889 GCF_963457725.1 Sprattus sprattus | reverse complement strand
TCAGGATTAGGGTTAGGATAAGCAGTTTAACCTTAAAATAACAGCTTAAAAAAAAAAAAATTGGGGCGCTACAATGACTTTTAATATGGAGAATTGCGTCCGTTCCAATGGCATAGTAGGGTCGATAGGCATATAGCTGCGTTCTGTAGTTTTGCCTGCCGATGCCCGCCGACCTGACTTTGATTACCTTCTGCCGATCTAGTAAGTAGCTTATTTGCCGTCTTGCTTAGTCTTGTGTTGCACATGATTGATGTTTGACTGTGTAAGGACAGTTGTTGAGTAATTAGTTTGTCATAATGTCAAAGTCAGCACATTTCAAGAGATTTCTTTAGTTTTAGCTGCTAGCATACCTTTAGCGAATAGCTATTAATCCTTAATGCACCTTTAAGAACACCTGTGTGTGTGTAGAACAGGGTGTTTCCATGTTGAATGGAGTTTCAGTATGTGTGTATGAGTCTCACCAGGGTCTGAGTGCGGCACAAGCAGCTGTCAATGATGACGTTCTCCAGAAGCTCTTGATCTGTGGAGATGAACAGGTGCACAGACTACACATGATTAACTGCTGCTCATCTGATTGGCTTGAGCTTTGCAACTCACAATGCAGATAGTGAAAAGAGGTCTTCCTTTCGCCTAAATGACATCATCTGCCAACATTTTTACAGAATATATTCATTGTTCATTCAGGGAGAATTGGAATTTATAGCCCTCTGAATCTGAATTCTACTTCAGTCATGTCTCCTATTCTCTAAAGGAGTTCAGTGACCCAAGGTCAATAAGTGATTGCACCAATGCCAGTTGAGCGACCTTTGTGCAAGAAGTGTGAAAATCAATGTTGTAATTCAAAGTCACAAATATAACATGGGAGCTAGGTTAGCTTTCCATCTTTCTATTTCATTTCTTCCCCATTTGTATCTCCTCCATCTTTCTTCTCTGTGCTCCATATGTATCTCCTCCATCTTTCTTCTCTTCTCTGTGCTCCATATGTATCTCCTGCATCTTTCTTCTCTTCTCTGTGCTCCATATGTATCTCCTACACCTTTCTTCTCTGTGCTCCATATGTATCTCCTCAATCTTTCTTCTCTGTCCTCCATATGTATCTCCTCCATCTTTCTTCTCTTCTCTGTCCTCCATATGTATCTCCTCCATCTTTCTTCTCTTCTCTGTCCTCCATATGTATCTCCTACATCTTTCTTCTCTGTCCTCCATATGTATCTCCTCAATCTTTCTTCTCTGTCCTCCATATGTATCTCCTCCATCTTTCTTCTCTTCTCTGTCCTCCATATGTATCTCCTCCATCTTTCTTCTCTTCTCTGTCCTCCATATGTATCTCCTACATCTTTCTTCTCTGTCCTCCATATGTATCTCCTCAATCTTTCTTCTCTGTGCTCCATATGTATCTCCTCCATCTTTCTTCTCTGTGCTCCATCTCCTCCATCTTTCTTCTCTTCTCTGTCCTCCATATGTATCTCCTACATCTTTCTTCTCTGTCCTCCATATGTATCTCCTCCATCTTTCTTCTCTTCTCTGTCCTCCATATGTATCTCCTCCATCTTTCTTCTCTGTGCTCCATCTCCTCCATCTTTCTTCTCTTCTCTGTCCTCCATATGTATCTCCTACATCTTTCTTCTCTGTCCTCCATATGTATCTCCTCCATCTTTCTTCTCTGTGCTCCATCTCCTCCATCTTTCTTCTCTTCTCTGTCCTCCATATGTATCTCCTACATCTTTCTTCTCTGTCCTCCATATGTATCTCCTCCATCTTTCTTCTCTTCTCTGTGCTCCATATGTATCTCCTACATCTTTCTTCTCTGTGCTCCTCTCTTTGCCCTCTCGCTTTTTTCCTTGATTGACAGACGGAGTCTGAATGATTATGTGTTCAGCCAGACGGTGAGCATAACTCACAGTATCCCCTTGCTCCTGCCAGATACCTTCATAGAATTCTAATGTGTTGATGCCTCTGTAAAATACTGCTGAGGCAGTTTCCCTAGTGGGAATTCAGTCATGAATTTTTCATGGGGAAAAAAAAATCCTCCACCATTTCAGAACTGTGTATCCCTCTGTCTAGCTTTGAAGTGCTAACAACGCAAAAGTAAAGGGTTTGAGATCTGAGCACACACACTCACACTTGAGACTGTTAAATGCCAGCAGGTAAGCCTGGTGTTGCTCCTGCGCAGAGCTGTCTGGAGGCCTGCAGGGTGGCGTCTCGCTCTTCTGTCCGTACCTGATGAGTCCTAAACCGAGTGGTTTCTCCTCACGCGCGTGGTCAAATATGGCCGCCGCGTGGGCATAAACACGATCAGAGACGGATACCCACAGATCGAGAGTATCTGTGTTGAACTTCTCCCATCCTGAACGAGGAGCCGGCTGCTCAGGGTCAGACGTTGACAGCGCCTCTGCAGCAGGTATGGTGGAGTTTGTGTGGTGGGAGTTGGGGGTGCTCGAGTGGGTTGTGGAGCCTGAGTCTGTGTCCTGTTGGCTTGACATAGTTAAAAGTGCATCGTGTGTGACACCTGAGGCCACAGTCAGAGAGGATGCCGTTTGTGACGGTGTGAGAGAGGACGCTGTTTGTGACGGTGTGAGAGAGGACGTGGTGTTGGAGGTGAATGCTGTGGAGTTTGAAGGTGCAGCTACAACATGAGTCTCCACTGAGAGTGCTGAAGGGGGGGACACTTTAGCATGTGGGGGTGCGGCATGGGTGGTGGGGTCTGTGGCTCGTGAGCTGAACTTTGACCTGCTCCGTGCACGCCCTGGAAGCCTCCTGCCCTTTGATTGGCCTGGTGTACTGACTTTATTCTTCACCATCATTTCACAAAAACCTGCAATAGACAGAGCCATTGGAGAAAGTAATATATGTGCGTGTATACTGTATACACAATAATACATGTGTGCACTCATACTGTCTCTCGGGTAACATAGGCCTGCAGGTAAGACTTTCCGACGCAGCTGGGACTGAATGACACGGCCATGTAAAGTAGACAACAGAACTAAGATTACATGGAACTACCACTCTTCTTCATTATTCAGTCATGCAAAAATGTCTATCGGACTGGCGGGGTATCTACAGTTTCAGTCGCAATATGAACTACCAGGAGTACATCTAAATGAGAAAGTAATCTGCGCGCAAGAAGTCTTTGGCTCAGATTTTCGGAGATAAGCCTTCAGATAAAGGAGGTTAGTTGACAAGAACTGGATACAAGAGCTGGCTCTTCTTTAAGTAAAGCGCGTAGGTGAAACCGAACCCTGTAGTGACACCCGAAGATCATTCATCTGAGACACACCTGTACCCTGGCTCGTGCTTCTCCAGGCGTGGTAATTGGGTAGGCGCGCGCGCGCGCGCGCAAACACACACACACACACACACACACACACACACCATATTTCGCTGACCAGTTCCGTTATCTTAAATAAATAATACTCTGTATTCCGCAGGCGAGCTTTTTATCATTGACCCATATTTTTTTAAATTAAAGCTGGAAAAGCACGTAGGCTAAAGCTTAAACCACGTTTTTTCACCAGGTGGATCTAATGAACTAACGTTAGCCCAACGAAAACATGAACATAATACAGCCACCTTTGGATGTATTACATCTGTTATTCTTTTAGTAATCACACTCTGTAGAAGTCCGCCTAGTAGGTATAGTGCCAAGCTAATGGCATAGCATTATGTTAATAGCGTGAATAATTGATACCAAATATATTGCCACGGGCCAAACAAGATATAAGTACGCAGAATGTTGACATCGAAAAGACTTTGACGACCACATTGTGTAATATAACAAACATATGAAACTGGAAATGAGGCTACCAGCAATTTAGGTCAAAAAATAACCAATTACCTTTTGCATCGTATCTCCAGCACGATGCTCACAGGTCATTCAGAGTGTAATGCGCTGGAGGCGAACTGTACCTGATGAAGTGGTTGATGAGGGAGAGGATCATGTGCTCTTGTCATCTGAAGTTTCAACACAACACCGTGGTAACAATATGGTAATCTAGAGACACGTCTCCACCTCAGATAACAGGTCTCTTCTAGGCCTGATGCATCTGATAAACTACGAGTGAAACATGACTTCAAAATAATATACTGAGGAAAATATTCCTCAAATGAGGAATGTGAGTAGGCATGCTGTTATACCAATTAGTAAAGTAGCCGAGAGCTGCATTGCCACTCACATCCTATAACAATATATCTAGTACTCGAAGACGGTCATCATGCCATTTTATTTAACTTGTATTATACTTTAGAGGCAAATTACATTTGTCTGTCTATTTATTTCAAACTATTACTACATCCTCTTACATACCTCACTGCGTTCTTACTTTTTTTATTTCGTTTGATATATCTTTAATTATTTTAGGTTACGCATCCACGTACTTGGCACAGGTCACTGACAAATATGTGTTATCTTAACAAAAGGAAAAAGAAAATCAATGTCATGCCAAGGTAAGTGTATTTTCATACAGTAGACATTCTTGGTCAGCATGAAACTGTGCCACAAGCAGCTCAACCTCCAAGTTTCCAAAATCCCTCTTTAGATTTAAAGACACGATAGCCATGAATATTGGGGTTTTTTCATCCGAAAAGAACACTGCAGCTGGTTAAAGGGAGTTCCTCTTTCTGATAGTAAAACTCGCTCCCCCTGGTGGCAGGCAGGGTGAAACGCTTCTGCTCTCCTACTAAATTATTGATCTCAGTTGACAGGAATGATTGTGCTCTCATGAGGACCGCTTTACCATCTGACATCTCTCCTGAGCGTTTCAGGTCATCACATGGTTACCATGTCCAGGGACGTGCACAGGAGTGGGCTAAGGTTGCTCAGGCAACTGCCCGTTTGCCCTCCTCGACTGAAGTTGCCCCTCCACAAGAAATGTATATATATATATTTGCGATCAGGGGACGGAGGCGTGGCAGCAACGGTTAGTGAGAGTTTAAAATTATATTGGCAAAATTTGCGATCAGATGACGGGGCCTAGCAGCGGCGGTGACAATAATAAACGTGTTGCTCCTTTTTCCCAGGGAAGAGCAACTGCCCTTCAAAATTCCTGTGCACGTCCCTGACCATGTCCATCTAATGGCTTATAATGGCATAATGAGTCATCCCCTCCAAATAAACTCAGATTCAGAAAGACAAACCCCAATCGAAAGATCTCTCATGGTATATAACAGTTTATTACTTACCCTTGCAAATTTGTTTAGATCACAGAAAAGTACAGCAAATTGTGGGGTCTATCAAAAAAGACAAGTCTGCTGTCTAAAGTGCTTCCCATATGGAGCTATGGAAACTGTTCAGTTAGCAATGCAAGGTTATATTTACATCACCGGTCACTGCAGCCAATCCCCTCTGTTGCTACGACAGCATAGCCTAAGGCAGAGAAAGGTTATCATACAACACACAATAGTGTGGTTAACATGAGCAGGAAGAGGAGAGGGGAGGATGGCAGGAGACTACAAAAGCCTTTTGGGGGAGTCTCTGTACAGCGGGTCCCATTCACAGCCAGACGCGGCGGGAGGGAGAGTCTAGGTGGGGTGGTCCTTTGTGTGGCGCGGCGGTCAGGTGAGGTGAGGTGTGTAGCCAGCGGTCACTTCTTGCCTTTTCCTCTCCCTTTCCCTTTCCCCTTGCCTTTCCCAGAATCCTCTGCTTTCGCTTTCGCTGCGGGCTTAGCCTTAGCCTTCTTCAGCTACAGGAGAACACAGAAAAGAGCACGCTTGAGAGAAAGACACAACCACAAAGACTGTAAAGGGACAAGAGCACACACACACAGACACACACACACACACACACACACACACACACACAGACACAGACACAGACACAGACACACACACACACACACACGTACCTTGATCATGGCATCAAGCCCCTGTTCCTCCTCCTCCTCCTCCTGTTGCTGTGAGTCGTTGTCTCCATCCTGCATGGCTATGTCCGTCTCAGGCGCTCCTCTCCTGCCCTTCTTCACGGCCTGCAGCGAGTACGGCGTCAGGTGGCTCTCCTTGTTATAGGCCCGCGTGAAGGCCGCTTTCACCTGAGAAAGACACACACACACACACACACACACACACACAGACACACACACACACACACACAGACACACACACACGCACACACACACGCACACAGTTTTAATCTTGAATATTATTAAGGGTAAACTACAGGAAAGAGACTAATCCTTCATGCTGAAGAATGATGGCTGGTTTTATTTCGCTGAAGCTGGTGAGAGTGAAAGTAAGCCCAACCCTTTAAAACGTCACGAGAACAATACCAGAACATCGGCACAGAGCCAGTCCACCACGTGCTCCTCACCTTGGGGTCGAGTTTGGAGTAGGGGTCAGGGTTAGGGTTAGGGTAAGAGTCCGCTCCTCACCTTGGGGTCGAGTTTGGAGTAGGGGTCAGGGTTAGGGTTAGGGTAAGAGTCCGCTCCTCACCTTGGGGTCGAGTTTGGAGTAGGGGTCAGGGTTAGGGTTAGGGTAAGAGTCCGCTCCTCACCTTGGGGTCGAGTTTGGAGTAGGGGTCAGGTCTGCCTCCCCATGTGCTGATCTCCATGATGCAGTCCACGTCCTCCTTGATGAGGTTGTAGTCGTCCATTAGCTGCACTGATTGGCTGGCCCCCTCGGCTCCGCTCCTCTGCAGCGGCTCCAGCAGGGCTGATCGCATGTAGGGCAGGTAGTCCAGATTCACCGCCTGCTTACTGCTCAGGGTCCTGCATCAACACACACATCAGAACACACACATCAGAACACACACATTCACCGCCTGCTTACTGCTCAGGGTCCTGCACAAACACACACATTCACAATTTTTTTTGAAGAAGTTGAATTACTAATCTAAAATTTGACCCGGAATTTCAATTGAGGAGTTCAATTAAGTTATATTTTTGGGGTCTTATGATTCTAATGGTGACATTTGTTTATAGACATTCTATGCATTGATATTGTCATTGTATACGATCAACAATTTATCTTTATTGAGGCCAACAGGTTTCAAACATTGTAGGATACTTTTCCTTTTAGATAATTTCTCTCATGATTTACAGGTGCCACATTCAGAACATTTCAAAGAAGTTGAATTACTGCATTTCTTGAGTTCAAATTAATGAGTAGAAGTAACGCGTGACAATAAACATTGTATTATAGAATCCAGATATGGTGAAAGAGCCAGCAAAAATAGCTGCATTTTCATACTGAGGATGGGGGGGGGGGGGGGGTAAAGGGTTAGGGGGGGGTGTTTCAAGTAAGTGCTTTAGTGACAAACATGGGTAAATTAACTCAGATTAATAAGGTAAACCTCCTAAAAGAGGAGCCTTACGGCTTCATTCTCCCTTAACAACAAAGCCACAGGCTCTTCTTTTAGGAGGTTCCCTTACCCAGGTGCAGTGGTATAGTCTGTCAACATTACGTATACCCACTTCTCAAAACAGGGTGTTTATCCTGTGCTGTATGGGCTGCTTATAAAAATTGCAAAAATTAAGAGTATACCCACTTCTCCAGGGACCACTACACCACTGCCCAGGTGTGTCACTAAACCACCTACTTGAATCCCCCCCAGTACTGCTGGAGTGAGCAGAGCTACTGAGCACACTGATGCTGACCTCAGGCACATGTGGGATGCCAGCTCCTGGATGATGCGGCTGTGTTTCCCCGTGGAGGAGAACTTGCCCAGCCAGCTGGGGAATGTGGGGAACTGGCTCATGTAGCCGCTCATCAACGCTCCCGGCAGCACGCTGGCATAGACGGCCTGAAACAAACATTTACATTTACATTTAGTCATTTAGCAGACGCTTTTGTCCAAAGCGACGTACAAGGGAGAGAATAGTCAAGCTAAGAGCAATAAAACCCTTAACAATAAATACTGCTTTTTTTTTTTTCAAGAAATAGAAAACGACAGAAAGAAAAAGAAGTGCGGGACTGTCACTGCTTAAGTGCAAGTTAAGCCAAGGTGCCAGTTAGGAAGGGAGGTGCTCTCTGAAGACAGCCAGGAGGACACATGAACACAGATCTACTGCCTTCCCCAACAGCTATGACCTGATGCAGCTTTGCCACTTCAGAACTGGAGGAACAGAGTTTTTTTTTTTTTTTTTTTTTACCCCAAATGCCACATTCACCTCTCAACACATACTATGAATGAGTGTTTATTCCTGCAGGACCGTCTGCTCACGTGTGTGTGTGTGTGTGTGTGTGTGTGTGTTACCTGTGTGGGCAGCAGGGACCAGGTCTGTTTGGAGTCTACTCATGTGTGTGTGTGTGTGTGTGTGTGTGTGTGTGTGTGTGTGTTACCTGTGTGGGCAGCAGGGACCAGGTCTGTTTGGAGTCTACTCATGTGTGTGTGTGTGTGTGTGTGTGTGTGTGTTACCTGTGTGGGCAGCAGGGTGTGTGTGTGTTACCTGTGTGGGCAGCAGGGACCAGGTCTGTTTGGAGCGTATCTGCCGGTCCACCAGGTCTCCGTCACAGATGCTGTCTGCAGCTTTGCTCAGCAGCACCATGTGGCTCTTCAGGTTACCGCTGTCAATAGACACACACACACACACACACACACACACACTTCAGGTTACTGCTGTCAATAGACACATCATCTCCTCAGTTACCAGTCATTGTTACTGACACCCCCTGCATGGCTGAGTAAAGAGTGTGTGTGTGTGTGTGTGTGTGTGTGTATGTGTGTGTGTATATGTGTGTGTGTGTTTGTGGGCGCAAGTTACCCTGCAGCTGCAGGTCTGACGTGAAGATAATTCTCCTGGACGAAGAGAGGTGCCAAAGAATAGTCATGGAAGAACAGGTCTGACTTATCCATCAAGCTCATCTGTTTGGCCTCGTCTCCCGAGGCAAACACTTTTCTGCACACATCAAAGGGACCCTAAAGCACACACAGACACACACACACACACACACACACACACACACACACACACACACAGACACACGAGTACATAACGTCAGTTATCAGTTGTGTTATAATTATTCATCAGAAGAACATAAGGCACACATATTGAATGGGTACGAGTATGGGAAAACAGAGAGAATGAAAACAGAGAATGAGTTCACCATTTTCATTGTTACTGACACCCCTTCACCTCTGCATGGCTGAGTAAAGAGGGTGTGTGTGTGTGTGTGTGTGTGTGTGTGTGTGAAAAAAGAGAGAATGCAAACATGAGTTCACCATTTTCATATCTTTCCTGGCATTGTTGGCGTCTGCTTTCACCTGGTCATAGTTCATGACCTTGTCTTTGGCTGACCACATACTGAGGTTATGCAGCACCTAATAGGATGGTGAAGAGAGTGTTGCAATGAACAATCTGTATTACTATTACCAAACTATATAACATATATATAATATATAGTATCATTCTTAACCATAAAGTACCATGATTATCATATTAAACATCCACACACTAAATAGTACAGAGAGAATAACACTGTGCAGCATAAATTCAACTCTGAATGACAAGTATACACAAGCATGTTTAAGTAATTGTGAATGACGGCCAAGTACATCTATGGAAATATGAGGCATGTGAGTCATACCTGTCGGACATCCTGATTGGATGCTAAAATAATCTCATTGAGAGCTGGAGGGGGGATCTTCACGCCTTCTTTGAAACAGACGGACATCATCGCAGCCTGAGCAGAGGGAAGAAATCAGTATGTTGATGTCGACCCATAGATACATACAGCACTACTGACACTGTGTGTGTGTGTGTGTTTTCGTTCACACACGGGTGTTTGTTTATGACAAGGAGAGGAATCAGTGTATATGTACTGTGTATATGCAGTTATCTGTGGAGTGAGTGAGTGAGTGAGTGAGTGAGTGAGTGAGTGAGTGAGTGAGTGAGGTGTGTGTGTGTCTGGTGCGTGCGTGTGTGTGCGTGTGTGTGTGTGTGTGTGTCTGGTGCGTTGGTGCGTGCGTGTGTGTGTGTCTAGTGCGTGCGTGCGTGCGTGCGTGCGTGCGTGCGTGCGTGCGTGCGTGTCTGGTGTGTGCGTGCGTGTGTGTGTCGGTGTGTGTGTCTGG
>NC_137918.1:23754889-23817389 GCF_963457725.1 Sprattus sprattus | reverse complement strand
CCAAAGGTCAGCACCTTCTTCACCGGCGTTTTTTGACTTTTGGCCCCAAACTGGTGGGCCTTCCGAGGACTGGGTGTGCGCTGTGGGGTCTTAGGGGTCTTGGTACGAGGAGAGGTTCTAGGGGTCTGGGTGCGAGGAGAGGCCTTGGGGGTCAGGGTACGAGGAGAGGCTTTGGTCTTACTCTGCACGCTTTTATTCTAAAAACAAAACACAGACAAATCAGTACCATCCAACTCTAACCCACAAACACTTAAATCCTTTACTGTTCTACGATCCGCTGAATATTGAAGCATTATTGTGTAGTAGGCTATAACTGCTACACAGACATAGACAGCTGCACAATGTAGTCCCTTCTGCACAGCGGCCTATTGTAATTATTATGCTATGCTTTTGAGTGTGAAAATCCATGGCATCTGTTTGATTCGAATGAGGACCATGAAAATCTGTGAGTCTTACAGATAAACATAAGACTCGACAGGTAAGGTGTGTGCGTACGGGGGGAGGAGGCATGAGAAATGTCAAAAAAAATGTTCAATTAGTAGCTGAATAGTCTCTGACGAATCGAATAGTATATTTGCTAAAACTTCCCATCTCTACTGTTTTACCTCTGTTTCAGCAGCGATCTCATATTTGGATTTTTTTCCAGGTTTGTTCCGAATTAGCTCCAGTAGACCATCTTCATCAAGGATCTGAGTGCCAAGACTTTCTGCCTACACAGACACAGAGAGAGAAGAATAATTGAGTGTGTGGTGCATACAAACAGAGCCTTGTAGTTATGAATAAGTACAAATGAACAGAGAAATGGGCCCATACTTTCTCAGTCTTGGAAACTCCGCCATCCCTCCCCAACACTAGATAACTGGTCTTTCTGCTGATATTTCCAGTCACTTTCCCTCCATAGCGTTCAATAAGAGTCTTTGCCTCGTCACGTTCAATGGACTCCAGCACCCCAGTGACCACAAATGTCAGCCCCTCCAGACAGTTCTCGGCACCCTGTTAAAGCCACAAACACAATTCATCTGAGCTGACAGTGCTAGACACGTAATAGCAAGACAAGCTGTCCATGATGTCCTGCTATACGTTTATCTGTATGTTCTACTTGTATTATGTAATGTCCTGTCTGTATGTTCTACTTAGTATTGGGTAATGTCCTGTCTTATCTGTTGTGCCTGTGCACTTTATATGTTTCACCGTAGGAGAGTGGGAAACGTTCTATCGATTACTTTGTATGTCTAGACATTTGAAGTAATTGAGAATAAAGCTACTTTGACTTTGATGATATAGGCATGACTTATTTTGTGTGACAGCTGTGGGTTGGCATAGAGCAGCCATTACCACAGGGATGTCTTTGGAGCCAAGTGCACGTGGACCGTCTCTATTCAGGAAGTTCCGGAAGGCAGCGGAATTTCCTCTGCGTTTCTCAGAATCCTCTGGACTGGTCTGATGAGAGGGCATAAGACACACACACACACACACACACACACACACACACACACACACGCACACACAGAGAAGACAAGACATACCAAAAATGGAGGTTAAGAAAACAACACAGATCTTATTGCTAAACAGTATACAAATTCTAGGCATATTTATGTACTCACATCTGGCTTTTTAGGAGAGACTTTGCTTGAACCAGGTGTACCAGCATTTCCTGTTTTCGGTGTGATATCACTTCCTGTTCTAGTACTTGCACCTCCTGCTTTGGGCGTGAATGCTCTCTCGGAGTGAGTGGGCTCTTTTTTGGGTGAGAAAACCTTCTTCTCCTCCTTCTCCTCCTTTTTGATGTACTGCTGCTCCTCATCCCTGCGTTTCAAGGAGGCCAATTTGGAGCTGGCCTTCTTGGGGGGTGTGGGCTGCCTCTCCATCTTGATGCAGACCTGCCAACATTGGAAAATGTGTTTGAGTACCACCCCGGTGCGGCGCGGCAAGATTTTGTGGCCTTCATTTTATTAGTTATAATGCTGTTGTTGCATGATTGAACCAATCGACGACATTCTGAGCTAATAAATAATGCAGTTCTGAACCACTTTAGAAGGCCTAATGAAATAAAATAAAAAGACTGTGATAACAGTTATAAGTGATAACTGTGACAACTAATTTGTAGCCTGGGATGTTATTTCACTCTAGGCTCCTTAGGAACTTCTCACACAATGGTCATGTTGTATTTTTTCCCTACCTCATACCTATCAAGTGTCATGATTCATCATTCTTTTTTCTCCCCACGTCTGATGTTCGAATGCAAGCCCAATTACATGTGATACCAGGACTAGACAACTGCTAAGACCAAATGATGGCGCTGTGTTTGCTTCTTTATTATTTAGTTAAATTCTAGTCAGTGGAAGCGTTTTTTTAGGCTATTACAGACATCCCAACCTGCAAAAAGTCATTTCAGGGAGGTATCCCCCCCCCCTAGGCCTACGTATTACTGTTGTGGTCCCTAAAAGTTATAAAAGCATAATATCATTCTATAGGCTATAGCCCTATGCAATTCTTTGTTAATTATGTTTAAATATGTAGATTACTTTTACTATTTATTATATGCAGCTAATACTATCCTATTTATGTTAACTGCTTTTATTTGTATTCCATTGCAACTTTAAACAAGTTTAAGGAGCTTGTTGTTTTCATGTAGCCCTGGCAACTAGCTGGCATGAATAATATGCACATGAAATGAAACTTTTTGGGGGGCACTCTCCCTGTGCCATGGTGCCCCTGTTCCTAGATACACTGAACTGATTAATTCGGTTCGGGAGAAGAGATAAAAGGCCGCCCACACTGAAAATTGATTGGTTGACTTACCGAAACAGGCCAATCAGGATGCTCCTGAGGCACACACGCACACTGCCTCACACACGCACAGTCTCCAGGTCCCTCTCTCTCTGTCGTGCGCGCGCTACACAGATTCTAACACGGTTTGGAGCACGTCGCTCGCTCTAGATTCCGGGAGATTTTAAGTCATTTGCGGGCATCAGGGAGTGGTTATCAATATGCGGGAGACTCCCGGAACTTCCGGGAGACTTTGGATGTCTGCTATTATCATTAGCCTATTATTATTATTATTAGAAACATATAGCCTTTTACACTGTGGCCTGACAACAGCTGTGCGTAAGCATGTGTGGACACTGTACGTAGAAGGCTGCCGCGGACCTCTAGCATGAACTTGACAGATAGGCCTATGATTTTCTGATAATATGCATCTTACTGTGTTCGTTACCTGTTGCTCCTTGGTGACTGATGTCAATAATGACATTGCACACTGTGCAGAAAGCATGGTGGGGATGTGTCTGAAAAGAACGGAGGGATGGCCATCTCTCCCGGTAACTATCTATGATTTTTTTGCGATCTTTTTATTTTATCCGGTGGTTCTGCCATGGTAACATATTACAAGAGTTTGTCTAAAATAAGTAGTTTGAAAAAACACAAAAAGCGTAAAGTCAAACCATTCCTAACACAGCCAAGACACTTAGATGTATTTGCCATTTTAAATCGATGGCGAACACGAAAACCACATGGTTAACATCGTTGGGCTACATTTTTATAAATACATTTTTAACGTCTTATCTCTACATTACTCGTTAGTTTACCTTAAGTGATTTTTTTAATGTCCTCACTTGAAGAATTGGCCAGATGTGGTCGGGAAGGGAGAATTAGGTAAGTATTCATGAATGAAAAATCGTTAACTGACACCTAAACAGCGGTTGATTCCTCTGACCGCAGAGTAACCTAGTATTCTCTGATTTCGATGGTCATACAGGGGATAGTAACGATAGTAACGGCAGGGGGTCTGTGATTGGTCAAACTCCTCTTCTGCTTCTTGATCTGCTGCAGCTGCCTATGTACGCATTGGTGGCTCGAGACAGACTGTGAAGTTTGAACCCGTTGAAAACCGGCAATGCATTATTGAGCGTTATGCGTTCTAAAAAAAAAAAGATATGCATATATTTTTTTGGTTATGCGTACTTTTAGACCATCAACTCGTACCAGCGTACTTTGATGTCAAAATGCGTGCCAGGTACGCAAAATGCGTACATGTTGGCAGGTCTGTTGATGGTCTGTTTGGGGGGAGAGGGGATGGGACTGGGTCTGTCCCCAGAGTCCTTAGGGGCCTGCAGGAGGGCCACAACACATGAGACATGCAGACAGACACACAGAAACAGCAGAGAAGAAACCTTACACTGCTTTTCAATTCTGTCAATTCATAGTTAATATCTGAATCTACGAAAGCAGAATATGGCAAACAGTGTTCCGTGCCTTTGTGGGTGAGGCCAGCTTCTGGTTGTGGTTGACATGGTCCGTCTTATTCGCCAGTTTACTAAAAGAGGAGCTGGAACTGGGCCCCTCACCAGAATCCTTACGAGCCTAGAGTAAGGACATCAGATTCTGAGTCACTTGGACACACACACACACACACACACACACACACACACACACACACACACACACACACACACACACACACACACACAAACACACAAACACACAAACACACACACAATGACAGAGAAGCGCAGACCTTTTTAGCAAGTGGAGCCGCTTCTATCATAGCTAGAGTTCGGGCAAACTCTTCGTCCTCATGAATCTGTTTCTCCAACTGTAAAAGTAAACACACAAACCAGACTGTCAAATGCCTATTAGTACCCTTCATTCATAGAAAAGAGATGCAGCTTCACAGCAGTTCCTGCGTTTGTGTGGGTGTGTGTAATTTGTAATCGCGTTGGGGTGACATTGTGTTCTTACCTCCATATCCTCATCCATCTGCAGCTGCTTTGCAATGACCTCATCATTCTGAGACACATCTAGGTCCTGAGATGGCTAAAAAGAGAACAAAAGAGAATGTAGAGTGGCACATTTTAAGAATAACTTAACAAGCCTTGGAATGATCAGTGGAAGTTCTATCCAGTGCAGTATATTATATATATCATACCTACATTAAAGGCACCCCGTGCAACTTTCGAGGCTTAAAAATAAACATTCAATTTCTACACGTTCTACAATTTTTTACACGTAGTAAGTTTCAATAACTCCATACCATTACATATCGACATTCAAGGAGCAAAGATGAGACGTCATTGTGTGGTGAGAACTGATAGAAAATCGATAACAACAACAATCGCCGCCATATTCTTTATTTAATGGTGCCACCAATAAATAAAGCAGGATTCCAGTCAATGGAAAAATGGACTCTCCCCACCGGCATTTGTTGTTGTTTACGATTTTCTATCAGTTCTCACCACACAACGACGTCTCATCTTTGCTCCTTGAATGTCGATATGTAATGGTATGGAGTTATTGAAACTTACGTATAAAAAAGACTAGAAATTGAATGTTTATTTTTCGAGTCTCAAGCCTATAAAGTTGCACTGGGTGCCTTTAAGATTCATTCAAGGAATTATGCCCTGTGGTAACACATATTGTCTACAGTTCTCCCAGCCTAGCTACGATGAAAAGAAACATAGAGCACTCACTGCTTTCCTTTTGACACTGGCCACAAGCTTCTTATCCGAGCGCTTAACGCTACTGGAACCGAAGAAGTCCAGCACTGAGGTGGTAGTTAGTTTAGGTGGGGTTAATAATTTGTTCTTGACTGGAGTTGCGTGTTTTGGCTTGGGTGTAGTAGGGGATTTGACCAGTGATTTGGGGGGTGATTTGACTGAATCTTTAGTCGGACCCTTTTGCGTTTTCTTCTCGGCACCTTTCCCAGCCTTCTTAAGGCCATTCTCCACTGGCTTCTTCAAGGAGAGAAATGCATCATCCGAATCTGAACACAGAAACAGCATTCCACATTAGAGGAAATATCTACCCTCCATCTTAGGCTCTTCCACAGTACAAAGCATTTTTGACATTGAGCAGTTTCTCTCACCTGAATCAGACACATACTGGATTGGTCCTTTCTTCTCTTTTTCTGACTTTACTGGGGGGTCTGCTTTCTTTTCCTGTTTTTCTTTTTTTGGCTTCCTCGGTTTCTTCTCTTCTTCCTCAGAGTCTGAGATGGAAAGCAAGTTCAGTCTACATTGCAGCTGACAAAGATTTCCCCCAGTTCAGCTCAGACCACATATACCAGTTGATAATGTTTTCCCACTGGACTTCCTTCTAGCTAGCTGAGGCAATAAAGTAAAGCACTAAATAACTTGTGATAAGCAAGCACTGCTGTTGTGTCAGGAGAGAGTGGGATACATACTACACAGACATCTTATTTTTGAATTGGAAGAACCTGTACCAGAGTCTATGACTGCTCTCTTCTTCCTCTTTCCAGACAGCTTCTCCTCTGAGCTCTAAAATGCAAAACGTACAAAAACACACAAGAATATAACTTTCACATTAATAATCGGTGTACTCTTAGGCTCGATCTGAACGCGAGACAAATACCTTGGACACTGATTTCTTTTTGACGAGCTTCTGTTCTTCATCTGTCCTGATACCGCTGTCCGAGGGGGCTTTAGGAGGAGCAGGTTTAGAGGGGCCAAAAAATCTGCGAATGTCCTGCAGGTCAGGGTCACAGAAAGACAGTGGAAAGACAAATACCGTGATATCATGATTAAAACACATGATTTGTTAATTATACTTGGTTAACAAAATTAATCGGACTACAGCGGGCCAGTGTCATTTCTGGTTATAAAAGTTATTCAACGCTTTTCTGCGATAACTTGACCTGATGCAACTGGTCACCGAGTTGGACTTAAATTGAGCTCCTGGCATGCATTTACATACAGGTGAGACGACAACTGTCATAATCAAACTACCAATTTGAGCATAAGTTTCTCTGCTAGCGAACAAGCGAAAAACCTGCAAACGGTGGAGTAAAGCAAGGCGAGTGAGTTTAACCTGACACAGTTCATATATTGCACAATTAAAATACAGGACTATCTGAGTTGTTGTTTCATATAGCCGCCTTTTTGCAATGTAATGCAGTTATATTAACAGCCTTAAATCTCGAGTTCGCGAGCTAAGAACTATGAGAGCATGCCACAGGAATCCGATTACAGCGTGACGTTTTTATTTATATTATTATAAGAACACTACTTTAATGTAGCATGCATTAAAGAAATCACTCACCATGATCAAAGAAATAGCATAGGTGTCTAGTTTATTATGGACTGACAACTAAACAACAATTTCGTTATGGCTTCTTTGGCGCCAAGTATGATTCGCATGGGCGCCGTGTGATGACGCAGGGTACAACCTCATCCTAGAGTGGTTGTTCTTGTGAACATACAAACATAATAGAAATTCTTCATCCTTTCCCTAAACTCATACGTAGTGTCACGGGTATGGCATCTTATGGTCTTCAATGTGTAATCAGTAAATTGATTTTCACAGCCGATTTATCTTCCCGATAAAGCTGACCTAGTTAAGATAAACACATTACACTGCTGTTCATTTTAAACTAATCACTGAAAAATAAGTGTGTTTTTTTTACAGTCATTGTTTTCAAGCTCATGCACTTATTGGCCAAAAAGACAACCAATGATAAAAAAGAAATTACAGTTTATTAGAGTCCTCATTGACTTTTTTGAGTGATGCCACAATGATTGTGAAATAAACTAAATTGGGTCTTCTCTTGTGAATATAAAGTTATTTCACGAGTCTAGCCTAGGCTAGCCTAAAATTATCATTTTCACAAAAGAAAAGTAGGCTACTATCATCAGCTATGTTACCTTGTACCTTTCCCCAAAAATGTCTATGCATAGCAACTCCCTGTGTGACGTCGTGTGTTGACAGGTGTCAATCACGCGAGCACAATTGTAGTGACGCAAGCATACTCTGGTTTATCCTGACAAGATTTCGCACTATCCCGTCAGTCGGCCTACTACGACGCTTACCAACGAAGGATGGCATTTCATTTGACGAAATAAGTGCTCCTCTAGTAGGCTAGTCCTACATTAATGTAAGTCCCGCAATTCATCAACTGTTTGTTTTAATGACTAGGCCTACTAGTAATTGATAACTAGCCAATTGATTGCATTACCCTAATACTTTTGCATTGATCTTTTATTAGCAGCCTACGTTGACAGGAACAATGGACTCCATATCCAGCAAGAAGTCTAAGAAGAAAAAAGTGCAAAGTGTAGGTCTCATATACGATTATAACTGTCTATAACAATAAACCTATGATTATTCAGTAATAATGTCCCTCGGGCACAATAGGCACTAAAACCATATATTTTAGCAGATATATTTAGGCCAAAACCTAATCACTATTGTATAGTACAAAAAAAGAAGAATTTTACAGTCACAATATTGTTACAAATTACATAACCTGTTCGTAAGAATTGGTCCCAGCATGGCTTTGATAATAATTATCAAGAACTCAGAGAGGATGCAGATCAAATATTGAGGGGAAGGTTATTCCAGAGTTAAAGGGTCAAAACTGCAAATGTACTGTATGGTAGTTACCCTTGGATTTGAATCTGTATTCTGGAACAGTCAGTCAGAGAGGAATATATGGGGTGGAGGAGCTCTGAAATATAATGTGGTGGTACACAGCAGTGCTTTGTAAATAATCATCAGAACCTTACAGTTGATATAGAAATGTACTGGAAGCAACCAGTTTAAAGCATTTAAAGACTTAACAGTGTATTTCATATTGTAGCTAGTGTTGTTATTATTAGGATAAATTGATTTGTACGTCAATATCCTTTGTAGGTAGGGTTCCTTTCATCAACTCGACCTGAATCCAATAAAGTCGGACATGTGGAAACCAAGAGGAAGAGTTTTGTCCCCTTCAGCAAGACCTACAAGAGTGAGTTTAATTATTTCACAGTATATTTATCAGTACAACCTGCTGACAAAAACTGGCAAGCATGCACTTGAGAGAAACTGAAAAACATGGCTACCAGATCTGTTTTCTTTTTACAGAAATCATTCCTGTAGTCAAGCGTCCTGTGCCACAGTATTTGCCACCCATGGTACACTCAAGTAAGTAGAAATGACACTTCAGTTCATATTATGCTATTCCTCATTCTGTTTCTAACTTTGGAATATTTTTACCACAATGGTTGCAGGAAACCTTTCCAAAAAGGGTGGCAAGAATATTCCTTTGGCATCAGATGGGCCTGCTACTGTGAGTAAGTTTGTGAAGAAGCGGCCATCATATGATGAGGCCCACAGTGAAGTGGCCAGGGACTACCTATCTCCACAGCTTATTAGAAAGTTCCCAGCCGAGTCATTTGCCCTTCTGGAGCAGCTCTCTCAAATGTGAGGTTTTTGTCCACACTTGAAGAATGTAAACTTTAGAGAATGCACCAAGAAGGCACCACTTCACTGAACATTTGTGTGTTGCTTGCAGGCAGAGATTAACTCTGAAGAAGATTCTAAAGATGAAGGTGAGCAGTTCTGTCTTCTTTATGCTACTGCTAACATGATACAGCATTTTGTAGCTCCACCTCAACTATTCTACTTGAATTTTCATTTAGGACATCACCAACCTGGAACTCCTTCAAATGTCCAAAAAGATCACTGATTGGGTAACGATTGCATCCAGAGAGGTGGTTCTCCCAGCTGTGTACTTGTACCAGGCCATCACAAATGACCTGTACAAAAGGTACACCCAGAAGGACCTCCATCCTCAGTGGCTAAGCCTAGGGGATGGCTGGATGTCCAGTGCAGTGAACCATGAGGGAGTGGTCAATGCCGCTTACATATTTAATGCCCTAGTCGTCATGACGAGGACCAACAGGAAGGCACCAGAAGACTCAGATGAGAGCTGCCTCGCCTACTCTGGACAATCTACACCGTCGCCGTGTGACCGACTGCTTGCTAGCCGCAGGAAAAGCAATCTGCTCTTCTGTGGCCGCATTCGTGTCAACGCCAAGGAGCTGATCCGGCACATCTACCAGACGCTCCTCAATTCTCGCTTGGGAAGCGTATACTTATCCAAGAGCTGGTGGACAATGATGACTCCAGATGTGGCTGCCCAAAGGAACCTCGAGTTTCTTTCTGACTTGCTTTTCAACTTCATTGTATACGCCGTGAAAAATCTCCTTGAGTCCTTCTTAGGATTGCCCCACAAGATACCATTCGATAGCTCCATGGAGTGGAGCCTTCAGAGCAGGCCTGGTGTGTCCAGCACCATGACCTCGGAGGAGGAGGAGGCACTGGAGGGCCTGTCTGAAGTGTTGATCAGTCGGGTGGCTGACATGCTCTCTTGCACCTCTGAGACCCAGCAGAGTGCCGATGACGGCATTGGAGAAGGTATCTTTCCAGTAGCCATTAGACTTCACAACCCACACAATCAAACATAAGTTTTATATAATATTTATATAATTTGTCTATAATTTGCTACTTTGTCTATTTACTTTATTTCTTTTTCAAATTTGTATAAAAATTATTTTTTTTGATGATAATGTATATAGATACTTGATTCCTATTCCCACTACCCTGCTGCTTTGGCAATTGAATTTCCCGCACAGGATTAATACAAGTTTATCCTAACCTATCTTTTCATTTAAAGGTGCAGTCTGCTATTTTGAGCCCATATTTGTTTTTGTCAAATTCAACAAATTGCTCCTCACAGTCCCTCAGTTCAGTTCAGTTCTTGCTGAACTCAGTTGTTTGCAGACAGTTCTGTAAACAGGAAACAAACATAGTGCCTCGCACTGTGCCATAAACAATCCCAGCCAATCAACATGGTGCTTCGGGAGCATGGAAGGGAAGGCTGTAGTTTCATTGGCCGCTGTGTTTAAATATCAACAACATCGCAGACTGCATCTTTAAATCAATCTGACAAATGCAGACTATACATATTTAAATACTTATTTCAATACATGAGAACATGATCTTGGGACTGAGGTTGTAATTTTACAGATTTGTCGTCTGAGGACAGTGCAGTCACAACTGAGGCTGTCCATGAAGATCCAATCATCTATGATGATGACCTCAGTGGGTACATTTCCTCAATCCAGATGAGTGGGACTCCGACGGCTAGCGGGAGCCCCTGCACTTCAGATGGTCTAGACTCTACAACCACTCTCAGTGCTCAGTCTCTGGAAACAGACACTGAGCTTCTGATGCTGTGCAGGAATGAAGATGGCAGACGCTGTCATCAGCGTGAGAACACTGGGTCGTCTGAGAAAGGATCACTGGATGGATTTAGCTTAGGCCAGGGCTCAGCCAGTACGAACTCCGCACAGAGCGTCATCAGCTCTACGTCTGTGTCTATACCTCCAATTGGCTGTGCTTTCACACGGGAAGAAAGCGGTCACAGTCCCTATGAACTTTCGAGAAAGACTAGTGACCACTCCTTAAGCACCTTTCAGCCAAAATCTTTCGAGGTGAGAAAATGGATTTGGCAGAGAAATACTTTTTCTTAATCATTTCTACTATGTGAGTGAATGGCAATATCGCAGATTCAATTGAAATTTGTATCCATTTCTTCAAACTAAAGCTCCATTCGAAAAGTCAACGTGGGCTGTATAGTGCCAATACATAACTAAAGTGTGTTAAACGGAAAAAAAAACTGGACTGTGTGACAATTTAAGGATTATTTGTCAAGAACAAGAAATCAGATATTTTCAAACTATCAGGCCCAATTTCTATCCCTTTGTGTTTTCAGTCCATGGAGGAGACTGTGGATGTACAAGACAAAACAATGAAATGTGAAGACAGTGTGTCTAAAATGGTAAATGACTTGTAGTGTCAAATGTCACTAGTCCTTTTGTTTGTGTCTAAATGACAAGACATTAAAATATTCAAGTCAGCAACTGAGATTCAGAACCTTCATTTAAAAATAGTGGGAAAATCCATGTTAGCGATTAGTCTAGTTTGGGCCCTGGGGAGGATAGTGGTCTCAGCAACTATACTCTCAAATGGGATGAGAATAAAAACGTATTTAGCTGGAAACAGTGAGGACATGGATAGAAGGGGGTGCATTTGTTTTATTTAACCATTCTACTCACATCCCTGACTCCACCAATTTTGTCATTTATTCCACAGACTAAAAACAAAATATGTCCAGAAGGTATGTTTTTTTTTTTTAAAGACACAGCATGATGCAATAACTTAGATATTATTCTAATGAACAGTTCTAGCAGTGTTCTCTGGCACTGACAATTACTGTCCAAAGTTAAATGCAACACTATTCTGTGGCTACGCAGGTGTTGTGGATACAGTCACTGATAGACCATTCTGCCTGTTTGGGGCGCTATCATCACTCTTCTGCTGCAGGTGTAGAGAGGAATCACTTGAAGAAAAAGATCCACATCAACAAAATTCATCTAAAAGTGCTATTTTTGAGAAATAAATAGATGTAAAGCCTTAGTCTCCTCATATTTTTCATTCATTCAAGACCATAATACATTTGAGTTAAAAGTTGGTCATCCATGCTGGAAATCAGCTGTTGAGAGCATATCAGGCTATCAAACATCCCTCACTACCATTACAATAGGACTGCAATCACATTCCATCATTCCTCTACACAGACGTATTGTTATGGCCAAGGAATAGTTCCTTTCATTTCATTCCTCATTCAGGTATTTTAAAACACAACAAATGTTGCAAATCGCTACCTACTTGACCACAGAATATTTTCTGTTTCAATATCAAGCTTTTCTATGCATTGTTTGTACACTATAACCAACAGTAATCCCCAATCACACAACCCTATGAAGACCAGCTAAAGTTAATACCAGAACTTCATTTAAAGTAACACTACGCAACAATGACACTTTTTGTATGGTTTAATAGGCAACTAGTTTTGGTACCATCCTCAAATTCATTTTGATAGCATAGGGTCATGTGAAGGACACCTGTCTTTCCAACTAGCCATCCAGGATATGCAGTATGTAGTTCTGTGGTTACTGGCTTAACACCTTGCAATGGAAGAAAGCTTTTACAGCATGACATTACCAGCTATACTGCCGACACACACCTGTTGGTGTGTTGGCAAGCTCCTATCAGTGTAAACTGGGCCTTTTGGTGGCGTTTACAAGGTTTTTAGGTAGTTGGCGTGCTAGTTTTGGAACAGAACTCCTCATTGCTGCTGTAGAGGGTTAAGGCATTTGGGAACCTGTAAGCATCAGTCACTCATCACAGTCAAAAAAAGTTTAACAGGACACTGGGTTGGTATCTGGAAAATTCTCTTTAATGGTATGGAGTGAATTACTCCTCTGGCACCTCCACTACAGTGGTCTTCTCACTGACATAGATGCCGTCCAAAAACTTCCGGATGTCTTTTCTTCGCACTGTGGTCGCCTGCTGGATCAGTGAAGCTGTGGGCAAGAACAAAAAGAGAAAATTAAAATAAGACCAAAATAAAACCCTTTTAAAAAAAAGCCATGCAGGATGGAAATCAAGCAGCAAACACGGAAGACAGTAATGGCAGAGGTGAAAGGTGTGATTGTTATTAAGGACAGAACGGTGACTGACAGGGCTCATGCAGGTTAGTGAAACTTAAAATGAAATCAGAGCGTGCATGGAAATATCCAGAAGCGGACACCATGGCCTTGCCATAGGACAGAAAAAAAGAAGAAAACCTCCAAGGTAGGAAGAACAGATCTCGCATCGAAAGAACAAATAATTGATCCAAGTAGGAAAAACAAGATGAGGAAAACGAGACGAGGAAAGACAACAATGCAGACGGAAAAAGCGCAGATGAAAGGGCAGCCCGAAGACGAGTAGGCTGACACCATGTTCCTCACGGAGGGCATTCTAACCTCTAAAGCTTATTGCTCAGGCTCCACTACTGTGCCCTTCTCCGAAACGTAAATTCCGTCCAGGAATTTCCTGATGTCTTTGTTCTTCACTGACGTAGACTGCTGAATGAGTGCCGCTGAAATAAACACACACACTGTGCTGTTAACCACTTAGTCGGTTACACACACACTCAGGAGCAACCTTGACAACCAGGTTAAAGTCATGTTCGTTACCACACACTCATGGGGTTACCAGTACCCAGGAGCAACCTTGACAACCAGGTTAAAGTCATGTTGGTCAGAGGGGGATTTAGAACACATACGTATTACATATTATTATTATTATTATTATTATTATTATATTATAACATATGTAACATACATTTGAATCATTCACATCATACAGAACATTAATATAGGGGTTTGCACAGGGAAACAAAAGAGTGATGTAAACACACAAACTGTTAGGTCTAGCTAAATGTTTCCACGTCCCATACTGGATAATAATGCAATAGTGAAGAGAATCAGACATGGGACATTTTCTAGAATGGCTGCCTGCTAGAACGCAGCTGAAGCTGCTATAAACAAACCCTTCCACACAGGAGGTTCGGGTTCTCAAAAGGTCAGAGGTCGTCAGTGTAGGTTTTGTGGATGAGTGAGTAACTCACCTGAGTTCGATACCAGCTCGATATCATTACCCTCCAGAATGAGCTCGTCTTTCTGGGCAGTAGAGAGGGTGCAAGACACTCCTAGAGGAGGAAGCAGGCAGAGGAGAAGGCATTAAACCAACAGTCAGATGACTCAGATCCATCAACCACCGCAGGGTTCTAGTATTCCAAACTCCAATTTTAGTGATAGACCATTAAAAGCAGAATGGTTCATAATAGCTGGCCTGAACCATCTTAAACTGTACAAGTCTAGCTGACCAGTTAAACAGTTCACACATCCAGCATATACAAGCACTGTAGGACAAAAGCATACTTCTCATTCATATTATGCAACCGATAAATATGGAACAGGCACAGCCTAAGTGTGGATGCCCTTGTCTAGCCAATCAGCTCATGCATGAAAGTGACTCAAAATAGGGACGCAACCTTGAAGCAGTATAGGCCAGTGCCAGTAGTGTGCTGCTAACCCAATGTTATTTAGATCTGAACAACATCTGTTCCAACTCTGCAACTTATTTGACTTGGTTGTAGGTAGAGGTGAGTACATGGTTTGATTCTGGCAACATTGATCAGGGAGCTCTTAAATCCCATTCCTGCAGTGAAATCTTAAATCTAGCCCGGCACCCAGGCGATCAACAGAAAGCGGTAATTGAAATGCTTCTGAAGACAAGCTAACCCAGGAATGTTTAGCTAATCAAAGAGTGCCACTGATGAGTGATGTCAACTATGCATAGCAGGACGATGAACACATGCAGAGGAGATAGGCCCCATGACCAGGGCACAAGTGCTGCATCAAACATACAGGAAAGACCAGGCTTCCAGCGCCAACTTATACCTTCATTTGAGTTACTGTTTTGCTCTGAGAATAACCCCTTTAGAACTGCCAATGTGCATGGCCACTTGATTCTACAGCCCATACCCTACCATTGCAACTAGCCCAAAGCATCAGATGGAAACGCTTTGTACACATCCAATGACTGTTTGCCACACAGACACAAAAGGAATGGCCATGGATGCTTTTTAGACTATCGGCTGAAGCACAAAAAGACTCATGAATGCACACGACTTACCTCCCCTCATGCGCACTCGCCTGATGTACTTCTCCCCAAGGAAGTTCCTGATCTCCACCAGGGTGCCACTCTCCTGCATCACCACATTGATGGGGAAATGGGCATAGACCGAGCGCATCTTGTACCGGAAACCCTGCAAGAGACACACTGGGTTTACATTTCTGAATATCAATCTTTGACTCTACATCTACAGAACTCATATCAGTTAACTTAGAGGACAACAAAATGGGTATAGACAGAGCACATCTTGTACCGGAAACCCTGCAAGAGGCACACTGGGTTTACATTTCTGACTATCAAACCTTGACTCAACATCTACAGAACTCATATTAGTTCACTTTGAGGATAACAAAACAGGTTGCCTATTAAATGTAAATGTTTATTAGATAAGATTCAACTTAATTGTCATTGCATAAAGTACAAGTACTGAGACAACAAAATACAGTTTAGCTATGCAGTTTAGTTATCCAACCAGAAGTGCAAAATAGCAATAAAAGTGCAGAGTATGTGCAAATGTAAAGTGGAATAAGTGACTAAATATGATGTGTACAGTAAGAGTTATATAAACCCCACTTACCAGGGTCACTCCCTTGATCATGTTCTGGACGTGACTGCAGATGGTTCGGACTGTGGCCAACTCCTTCCTGTTTCCCCACCATTTGTCCACACGGAGCTATAGATAGATAGATAGATAGGATACTTTATTGATCCCGAGGGAAATTAAGGTCATAGTTTACAGTAGTAGTTTACACTTTACTCACAAAACATACATACATCCATCACAATAAACAATAAATACAATACAGAGAACATGTACACAGGGGGTGGGGTGTTTACAGGTACAGGATAGATCTGGCCCTATATAACCGTGTGCATTACTTGTGACAGTGTTGAAAGTATACCAGACATCCAAGAGATTATTTTGAGTGCTTGGCTGCTGATCAATCAGTTTAAGCCGTTATTAGAGCCACATTTGTTATAGCTGGGCAGCTAATGAGCATCACAAATTGTTTAGGTATATTCACAGTTACATACCTTCTTTTGCTTCTTGCCAAGCAGACTAAGCTCCAGGTTAATGTGGTTGAACTCCCGGCGCAGGGTACCTCTGGGGCCTTTGACTATGACAGTCCGCCCCTTCAGCGAAATCTCAACTGTCAATTCATAAAACGCATAACATCAGTACCAAAAGCAATCTAGTATCATTATGTAACAGCCAAAACAGTGATTAGTGTCTGACCATCCTGAAATACAACACAGTTAGCATACCATTGCTGGGGATGTCGACCGACTGGTTACTGAGAATGGTCTTCATTCTGTAAAACACATAAACATAGAAAATAAACTTAGACAACTTTCAATTTCCCGAGCTGGCAGGACAGCTGGACAAGCCCCACAGACAGCAACTAGCGTTACCACTTCAATAGCTATTTAACGTTAGCATCCGGCATCCTACTAACATTAACAAACAGCTATCTCCAAGGGCATAGACATGTACAGGTAGCATAAATAACGTCCCAACTTCTCAAATAAACATAGTTGCTCATACGGATGATCCAGCAAAACTTTAGGTACATATAGCAGTATATCCATTTAGCAGGTCGCAGGGCCGAGCTCATAGGAAGGGATGCTAACGACACCAGATCAGCAACCCTAACTTTATGGGGTCATATCAGCTATTTCCAGCACAATATTGGGTTATGCTAAGAAAAAACGTTTTATTACACTTAAATAGGGACTTTTTATTTCTAATGATGGCTACAGAGAGCGGATTACTGTAGATTAAATTTGCAACTGAACAGTGAGCGCCATGTTCTTACCTCGCCGATAAAGGAGGAAAGGAAGGCGGAAGGACGTCATCGGCAAATGTAGAGTCCCAGAACATTTACGTCACTAGTTGTTTGGCAGGGAAAACAATGTGATTACCGAAACAATTAATCCAAACGTTTTAAAATCTGTCAGAGTTCAATTTTTGGAGAACATCTTTGAAAATATGTAGTTTGGGTTGTGGTATTATGACTGTTTTCAAATATCGAACGTTTTTGTAAACGTTGACATTCTTGTTGTCTGGAACGGGCGAAGCAATCGATAAACGATATGTGTTGTCATTGACGGAAGGTTGGGGCCACCATTTAGTCATGGCGTTGTTAAAACAAAGTTGTGTTGTTGCTGGTCGTTTCACATGTAATCATCTTTTTCTCCAGTCTAGATGTATCGATGCATCACATGTAAGTTTATCTTCAGTGTGTGTTCGTTCTAATAATTTTAACGGCCAACTGGTGTTGGTGCAAACGTTAACGTTGACGCTAACGTTGGTCACCTGGTCAGCTGTATCCTAAATTAACTTGGTAGCCAGTCCGTTAGCTCGGTTGGCTGAGGAGCTATTTAAGATTGTATTGAACTGCATTTCCTTGAATTTTCGTAATGTATTCATAGTAACAGGCAACGTTGTCATCCGAGCTACGCTACTGTACTTTGACACTGTTGGCTACACTGGTGTGAAAGAACGGAGTAAAGATTCTGCTCCCTAAGTAGTTCATATTTCAGGGTTTGATTGCTTTACTGGCTGCAGATTTACACTAGTGGCTTGTCCACTGCCGCGAAGGCGTCTCCCACGACGAAGGATCGCAAGAAGGAATTAAGTGGAGACGGGCCTGATCTACAGGACTTTATTTCAGGTGAACTTTCAGACAAGGGCCAATGGGAAGAGTACCGTGGCGAGTTGAAGCGCCAGAAAGGAGAGAGGTGAGCTCAGTTTTTAGTTAACTCACTAGACAGTCAAAGTTATTGAGATGGTTGAACTATGAAACGAATACTGTTTGTTTTGGTTTCCCTGGTGTAAAGCCATTGGTCAATGAACGCTGGTGCATTTGTTAGCTAACACTGAATACGTCATGAGGAAAGGTTTTGAATGTCTCAACTTCTGAATGCCGCTTCTTCAGATAAGGCCTTCTGACCAGAGCTTATCCTTCAGATAAGTCCTACTAATGTCAAGATACTTTTGTCCTATTGCGTTTCAGTCACTGTCAAGTCAGTGTCAAGGTACAAAGGGCCTGTGCTGTTTTCTGTATGATACTGACTGGGAACTGTGTTGGTGCATGCTGGTACTATGTGATTGGAAACTGCTGTTCTCCACTAGGCTGAGACTTCCCCCCTGGCTGAAGACAGAGATCCCTATTGGCAAAAACTTCAACAAACTCAAGAACACACTGAGAGACCTGAATTTGCACACGGTAAGGCACAGAGTGGAGGATACAGACACAGACTCCTCCCTTCCTTCCTTTCTTCCTTCCTTCCTTCTTACGTCCTATCCCCTACTTCTAGTATAAACTTGAAGGAAACAGGGAAGGACATAGCCTACATGAGCAATGAGATGCGTTTAATCACTCATGCATCACTTTTAAGATACGTCAATTACTGATGACACAGCAGCATCACCTCCTGCTGCCGTTATGTATAGCATATTAGAAATGAAGGACTTTAATATTAAACACTGATTCTATTGTATGGAATTGTCATTGGAGAGGCAACAAATAAGCATTATGGATGTTGCTATTTGTACCTACAATGACACAGGTCTATATTTGATTTCATTCTTCATCAGCATCATCATCATCATTATCAATCTATTTTGCCAAATGCTAACATCACAATTGATCGAGGTCTTCATTTAAATCCATAAAATAGGCTAAATGTGTTATTAGATTAATTTCAATCGAATAAGAGTACAGTGGAATACAAATTATTATAGTGAAAGACATGATTGCAGACCAGAAAGTGTTATTTATAGAAGCTGACCTTTTAAAAAACAGCAGAAATACGGAATGTCAAGTAGGAAACGCTTCAATTATTTACAATTAAAAAAATGGTGTGTGTGTGTGTGTCACTTTTAAAGGTGTGTGAGGAGGCGAGATGTCCAAACATTGGAGAATGCTGGGGAGGAGGAGAGCATGGTACAGCTACTGCCACAATCATGGTCAGTAAGAGAGAACACGTACTTCACTCGTACCGCATACTATATATAAGTCAGCACTTATTCCACAGATAAAACCTCTAGTTTAAGAGGCTGAATTGCTCTCTCTTTAGTGGTTCTGTGACACTGTCCCTCTCCCTCTTTAGTTGATGGGGGACACATGCACGCGAGGATGCCGATTTTGTTCTGTGAAGACCGCTCGCAAGCCTCCACCACTGGACCCCAATGAGCCAGTGAATACAGCAACAGCCATAGCTGCCTGGGGACTGGACTATGTAGTCTTGACCTCAGTGGACCGAGATGGTAATAATAATAATAATAATAATAATAATTCATTTTATTTTTAATGCACTTTTCATTCAGAAGAATCTCAGAGTGCCTGGTAAGATGGAGAGGCACTCTTCTGTTTTTTTTCTCTCCATATATTCTAATCTAGCAAGGGCTTTAGCTAAAATGTTAGCAATCCAAATTGCACTAGAAGTCACTGGTCTGTCTTTGTAGCTCAAGTCACAAAGGAACAGTAAATCAATCTGATCACACCCTAAAAGGAAAACTACCCATAGCAGCAATGATATTGTGGGAATCAGATCTCGGGCACTTAATGTTTATCTCCTAAAGTCTGGTGGTATGATGCAAATAAGGTTGTGGTGAAAATGAGGTGAACTTTGTGTTTGTGTATTACAGACTTACTTGACGGAGGGGCAGAACACTTTGCCCAAACAGTGATCAACCTGAAGCAGAGGTAAGGGGTTCATTATCTATATCCGTTCTTAGCTAGAAGAAGCAAAGGAGCTGAGACACAACCATGTAGTCGTTCAGGTGACTCTGCGAACCGTTGAAGGAGTCAGAACAGCCATGAAAATAATTCACTGTTGGTTAGGTCATTTGATCTAGGGTAGTATTCGTATTCATATTGTTTTGAACTCATGAATAGCCACATTTCCTACTGACACGCTGGACCGCACTGAGTGTGTGTTGCTCTGTTGTTGTGGCAGGAGCCCGACCCTACTGGTGGAATGCCTGACTCCTGACTTCCGTGGAGACCTGAGTGCCGTGGAGAAGCTGGCCCTGTCAGGGCTGGATGTGTACGCCCACAATGTGGAGACCGTGAGAGAGTTGCAGAAGTAGGTATACCCCAACACCTGTCTGCAATCTCACAGAAAGCTTCCCCTCCATATTGCTCTTAGCTTGACTGTTCTCTCCCTTGTACGTCGCTTTGGACAAAAGCGTCTGCTAAATGACTAAATGTAAATGTAACAAACACACAAACCCACTCTGTAGTGTACATACTGGTTATTGACAAGGAGGGGGAGGGGGGGGGGGGGGGGTTAGGAGCCAACACAGCCAATCACCTGATCTAGATCATAGATATCTCAGGTCAGAGTAGACTTGAAAGCTAGTTCTGTCAAAAAAAATAACAGACCAGAATGCTTCACATCCATTCAATATATTTGTGTGACTCGCATTCAATGCATTGATTTTTATGCTTCCAATTTATTCTCACACATGGTGTTTGGCATGGTAATACATACTTCTGTGAAAATCTTGGTTTTTCTGTACATAGCATTGGGTACTAGTCCTCCTGTTACTCAACTAGTAGAACATGGTGCTAAAAACACTGAGTTGATGAGTTTATTACCCAAGGTGAACTGTACTGTACTGTGTCAGCTAAGTGAGTAAATGTAAATATGAACCGTCCTATTGAATGAAGCGATTTCGAATGAGGGGATTGTTATAATGACCTACTTTAATACACAATCCATGAGGCACTGAACTGGGGGAAATGGGGACTTTTATTTTTGTTTCTATTTCTTATGAATAAAATGATGTCATAATTCTGCTACAAAAGGACAATACTTAGCCTCCACAAGGGGGCGTCTTTTGGCCTTCTGTGTACATGAGGTCAAAGTCCTGCTTTGTTTTTTGGAGTAATATGATTTCTCAACAGCAGGGGGCAGAAAGACTACCAATCATACACTTAAACGCCTCGCCCACATAAGTCTATGGTCGTTTTTGATTATTGATTAGATCCTGTTGCTCACAAAATTATTAACATTTCCCATCTTAGGTTCTGCGTTCACTTTCACTAGTCTTAAACAGAGTAGAAAGAAAATACCGATTGATACAAAAATATACATTTACAGAAAATGCTGGTGCTATGGAAGCCTGCAACGTGTCTATGTGTGTGAGAGAGACTCCCTCCTGTAATATTATTTTGGCTTCAGGTTTGTACGTGACCCTCGGGCCAACATTGACCAGTCTCTGGCTGTCCTACGCCATGCCAAGGCAGTGAACACCGCTATCCTCACCAAGACCTCCATCATGCTGGGACTGGGAGAGACTGATGCACAGATATACTCAACCATGAAAGGTAGCGAGAAGGAACACACACACACATACACACACTGTGTGTGTATCAGAGTAATGTGTGTTTGTGTGTTACTCAGAGTAAAGTGTGTTTCAGAGTAATGTGTGTGTGTGTATCAGAGTAATGTGTGTGTATCAGAGTAATGTGTGTTTGTGTGTTTGTCAGAGTAATGTGTGTTTGTGTGTTTCAGAGTTGCGTGACAATGGAGTAGACTGTCTGACTCTGGGTCAGTACATGCAGCCAACTAAACGCCACCTGAAGGTCAGCCTTGGTTTTAGTCCAAACTCAATCTTGATCTCTACATGTGTGGATTTGTTTGAGATCCAGTGTAACGTTAATAACATCATGTTTACCTGTGTGTGTGTGTGTGTGTGTGTGTGTGTGTGTGTATACAGGTGCAGGAGTATGTCACTCCAGAGCGTTTTGCCCACTGGGAAAAGGTGGGGAAAGAATTGGGCTTCGTCTACACAGCGAGTGGTCCGCTTGTGCGTTCTTCATATAAAGCAGGTAGGAAGGAAACACGTTATAAATGGGAATTAATATGATCTTACACATATGGGAACATCACATTAACTTGCCTACTTTCCTTTTGTGTAATGAACTCAAACATCTACCATGTCCCAACCATAAACTAGCGCTAGGTTAAACGTATAACTCTTCCATATTCCAGGTGAATTCTTCCTGAAGAACCTTCTAGAAAAGAGGAAGGCAGCTACATCCGAATGATCCTCACTACTTCAGATGTCAATCCATCCAATCTCCTCTGTGCAGTTATATCTAATAACTACTACTACAATAACTTAATAACTACTCCTACAATAACTTAATCACTTAATAACACATACATAATCTTGGGGAAAGGACCAAACGAGGTAAAGGACAGCAAACACAGGCTTGTGTCACTATTCAGATCTGCACAGGATACATATTTCATTTGTTAATTTTCTCACGCTTAAGTTAATTTAAGTTTCATAAATGCTCTCATAGTGAGAGTTTGATATTGCCATTGTAGCTGCTTTATAAAGAGTTTGTAAAATATGGATATGAATACGAATAAAGCTGTGAACAAGATGCAACATGTTTAATGACATTTCATCTGATTGGTCCAGTATTACAATCTTCAATTTGTGCATTCTCATAAAATCCATGCCATATAAAAGATTTCATTAAAAAATAACAAAACCATGCACACACACACACACATGATAAGTCTGTGTTCTTAGACAAGGCAGACATTAGAGTTAATTCGATGCGATTGGTATTGAGTGTTATAAATCTCAACTAGAACTTGACATGTAGACTACACTAACCGTATTCTGAAGGGACTGCCACCCCAGGCAAGTAAGTAATAGATGGTTTCTATTCCTCATACTTGTGATGGGATGGTGTTTGTTGATAAATATATCACCCACCACTAACCTGGAGTAATCTGCGTTTTAACACTGGCCTGTTTTAAATGGGAGAAATGCTAGTTTAAAGCTAGGGGATGAGGTCTGTTGGGGGTATTTCAAGAGTCTTTAGCTGGTTTGTTTATGTATTACTGTACAACATGAGCGATAACAGCTCTAATGCAGAGTTGTGTGGCCCTTTAAGAGACTGGTCAGCGTGGAGCCCGTCAGACTGTGGCCCTATAAGAGTAGAGTTGGTGTGGACCCATCAGAGTTGTGTGGCCCTATAAGAGAAGGCTTGGTGTGAAGCCCGTCAGACGTTGGCCCTGTAAGAATGGAGTCGGCGTGAAGCACGTCAAGAGTTGTGTGGCCCTGTAAGAGAAGGGTCTGTGTGCGGCACGTCAGACTTTGGCCTTCTTGGTTGGAGGCTCATTGATGGCGACACGCGTCATTCCAGCAGGAGGGGTGAAGGGAATCCGGGCTGGTGTCACTTTCTTACCGATGGTCTCGATCTACACACACACACACACACACACAGACAGAAAAACAAACAAAAGCTTCTTGTAAGGTAGATTATAACAAATGGTCCTTTATCTTTAACTGACCAAAAACTACAATTCTTCAGTTTGATCTCTTCTCTCAGCTTCCAAAGTGTATAATTACTGTCAAGTCCAGATATCTTAGCACTTCGTTATGTACTACTCAATTCTTATTTGTTGTCTGTCCACCCTTATATCTCAGTTATAGAATGTAGGTCAGGGTTCTTGTTTATAAAATGTTTGTACGCACAGGTTATGATTTAGAATGTCTGTACTCTAAAGTCCACATCAAAGTCCATATTTATAAAAACTGTCTCTGATGTGGAAAAGAACCCAGCTCCACGTCAGGTTGTAACTCTTCTTCTAACAGTATGAACAGGGGTTGTAGTAGCCGTAGACTTATTTCAAGACTGTACACACACACACGCAAACACACACTACTTTCTTTGTGCATGGGTTGCAGAATGAGAAGTACGCCTACATAATAAAGTGAAAATAAATAGGCCTTTAGGGCCTACTTACTTCATGATAGCGTGGTCCATTAAAAACGCTATCGTTTTCCCCGAAAATTCGTAGGGTAGCCTAATGGACCAATCCTTACTGTTCATTTAAAGATTTTGGTCAATCTATTATTGCCGATAAAATGTCCAATTACTATGGTTAAGGAAGAGAATGGTGGTATTTGTGCTCATGATATTTCCGACAGCGCAACACGAAAGGGAATTTATGAATATGGCCTATTCATTTTCTTATCACCACAACACAAAAGTGACAAAGATTATCCTCTTAAACCATGGCCTCGGATTTCTATTGCTAACCCACAGACAACCGTTTGACCAGCCGTCACGGTCACGGTCAGCCGTTACGGTCAGATAAGATAAGATAAGCTTTTAATACCGTGAGGGAAATTCAGTTGTCATAGCAGCAAGGTAGTAGGAATCAAGTACATACATAAACATACAAAATAAATTAATACAAATTTGAATAAAAAATAAAATAAATAGATGAAATAATGACAACATAGTACAGCTCCACTGGCATACATTCCATAAAACTAATGTTTGGTTGTGGAGTCTGATGGCTACTGGCACAAAGGACTGGCCAAGGCACTTTGTGGTGTGCCGAGGAGGGATCAGTCTGTGGCTGAAAGTGCTCCCCATCTGCTTCAGCTGTATTAACCGTGGTTTATACATTCATTTCACAAAAGGTCTGCAGTTAATACTCGGGTGCGTCCTATACACAGGAATTCATTTAGTTTTCGGTGTATTATGAACTCATTTGAATATGAAATGAAAATGAACTTGTGTTAATATGAAGCTGCACAGGAACCCAGAGGGTCTCTAACTTTTTTACTATGCTAGCTATCTCTAGCTTAGGGAACCATTTTAACAGTTGGCAGCTGCTAGTGTGTGATGAACTCAGGTTAATTTGTGTGAATATTAACTGGTGAAAATGAACTCATTAATATGAAGCTGCACAGGCACCCCGAGGGGTTTTACCTTCAGCTCACCAATAAAATGCAGTCTTGGGTTCATATGATCACAAACACTTGCGGGTCATGTTAAATGGCTTCACATAGATATTACACAATCCTGAGAGAATGGATCAAAGGCTTAATGCGATATCAATGTAATGTTAGCGAATGAGGGAGGAGGGGTCCCCCCTCCACTCTGGCCTTCTCAAACACATTCATTTAATGATTGCAATTCCCACTGCAAGCCTTTCAGAAGACTGTCATGCATGGTACTAGGGTGTCAGGGGATCCATTAACAATTAGACTAAAACGTTTGGTGTCCATCCCCACACCACAACATAACACTAAATAAATGCTCAATAAATGATGTTCACAACGCCTGGGAATGGGGTATTTCTGGGTGTGTGCGTGGAGGGAAGGGTTGTAGGTGTATTTCTTTTGCTCAAAATGCCCTTCCCTACTCCGTATAACTTTTAAATAGCTAGTAGCGGTTGTACCACAACTACATGGCATGACGTAACATTCTATAAACTGTGGATAATACACAGGTGCCAATACCGGGGGTGTGTTTTTATACAACTACATAAAATATTGTAATGCGGTTTACATACGGTGCGGTTAATTGTTGGGAAAATATGGTACTATTCTATTTTGTCCAAAGTAAACCTACAACCTTACAAAGTATGACTGCAAGCAAAAGCTGATCGCATGGAAACACAAGATCCCTAAGAAACCCTAAGCACTGTCTGGAACACAATTATGCATATAAGAACATGGCAGTTGAGCTAGGCTACAGATTGTTTTTACAGGTGAGAATCTATTTAAAATCTGATGAAGAAATAATCATTGCTTTAAAAACTTGTATTTTTAGATACTGTTAAGTTAGGCTATATATTTAATTAAAACATGTTTATAGGCCAATTATATTGATAAAGGAGCATTTACAAGGCAGAGGCCTAAAACATTCAGCTGTGCACGATTTCACAATAATTTGTGTAGTATTGTGAGTAGAGCACGCATGTTTTGTATGCGTCCATTTTCTCTGAATCACATGTATGTACATTTCAGAAAGACCTTAGACCTTAAATGAAGGATGGTTTCTGCACAACCTGTTTTATGAAAGAGGCCCTGGGTGTGGGTGGGGGAGATGCTTCGCAGCCCGCCCTCCAATTAGTTGGTAGAATGCGTTTAAGGTGTGTTAGGTGTGTCGGGATGGGTTTGTATAGGAGAGAATGCCATTCCTCTGGTTCTGCCAGTTTACTGATCAATGAAGACAATATGCAAGTTTGCATTTAAACCCTATCCTACACTTAACTACGCTACAGCACTCAGTAGTGTATTTGTAGAGGAAAAACATACCGTATAAGTTACGGACTGATAAAATGGCCTGTTTCGTAATGCTGAGATGCTGATACAGCAGTGTGTGGGAGTGGGGAGAGAACCTGTACCTGGAAACCGATGTTCTGGAGCTGTGGGATCAGGTGATCTAAAACTCTCCGTCCATCGAATAAGAACGCTGGTTTCAGCATGCGGCCGTATATCTTCTCATAGTCCAGATCCTAGAAAAGACACCATCACTCACATGTTCAGACTAAGCACATATTCGGTGTTATGTAATGTAGTCCAGAGGACAGTAAGGGGAATTACCTTAAACATATATCACACACACACACACACACACGCACGCACACACACACACACGTGTTTAACTGTTTAATTACCTTAAACATGTCCCACTCTGTGCAGATGACCAGAGCGTGGGCCCCTTCACATGCATCATAGGGGTCCGTCGTCACGGTGACCAGGTCAGACACTAAAGAGACGTCAGACTATTAAATGACATCACCACCTATATATGGCTAACTACTATATCTCCTCACATTAAGATATATATTATACACACACACACACACACACACACACACACACACACACACACAGACACACACACACCTCTTTCTGGGTTGTCTCCTGAGAGGTCCTGTATGATCTGCTCCTTGAGTACTTTAGGGTCATAGATGTGCAGTTTTGCCCCCTCATCCATAAGATATTTAGAGATATGTATACTGGAGGACTCCCTGTTGACAGATTTACACACAAGGACAGTTAAATCAGTAAATGTCTCAGATGGTTTCAGTGTTCATCTTCCTTTAAGATTATGAATATAGGACCCAGTCTGTGTGGGAAATGAAAAGGAATTAGTTTATGGGTAACAAACATGACAAGACAAGGTCTTCAGCCCCAACAGACCTAAATCATTTATTAAAACACAAGATGGTTCAATTTGAATAAATCCCAAAAAGATTCAAATCTACAGGTCACAATGGTACTCTAAAAGATGAGTACTGAGATTTCACGACTAAAAAAATTACTTTTTTATTTCTAAACAAACATCACACATGTGCACTCCTAAAGGTATCCCATAGACAGTCCATGCCTAGGGCAAACATTGGTCTGAGGTTTCAACACTAGTACAGAATGACTTTTGCTCTGAGGCTCAAAAGTGTGTGTGTGTGTGTAAAAAAAAAAAAAAGGGTTGTTATGGGTGTGAGTTCAGTGGAGGAAAGTTTAGAGATTAAACTAACAAGGTGAAATGTCAAACAGATTCACTTTTCATGAGTACAAAACACAACAAAACAAACAGAATTTCAGGCTAAAGTCTATCACACAGGGTATGTCATTTCTGTCCGAGTGGTGTGGTTATGTGTGTACCTGGTGTCTCCGGTGTCCTTTTTGAAGGAGAAGCCGAGCAGGGCTATCTTTTTGCCCGTCACGGTGTTGAACAGACAATCAATGATCCTGCTAGCGAACCGTCTCCTCTGGTATTCATTCATGTCGATTACCTTCATGGTAACAGGGAGTAACACACCAGCATGTGAGAAACACACTCACACAGGTCTCGTTGGAAACACACATAATCTGTTCACTACTGTAAGGCCAAAGACAGCAGTTCTCATTTTCAGAACCTGGTTCATTGTATGATTCCTATGCACTATAGCAGTGGTTCTTAACCTTTTTGGGGGTACTGAACCCTGCCAGCTTCATCAGTGCATTCGCCGAACCCTTCGTAATTTGAAAAGTAAAATATGATTTCTTCAAAACGTAGGTATGTATAAAAAAACGGCCCGATATTGCTAGTGTGAACCGGGCTTTACTGCGTGTGTCTTGTCCCCTGCCGAACCCCTGAGAGTGGCTCAACGAACCCCTGGGGTTCGATCGAACCCAGGTTAAGAACCACTGCACCATAGGGTTTTGATCAGAAGTGAATCTGCTACTACTCAGGAGAACATGGCTGACTCATGGTTGTTCCTAATCTTCGACGGAAGCAAGTCCAGTGCAGTTGCCGTATTGGCAGTTGTGGATATCTGACAGTATTTCACAACCTTCCTTTCCAAAGTGAAAAAGTGAAAGTGACTATGGCAGAGGTGGTGTAGACACACACACACACACACTCTGAATTCCACCTCTGCATTTGACCCATCCAGGGTAGTGACACACACAGCACCCAGTGAACACACACAGTGAAGTGAAGTTACACTAACCCGGAGCAGTGAGCTAGCAAACACTAGCTACCTCTGATGGATTTGATGTAATTGCATTAATCCTGATCTTAATTCGGTCTTTTGGTGGCATGCGGCTTTGGTGGCCTGCTGCTTGTTTTCAGCAAGTAAAAGAGGTGACAAATATGGGCCAGAGTCTTTGTATGTTAGGCCTGCTAAAGCTATAATAAGTTCTGGAATACTGCAACTAAGTCCTCGTTAAGGAGAGAGTTAAGAGCAACCTCGCAGTCCAAAACTTAACCAAGCCTGGGATACTCAACCAGGCCTGGGGGATACTCTGGCCTTTGCAACAGCGCCTCCACCAGATCTCCTCTTCCCAAAATGCTGACTCATTGTGAGACATGACTTGCATGGAGGGCAAAGTATGTACATTATCTGTCAAAACGCACTGTTAATGACTTAAGAATAGCTAACCCATTGTGGCACTGTGCAATAACCCTGGATCATTAATCAAACCACTGTACAATTACTCCTGCAATCATATTTATTTATTTCACCCTCACTGTATAACCGTCATACTCATACCGTCTAATATTTATCCCTGCACTTCTTGGACTCTCCCACTTCTTCTATTGTTGTGTTACAATTCACAGCTCCTGTATATAGGCATTCCTCCTTGTATATACTTTTTTAGACTTCTTAAACCGTTGCACTGCTTGTATTGTTTTGTGTAAGCACACTGACAGCCACTTGACCAAGCCGGTTTCCTTGTTTGTGCAAACTTACTTAGCCAGTAAAACCTGATTCTGATTCTGATATAATAAGGGCGTTGTATTAATAATAAACTTTTATGAAACATGTGCTTATGTATGTAGGATCATGGCTTTTCTGTGTTTCTGCGAGTGTGTAACTTAGATTATTAGGTGCCACTGGGTCTGCATATGTACAAGAGCATGTTAAGACCAGAGGTGAAAATAAGGGTCGAACTGTCGACTTTGTGCAAAACTGCCATCCTTGCAAGACAGGGAGCCTCAGACATCAGAGATCCACCACGTGGTTACCCCTGCTGAACGCTAAACTTCTGACTATATATCATTGCTTCACTCAGCCTTGTGCTGTGAGTGAGCCCAATTGCAATTGTTGTTGTCTAATAAATATAGTTATAGTCATCTCCGGAGTCCTGAGGTAACTAAAGTACATTTCCACTGTTTACGTAAGTGTGTATGCTTGTGTGTGTGTTTATGCGTGTGTGTGTGTGTATGCATGTACGTGTCTGTCATCACACCTGTTGCCAATAGGATGCGACCTCAGGTAGGTTCAAAGCCTCACACAGATAGACCAAGTTCAGCACATCTTTCTTGAAACAACTCCCTCCGAACCCTGAAACAAACAACAAAGACACACAACTGAGACTTGACATTTGGTGCCCTTGAACACACAATAGAGCCCAATTCAGAGCTCAGACGCAGAGCCCTAACAGTGATGTTTAACACTTTCAGCCCTTAAGTCAGTGGTTCTTAACCTCAGTGGTTCTGTGACTTTTGACCTTTGGAGGCTCTGTTGTGCCGTAGTTTCTCAGTGTAATCAGATACATGCTGGGATGCCTGTATTCATGTTTGACTTAAGTAAAGAACGTGTTTTTGGAAGCAAATGGTTGACCGTCTACTGCGTGTTTATTTAGAGAAATACACCACAGGTTCTTAACCTTATTGGAGGTACTGAACCCTGCAAGCCTCCTTAGTGCATTCACCGAACCCTTCGTAATTGGAAAAATAAAATATGATTTCTTCAAAACATATGTATATATAAAAACGGCCCGACATTGCTAGTGTGAACCGGGCTATACTGTGTGTGTCTTGTCCCTGCCGAACCCCTGAGGCTGACTCAATAAACCCCTAGGGTTCGATCGAACCCCGGTTAAGAACCACTGCCTAAAGTGATTCACCCTTACTCACCCACACTGGCTTGGAGGAACTTGCTGCCGATGCGCTGGTCCATCCCGATGGCTTTGGCCACCTCCTCCACGTCTGCTCCAGTGGCCTCACAGAGCGCTGAGATGGAGTTGATGCTGCTGATGCGCTGTGCTAGGAATGCATTCGCAGCCTTACGACACATGAAAGAGAAAACTGCCTGAGTCAACTCATCATTCAAGGAAGACATTCATATACACAAGACAGATGTATACTACACTGACCGACAGGCTTGAATGGAACCCCATATCGTGATTATAATATTTGCTTTGTATGCGTGTCCTCACCAGTTTGGAGAGTTCAGATGACCAGGTATTTGTGGTGATGATACGGGCTTTGGGGACCCAGTTCTCATAAACGGCACACAAAGCACGGATGGCCCTTTGACCCTCTGATGTTTCATCTCCACCAATCAGCACACGGTCTGGCTCTTTCAGGTTCTTCACCGCTGTCCCCTCCGCAAGAAACTCTGGGTTAGACAGCACCTGCACAGCCAGAGAAGTGATAACATGACTATCAGTGTGTAAAATCTCAGAGACAGACACAGACACAGACACAGACACACACACACAGACACACACAGACACACACAGACACACACAGACACACACAGACACACACAGACACACACACACACACACACACACACACACACACACACACACACACACACACACACACACACACACACACACACACACACACACACACACACACACACACACACAGGCACACAGGCACACAGGCACACACACACACCTGTAGGTTGAGGCTGGGTTTGGTGTTGGCATCAAATATCCTCCGGATGCTCTCAGCTGCGCGGACAGGCACAGTGCTTTTCTCCGTGACAATCTTGTAACCATTGGAAACCTCAACGATGCGCCGAGCACACGCCTCAATGTACTTCAAATCAGCAGCACGACCTTTCCCCATGCCATATGTCTTAGTGGGGGTGTTCACCTACGACACAGAGGGCAATAAAAGGTCAACAATGACCACTGCCTTTAAAAGAAAGGGTAGGTACCCATGTAACTGGGTTATGTAACTGAGTTATGTTCAATTCAATGTTACTACACATTGGTATAGAAGTTCAATGTTTGCCTATATTAAGTGTGCACACAGGGATATTCTTTCTCAGGTACGCATCAACTAACATAACCGATTGAGAGACATGCGTGTGACTTACAGAGATGAACACCAGGTCTGCGTCTCTGATGGCAGCATCAATGTCAGTGGAGAAGAAGAGATTTTTACCTCTACAGGAGAAAACCACCTCACTGAGGCCTGGCTACAGACAAACAAAGAGACTTTAGAGAAGAGACACACCTCAGCATTACTGAGACTACACAATAGAGAGAAAGTTAAAAACCACACACACATACAATGGAATCACGAATTACACAGGTGGAATCATAAACAACTTATTTACATCGTAAGACTCAACGCGATACAGGCTAAGTTTATAAGTTCATTGCTGAGAGCTCTCCCTCTCAGTATTAGTATAAGTGAGTATTAATACGTGATGGTGTGCAGCTCAACCTACTTCATAAATGGGCAGTGTATCCGAGTTCCAGGCTTTGATTCGGGACTCATTCACGTCAACTACAGTGACACGGATTTTGGGGCACATCTGAGCGATAACACTGCAAGTGGGTCCCCCCACATATCCAGCCCCAATACAGCATATCTTCTTTATCTCAAACATCTAGGGACCAAGACAATTACATTTAGTCATTTGGCAGACTCTTTTGTCTAAAGCAACGTACAACGAGAGAACAGTCAAGTTTCGAGCAATAAGGACCTAGTGTAACAATAAATACTATTTTTCATAAGAAAAAGAAAAAAGTGCAGGAATGTAACTGCTTTAAGTGCAAGTTAAGTAGTAGTAGTAGTAGAAGTGCAAGTTAGGAAGGGAGGTGCTCTCTGAAGAGTTTGGTCTTCAAGAGCTTCTTAAAGGTAGGGAGGGACGCCCCTGCTCTGGTAGTGCTAGGCAGCTCGTTCAATCAACATTTCAGTTGGGCTATTAAATCAACCTATTACACTTCCTGATAACAAATCAAGAGAGGCTAAGCATAATAGCAACAAAACAAAGGCTAACAGAGTGGCCTTCTGCCAGCTTTTCACAAATAAATCCACTAGGTTGCTAATGATTAGACCTTTCAAACAATTGCTAATGTTTCAATTAAGTGTAAAGTTTCATTTATTTGGATCCGGTTGGTATTAAAGACATAACCCATTGGACAAGTTCAGCTTAGGGTCCTAGGCGAATGACATCCTGAAGGCTCATGGATATAACCAATGAGACGATATAAATACAAACAAAATCAGCTGCAAAACTTACCGTATTGATAAACTAGCCTGGGACACAAAACACAGGATAACGAAAATCACGACCACGACGTTCAATGGGCTAGTAGAGCACAGAAAGTTAACCGTAGTGGCACTTCACGTCAGTAGTGTTGTCGGCTTGATACTGTACAGTGTAGTCTTTAAGAACTCCGACCAACTTTGCCATCAAGCAAGCACAACCCCGTAACATATCTTCCGGAATTTGTGAACGGCTGACGTTAGGCCAATCAAAGCTCTCCACGTCAGCATGACGGCAAAGAACAGTCAAGGGATTTTCGAGGAGGGATTTTCGGCACACCTCTGAGTTGGCGTCACCACAGATGAGAGGACAAACGCAGACCATTGGTCCAGCCAACGTTATGTTTTAAGATCTTTATTAGAGATAAGGAAAAGTGCATAGTACAAGCCCTTTCTGTGATATGAATACAGTGTTTTGTATAGCATTATGTAGAACAATCATGATTAAATCATTAAACAAAAAAAAACAATCAACAGTACAATCTGATTAATAAGGCATAGTCTCCACAGCCATCTGAGGTTGCGGTAGTCACTATGACGTGAATGAGCCACTGGGTATAACATCATCATCCGAACATGTCTCCAAAAGGTCTGCCCAGATTTCGATAAAACTAAACTCCACCCATGATTCGTTTGCTTTGGATGCAGGCGGACACACACACACACACACACACACACACACAAACACACACACGAACACATACCACACACACACACACACACACACACTATGTCTCATACATTCTTTAATTTGAAGGGTTTTATGATTTAGTTAGTAACATAGCATCCAAACACACACACACACGCGCACTGTGTTGAAATAAGACCGTACAAACGTCATCACACCTCTGACTCATTACAAACATGTGCAAAACATTAAAGTTGGGGGGAAGGGTGTGGGGTCCTTCAAAGGTCTGCCTCTGTGACTTTATTCCGGTCTAGACTTCACAAGAACCCCAATTCACCCCATTTGACATCAGAAAGGAATGTGAAGAACCTCCACCCTGGTGTAACTGTTTCCGTTTCACAAACACATCACGCACACGCACACGCACACGCACACGCACGCACACACACACACACACACACACACAAACACACACACACACACACACTAAAAAACAGCCACCTGCAGTGCTTAAGAAGAGAATATGAAGCCACAGTTGAGCGGAGGAGCTGTTATTAAAGGTCATAAAGCGAACGATTACAGAGTGATGGCTGCTCAAGGTCAGAGGTTACAGCTCAGGTCCTTAGCCAGTGGTAAAACAGTTACCATAGCGATGGTTAATCCACAGGAGGAGCAGGTGGGTCCCTGTGCTCAGTCTACAAGAAAGAAATACAATATGCAATCAATCCAAATAAGCATGTCAGACGCGGTTAAAAACACTCTTACATGGAAACAAACTCACATGTACATTCATACTAATACCTACTGCAGTTCAGATACAGAATCAATGTCACAGAACTAATACACTGAAGAGGAAAACTATTCATGTCATGAGATTCTGAGACTGTAGTTTGTAGTACTGATAGGCCATAGTCTGGGAAGTCCCGCCCCACTTCTTCCGGCCAAATTGATTTTGCCTCTGCAGTGGGTCTGGTCAACTTCGGATAGCCGTTCATTTCAAGATTTCCAGAATCCTTGGAGCCAATCACAAACTGGCTTTTGGCTACCTGGCGCGCCATTGGCGGATTTACCACGGCTACGTTACAAAATCTACTGCACGGAGAGTTTTTAAACATTGGACATGGTGGCCGCCGAAGCACCGCAAAACTTCGATAAGGCAAGTTTTCTTTGAAAACAGAACAGAAACTTGCCCTGGAACAATTCATACAGAAAAAATATGTGTTTGCTTTATTACCGATCGTTGTATCGTTGTATAGTATCGTTGGTCTGATTGGTTAAAGGACTGTCCAATCAGATGGCTGAAGTGGAGCGCCGTTGAGAGTTGGCCAGACCAACTGAACAAATGGAATGCAGTGAAGGGGCAGGGAATTCCCAGACAAGAAAGGCCAGGCAAAATAGCCCATTTTGGAGCCAAAAATAGAATGAATTGAAAAATATTTTTTTCAGCATAGATCATTTCTCTGAGTGGTCCAGAACAACATACTAAAAGTCCTAAGAAATCCTAGTTGAGGAAATATGTTTAATTCTCATCAATCTGAGATGTGTGCTAATAATGCATGGCAAAAAAATTTACACAATGAAAGTACCCATGAAAATTTCAATATTTTGTATTACAAGTTTCTTTGAAAATGAATTTTAATATGCAAATGAGCTATACACAGTCGAATTTTTTTTTCTGAAAAGGCTATTTTGCCTGGCCTATGATGGTAGTTGAGCTGTTCACTTACATGGTGGGGTCTGCAGTCTGCAGGCCCATTCCTCATGCTGAGGGGGCGTAACAGGAAGAGGATAGCTGCCAACACCATCCACCCCATGATGATCATCGGCACGGTGAAGTCTTCACCAGCTGAAGAGCTCGGGCCAGGCACTACACACACATAGGGAAATGAAGTCATCAGATTGCTTATGAGTCAGCTAAGGGGAATACTTCATGAAATCACTTACAAATTATACATCTATTCATTTCATTCAGAAAACAATTATGCATATCTAAAACTATCAATAACTATGAGCACCTAATGAGTGATATTGAGGCTGGCACTATGATTAAGTTTTATTATGTAAGAAACTATTTCAGTGGATAATTGAGAGATTAAAATTCTCTAAAATACATTAAAATACTTACAGCCGTATTTAACACCCAAGTAATAATAATAATTCATTTTATTTTTAACGCACTTTTCTTTCCAAAGAATCTCAGAGTGCCTACATATTAGAAATGAACTATAATAATACAATAAAATTAAGAACAAATTTAAATATTAGCACAATATTTAACACAAGGCCAGAAATGCCTTCCTGAATAAAGTACATGGCTACATTAGAACATGACAATATGCCTATGGTTTTTGAATGTATTTTTAAGTATGCCAGTCTATGTGTGAAAATATGACTACTTCTATGTGCAACTACCCTTGGGTAGTATTATTAGAGGACATACTCTCCTGAGGGCAATCTGTGTCTGTACAATAGGACTGGGACTGCCGCAGCTGCAAAACATTGCAAACGAGCAAGCGTCTTAATTGCATCAGGAAACAACTTTCATCACACATATCAGAAAAGAGAATATCTACACTGCCTTGTGGGGTTATTTTGGAACAATGTTTCCAGATTAGGCTGAAATGATATCAACACAAGACTACCACAGGCTCTGTGGTTATCGGAAAAGTATTACAACTGTTTCATGAAGCCATTCATCTTTGCATTTATTTTCAATTCTTACACAATATTCCATTCCAACTAGATCAGCCCTGGAGGACTTGTTTTGGGCCATTTTGAACTAATCACCCCAAACTATAATTGTAATAGTTGTTTGCACTGAGCAGCTCTCTTTTAGGTGTAAGTTTGAGAAGAGTATACTACTGGCTCCCCCTGCTGATTATAACACTAACTTCAACCAACAAAACAAAGATACTGCAGAAATAGCTTAAGAAGTAGGGAGTTTGGGTTTGAAAACAAGCAAATCTAACTACTGAAAAGGCATGCAACAAACACCAAAAACATGACAGCGGTCATTGATAAAAAGGCTTGCTAGCATGGCAATGTATGTCTTTTGCTGATATAGTTGTGACGATGTGCTGCGATAGCTTTTGGTACATTTTCACATGCTTACCATGAAAATACAATGAAGGGTAGGTGTAAAATGAAGGTATTGCTGGAATTAAGTCAATTGATGTATTGAAAAGGAACAGACTTATACTCTGAAAAGACTTAATAGAATACATGATTAAAAAGAGCACAATAAGCTCCAACAAGTATATGAGAGAGAGAGAGATCCAAACTCACCAGGTTGATCAGTCTCTTCATGGCATGCTCATGAGAGCAGATGCATTCACAGGGGTCAAATCCATCTGCCATATCTGTTTGATAAATACACAAAGCAAAGTGTTAACACAGGGAGGGCTGTTAGGGCAAAGGAAGGTGTTTGCATATTGTACAGACCACTGAGGCTTCTTTAGCATGAGTTTGCATCAACAGCAAACACACATAAAAAAATGGGTAAACCAATAAAACAACAGCTTTTATTAAAAACATCTGTGCACTCATTCATAATATCCCTGTACACTGGTCATGCAAAATCTTGCCTCAAGCCTACATGAGACTTGAATGCATAGTTAATCAAAGGCAAATTGGGACAACACAGCCAGAACTACCCCAGGGACTATTCTTTTCCCGTCAGTGTAATGGGCTCTCATTAAACACTCCATCTGATTTCTGAAAATCCTCTCATTAAGCAGTGTAGATGCAAGCAACTCTGTTGCACATAATGTAAATTACACTTTAATCAATGATTAGTGCGAAAACCTATAGCTGAACAAGTATTAACATGCAAACAGTCCCTACGATGTTTCTTTGAGCATTCAATGTTCAAACACAGCATGATCAGATAAATCCCTTGCTTTGCAGAGAGCTAAAAAAAAGAGTACAAACGCACAAAGCAGACTATTATTACAACTCATCCCAACCCAAGAATTGTGTTAGAATGAATTATGGCATAGGGATTCTGAACAGGGACGTTTCACCCAAAGTCTTTAAACGTAGGCTATCTGTGAAAGGTGTTGTTAACTCTCTATTGGAGTTTCACATACTTTCTACTCTACGTTTCTGTCATTAAGCTGAACATTAGGTTTATTATCTAGCTGGTCTACCAGGATGTGCTGTGATGGTCAAATATGAGGTTATTTGTTAAGAATGCAGCTGTCAGTGAATGCAAATATGCTATGTGGGTCAGGCCCATCTAGATAGTACACAGGATGCCAACCCGGATGTCCGTGTCAACTCGTTTACAAAAGCTTTCAAACGGGCAATACCATTTCTCTCCATTCACCCAGGCTACTTCTCACACAGACTAAAGGAGCAGAATAAATTGAGACTTCGTGATCTATAACAAACACTATGGTAACCCCTAAAAGACAGAGTCAAAAACGGATTCAGCCGACGTGATATAAGTTGTCACTGCCTGTATGTAGCCTACATACAAATGAAATAGCCGAAGCTGCCAAAAGTGTAAAGAACTCTGTAAGAATTGTTATTAAAAAATGTCAAAGTAAAGAAGCAAACATCGCAAGTCGTCCAGAATGACAGTATGGACCTTTTGCATTTAAAAATATCTAGGCCTAATATTGAACATAAGATAACTGGTTTCGTCCATTAACATCATTTGAAAACATTAGTAGCGTAGCCTACAAACAGCTATTGAAGTAAGACACTGATTATCGACACAATGATTCGACCATGCAACTTACTTGATGATTTCAACGGATAGATGTTGCAAATGATATGCGTTCGTTTTAAATGGCAATTTGACAGGAAGAATACAAAATTCTAACACAAAAGGTAGAGCTACACTATCCACAAACGACAGCTGGTTTGGTTTGGTTTGTTTTCTTTAGGCTACTCATCAGCCACGTCGATGGGTCACGCGAGATTTTAGTTTATGGGGCGTCAAGCCGGTTTTCGCCTATACATGTCTATGGGTTTTCGCGTTCATCTCAGATGCTTCATCCAATCGACGTGGTGCTATGCTTAAGCGCTAAATTAGTAAAAGTTGCATAGCAGCAAGTAATGATTGGTAAAAGCAGAACATGGTTTGCATGTTTAAAAGTGGAATAAACTCATGTATAATATAGAAATGCACCACCAAAGACCAGACACAGGCAATGATTACTAGACCTTCACCATCATTCTTAACTGTGGGATGTATTACATTGGGAAATCAAATCCTCAGAAATAGAAGGATATAGCAGAGAGGGAAGGAAACTGGACAGGAATGAGATCTGGCCACCAATGTAGGCTACTTGTGGGATATACATTGAGTGCTTTTCAGTTTTAACTGTCAAATGGTTTGGAGACTCCTGTTTTACACTTCTTCTGCCTGTAGCAGCAAAATTATTATTCCTCAAATTCAGAAGCTCTTTTAAATGAATGTTTGCTTGTTTCTGTGTCTTTACCATTTGGTGAATATTGTGAATATCTAACCTTTGTCATCATGAGCAACCAACCTGGGGTTTGCCTATTGTAATCCTGCACTATGCAGGACACGTTTCATTCAGCAGATACATTTAGCTCTCTGCTTGAGAAGAAGAAAAATGAGACATTTTGTAAAACATTTGACTGTTAACACATGGTGACATGTAAAGTCAGAACAGTTTGAAAAGCAACGCATAGACATAGTCTCATCATTTGGTACACTGCATCTGTAACACCACTTGTGGACAATTTCCTTAAAAAAAAATCCTTGTGTGTATTTTAGTGATGCTTTTGACAAAGGGGATCACACTGTTTAACTAAAAAAATGGAACTCAGGAAGCCATGACGTTCGCTAACCAGAACGTAATATGTATTGTTGTATATTACCCTTTTTTAATTTTAAAATCAACTGAGAATTACAAACAGGAGTTTGTAAAAAGCTGACGTTTAGTTGATGATAGTTTGTGTTGAGGACCAAAATGAATACTGGTAGGACAGCCTGGCTTTGATGAAGTAAAAAAATACATAATTTAAAATGTTACGCCTGTGTGCTTATCAGCCAGCTACAATTTGACATATTTAACATTCAAAATTGTGTCGAGCCTTTCATCACATGACACGACACCGCCACTGAAGCTTGCCAACTGCAGTTAATCATTTCAACATATTCTGGACAATACAAGCTTTCCATAGAGCAAGTTGCTTAACATTCAGTGAAACGTTCTAGTTCTATGTTGCTGATTATTACCCATCATTTTTCCAGACTAACATTGTGCGCACGCATAGGGGGCTAGGCATTTGTTTACAGGGTGTACTATTTTAGGGTAAAAAGGCTGAAAGAGAAGAGGACCGAACGAAAGAGCGCAAGAGAGGGGGGGTCCCGAAAGAGAAACAGAGTGTAGCTGCTGCTGCGGCCCGACCAGGACACGGCAAAGCCATGGCTAACATCGCAGTTCAAAGAATTAAAAGGGAGTTCAAGGAAGTTTTAAAAAGCGAAGAGGTTTGTCTTTATGTGTGATTTAAAGCGAATGCTAAGACTTGTTATAAACCAGGTTTAAAGTGCAACGTTATTGTTACAGAATTCAATATGATGTGAACATCTAGAGAAAATGCTAGCTAGCCAGCCAAGCGAGCTAGTAGGCAAGTTGGCATAGCATAAACTACCGAGAATGTGAAGCAAGGCCCTAAATACACTAAGTTAGCAAGTCATCTGCGTTGGGTTTGGCAACAGATTATGTGTAAAGACAAGCGATACGAATGACAAAGCATCTGGATGACATGCAATGTTAAAACACAAACAAGCAAATCTGTGTGTATCCGCCAACACTGTCGTGTCGTACTTCATCTACCGTATCTATTGCTAGGGCTAACCAACGCTAACTTATGTCATCTGTCGTAGGCTACGCTCATGGGCCGTTAGCATAGTGGTGCTACCTTGCTAACAGATCCCTAACATAACTGTCAGACGTCACACTAAAATCGGGATCTGGTCTGTTGAGTTTACACATGTGGAATGTCAGCCACGGACACGGTTATGTCATTAGCAGTACTTTGTTCCTATTGTGAAACAAAATAATATTGAAGTCCGCAAACGTTAGCTAATCAATGTAGCACCAGATGCTACGTTGAGGGCACTGTGGCCTTAACGACACTTTGCTATCTGGCTATTGGTTTGGCTTTTACTATTTGTGTTGCCACGATCAACGAATGTTTCACTTTAGTGGTACAGGTAACCTTGAAATTGACATTGTCATTACATTAAGGCACTGATTTTTTTTAATAACCGTATGCAAGTTGGTAATGGCACCCACGCGACTCATGTCTCTTTCTGGGGTGTATCTTCCTTGATAGTCTCTGTTTATTCCTTCCACATTTTCAACAGACGAGTAAAAATCAGATCAGAGTAGACCTTGTGGACGAGAACTTCACAGAACTGCGTGGGGAAATCGCAGGACCACCAGATACACCGTATGAAGGTACACACTCACGGCCGCACTCCGTACCAATATATTCATAGCACTTATGGAATGTTATTTTGAAGGATTAAGTGTTTATGGGTTAGGCTTCTTGTTGGGGCATGACATATTTGTCACTTACTATCTGTTTGTGTTGCCATATGTAGGTGGGCGATTTCAGCTGGAGATTAAAATTCCAGAGACATATCCATTCAACCCTCCAAAGGTAAGGAATCATGGGAGTGATGGGGTGTCCTTACTGTGGGCTATACAACCTCAACCTACACACAGTGGAACTTCATGCAGTTCATGCTGACAAATAGATGTCTAACCAAGACCAAAACCACATCCAAGTGAAACTTATAGATTTATTGTAGATCACTTGGGTGGTGGTGATACAGGCCACTGCAGGATGCCTGTGTGAGTCGCTTTGGATACAAATTTCTGCTACGTACTGGACCTTTACCGCTATTGTAAAGTGTAGTCTGCCGTACAACATGAGAGATGATAATGTGTTGTAATAGAAAATTAAGGTCTTAACTGCACATAATTCAGAACGTAGACACAGTGTCAAGTTGTTAAAAACCCCGTCATTGCTGTGATGTGTGAGTGTAATCTTCTAAAAACTCTCTTCATTAGAATCCTTTGCACTTTTTATTGGATTCAGCCATCAACGTTCCTCTAGCTGTCTGTCCAATATGTGCTCTCCAAAAAAGTTGTTCATGTGCGGTCCTGGCTTTGAAAATGGGAAATAATCCAAGCGGCTAAGACAGTCACACACTACTCCAAACGATCAACACGTTGCTTCAGGAGAACGTTAGGGAGGGGTGTAATTTGATTGTCTGTTGAGCTCAAATATCAACAGCTTTTCACCAGAATCAAGGGCTTTAAGCATGCTGTTGTTTTAAGTCGTGGTGTGTAGTTGTGTGTAGGATCTAAATGTCTCTATTTCCCTCTTGACCATTTGGTCTGTCAGGTGAGGTTCATCACAAAGATCTGGCACCCCAACATCAGCTCTGTGACTGGAGCTATTTGCTTGGACATCCTGAAGGACCAGTGGTAAGTGTGTGTGTGTGTGTGTGTGTGTGTGTGTGTGTGTGTGTGTGTGTGTGTGTGGCACAGGAGCTGTGATGTGTGGGGTTACGCTGTTTCTGTAGGTATAGAAAGTAGATGTAGGTGTGTGCATACTCTCCCATAGCCAGGGTTGCACAAACATTTCTATCTGGAGACAACCATTGTGAATTGGAGACTGAACGTGGGTGTGAATAATTACACCATTAAGCACGTTTGAAGTTTCTAAACAAACCCAAGCACCTCCTAAAGACGGGGGTTGAGGATAATTCAATACCACTGTCTCAAAGAACAGGCAAATGGAGAAGGCAGGAGGGGCCTTACAAAAAAAGGCACCTTGAGTGAGTTGGATCCAGACTGAACTCTCCTTATATAAATCTGACCCAGCTAGACTAGGACCTTCTTACTAAAGAGATGAGGGAGCACATATACTGAAAACATGTATGTGTGCAGTGCACTGTGAGTTGTGCACGTGAGTTGAGTGAGTTGGAACCAGACTGAACTCTCCTTATATAAATCTGACCCAGTTGGACTAGGACCTTGTGACTAAAGAGATGAGGGAGCACATATACTGAAAACATGCATGTGTGCACTGTACTGTAAGTATGTCTGCTAACTAAGTGTGTTTGTGTTTTAGGGCGGCTGCGATGACATTGCGGACAGTGCTGCTCTCTCTCCAAGCCCTTCTGGCCGCTGCAGAACCAGATGACCCACAGGATGCTGTGGTAGCCAATCAGGTATGAGAAACCACAGAGTCCAAGTGAAAACCCCACCAAACCCATTCTGATTGCATGACCCAAGGGGTGAAGATGTTTAACACTCTAGAGCACATGAAAGTGTGTGTGGATAAGAATGTTTTGAGGAACTCTTTCAAGCCAGTGGGGTATTCTAAGAGAGGACTTTAAAGTCCCTTTCTTCAAGAGTAAAATGAAATATGTACACAACCCATTAACAGGGGCTGGACTGCTGAATTCTTTGAAAAGGACATTGTGTCAGTTTTTAAGTTTTAGGCAGGGATGATTGTGTTCATATGAAGTTGCCATGTTAATGACTGGTTGGTTTCTGTGTGTGTGTGTGTGTGTGTGTGTGTGTGTGTGTGTGTGTGTGTGTGTGTGTGTGTGTGTGTGTGTGTGTGTGTGTGTGTGTGTGTGTGTGTGTGTGTGTGTGTGTGTGTGTGTGTGTGTGTGTGTGTGTGTGTGTCTGTGTGTGTGTGTGTGTGTGTGTAGTATAAGCAGGACTGTGAGATGTTTAAGCAGACGGCCCGGCTCTGGTCTCACGCGTACGCTGGTGCTCCTACTGCCCACGCCGAATACACGCGCAAGATTGACAAGCTCTGTTCCATGGGCTTCGACCGAGTAAGTTGACTCCTCTCACCCCCAACCTCCAGAACATTCACATGAAACGGACACACTTTTCACCAATACACTGTAGATACAAAGGAATTAGTGAAGTTTATTAGGAAGTGACCCATATAAATGTCTGAAAGTACAATGGTAACTGTCTCATTGCAGAAATTCAGTATCTTTCAAGAGGGAGCCATATTAGTCATTCGTGGCACAAGGTTAATTAACTGCCAGTTAAACCTGCATATACCACAACATTATTTTAGTATGCCCCCTAGCATTCTTGTAGTATGCCCCCTCCTTTAAAGTATCATTTTTGTAGTATGCCCCCTCCTTTAAAGTATCATTATTTTAGTATGCCCTCTCTCCAAAGTATCATTATTTTAGTATGCCCCCTCCAAAGTAGCATTCTTGTAGTATGCCCCCTCCAAAGTAGCATTCTTGTAGTATGCCCCCTCCAAAGTAGCATTATTTTAGTATGCCCCCTCCAAAGTATCATTATTTTAGTATGCCCCCTCCAAAGTAGCATTCTTGTTGTATGCCCCCTCCAAAGTAGCATTATTTTAGTATGCCTCCTCCTTCAAAGTAGCATTCTTGTAGTATGCCCCCTCCAAAGTAGCATTATTTTAGTATGCCTCCTCCTTCAAAGTAGCATTCTTGTAGTATGCCCCCTCCAAAGTAGCATTATTTTAGTATGCCTCCTCCTTCAAAGTAGCATTCTTGTAGTATGCCCCCTCCAAAGTAGCATTCTTTTAGTATGCCCTCTCCAAAGAATCATTTGTTTAGCATGCCCCCTCCTCCAAAGTAGCATCCTTTTAGTATGCCCCCTCCTCCAAAGTAGCATTCTTTTAGTATGCCCCCTCCTCCAGGTAGCATTCTTTTAGTATGCCCCCTCCAAAGTAGCATTCTTGTAGTATGCCCCCTCCTTCAAATTAGCATTCTTTTAGTATGCCCTCTCCAAAGTAGCATTCTTGTAGTATGCCCTCTCCAAAGTAGCATTCTTTTAGCATGCCCTCTCCAAAGTAGCATTCTTGCAGTATGCCCTCTCCAAAGTGGCATCCTTTTAGTATGCCCCATCCTTCAAAGTATCATTCTTTTAGCATGCCCTCTCCAAAGTAGCATTCTTGTAGTATGCCCTCTCCAAAGTAGCATTCTTTTAGCATGCCCTCTCCAAAGTAGCATTCTTTTAGCATGCCCTCTCCAAAGTAGCATTCTTGTAGTATGCCCTCTCCAAAGTGGCATCCTTTTAGTATGCCCCCTCCTTCAAAGTAGCATTCTTTTAGTATGCTAAACTCCTGGGTTTTTGAGCAGTTCAGATTAGTTTAGTTGTGTCTGAAAGTACCTGAAGAATTTATAGGGACATAGGGAATGATGGGACACAACCTCAAACATCATGTTAACAGTGTGTTTATAACATCATGTTAACAGTGTGTTTATAACATCATGTCAACAGTGTGTTTATGGATGGAACACACAGTTCACTCTCTCTCTCTTTTTCCTTCTGTTCACAGAATGCAGTAATAGTGGCCTTGTCGTCTAAATCCTGGGATGTGGAAACGGCAACGGAATTGTTGCTGAGCAACTAACCCCCCCCCCCCCCCCCAACCCCCTCATTTCATTACACACTTCTCGCCTCTTGTTTTTCAGTTTTCCCCTCTCGTTTACGCGTCTGTTCATCACGCTACTCCTGTTCTTTTGTTTAAAGCAGCATCTCTTCCCTTTTTAATGAGCCAAATACTGCAAAAAAAATACCATTAGTGTCATCTGGGATTGACATTAGGTTAAATAAAATACACCGATTGCATCAGAAAAAAAAAAATTTAACTGTAAATAAAAATATAAAGGTGTAGGTTGCAAAAGAAGATTGGGACTATAAAGACTTAATTTTGTTCTGTATTATAATAGAGGTTTCAGACAAGTTCAATTCATGCATGAGGGTGTTGCTTGGCGACGGGTCAAACAGGGTCCTCCTCACCATAGAGATAAGGCCAAACCTAACCCTTCATTACTCTGGACTAAACAGCAGATGTCTCCTCATCCTCGCTGGACAGTGCTGGGGGTGGTGGGGGGGAGAGTAGCTCAGCCGGAGGAGTTAGTGAGTGAGTCAGTGTCAGTGAGAGGAGTGATAAGTGCACTAGTGAACCAGTGACAGTGAGAGGAGTGAGTGAGTGCACTAGTGAACCAGTGACATTGAGCGTGTGGGCACTAGTGAGCAGATGTGCTGACTGCTTTGTTTTTGAGGGCTTGTGTACACATGTTGTACAAGTCAGATAGTCGTGGGTGAGAGTATGTGTTTGTGCGAGTTATGAGTGAATGGCTGTCTGAATGATAGTGACAGTGTGAGTGTGTGTGTGTGTGTGAAAGGTTTAACATGTTCTCTTGTCTGGACTCTGACCCCCTTCGAGTTTTACGGCAGCTGCAGGTCACAGCCATGACCTCTTTACCATCAGCCCCCGAAGTCGTCGTCCCCCCCCCCCCCCCCCCTAATGTAAGACGCCATGTTTACCGTCAACGCACCGTTATCTGTTCCTTTGTGCAGAAAGAGGACTTTGCGTTTCTGTCATTAGATGCCAACACTCTGTTCAACTGTTCAGGCCCACGCACAGTGACATACACCGCTACAACAGAGATGTGAGCTGGAGACTCAACCCCCGACTCCCTCTTATACACACTAACTCACACACACACACACACACACACACACACACACACACACACACACCCCAACATCAATCAAGTCCCATTCACCTGGACAGATGCCTCATCATCAGAATGCATCAGTGATGGCTGGATTTATATTTTGTAAGAAAACAGAAACAACTAAAAAAAAGAGACTCTGAAGGCCTTGCGTCCTCTGGTGCTGTTCTGGTGTGAAGCACGGCACGAGGAGGAAGAGGAGGAGGAGGAAGTGCAGAAAAGAACGGACGCGGGACTGCACACAGGCCTTTCTTTCACTCCTCAACAACAGATAAAAGAAAATGACGAATGAGTCATATGAGCATGGTTATTTATTGTGAAAATGAAAATGTAACGTTTCTTTGATTAAAAAACATGAAAACCTGAACCAAAAAAAGTCCGTTTGGGGGTTTGTTTGGGGGCAAAGTTTTGATTTGGGGAGTTGGGACTTAAACTGTCCAGTATCAAATTTTTTACTAGGAAATTGGAATAAATAGTTTTTCAGAAACGCAGTGAACTCAGTGGACAACTATACTTCTAAAAGCATTTATTTTCCTGTCAACAAAGAAAAAAAAAACAACAAATTAAATATGTTCAAATCGTGCACATCTACACACACACACACACACAAAAAAAAATCAATGGCATTGGGAATCAAGGATGCAAAAGAAAAGGTTGCTATCTAAATCTTAAGACTTAAAAAAATGGAATAAACATGATGTCCAACATAAAAACCTTCCAACGTTTCCCCATCACCCCGACAGTATACCGAGTTGACAGATCCCTATTGATACAGTATGAAAATTTGTTTCACGAATTTGGATTTGAAAAAAATCCTTTTGTGAAGTGGCTAAAGGCAAAGGCATGATGGAGAGAGGGAGGGAGACAGGGAAGCATTTCTCTGCCTGCTCATCTGACAAATTCTGTCTACGACGTATTTAGCACTCCTCACTTTCGGAGCGAGAGACCTGAGAACTTTCGTTTGAGGCCACTCACACCACGCATACCCTCCCCCATCACACACACACACACACACACACACACACACACACACACACACACACACACAAAAGAGAGATACAACAAACGGGGACAGAGAAAGGCAGTAAAGTGTGGAAAATCTGCATGATTTAATTGCTGGCAATTCTCAGTTTAAAACTGCCCAAGTTTAAAAACAACAGAAAAAAGAAAAACTAAACACAAACACACTTCAGCTTTCATCATTCACCTCTAGTGGGCAGTGTCAGTGTGTGTGTGTGAGTGCACGCATGTGTGTGTGTGTGTGTGTGTGTGTGTGTGTGTGTGTGTACGTGTGTGTGATGGGGGTTATGCATGAGAAGAGCTGGAGTCTGGGGGAAGGCAGGTCATTTCTGTACAGGTGAAAACTTCGGCAGGCCCCCTCCTTTACCTGAAAGGCACAAAGGAGAGATCACTTAACTTTCAATGATTTTAACACGAGAGGACACATTTGAACCGACATCTGAGTGATGCTCAAAATCTGATTCACATGGTCTGACATATTAAGGAGGTATTAAGAAGAGTTGTGGTGTCGTGCAGGAATGCCGACGTCCAAAACAAACTGTCCATTTTAATAATAATAATAATAATAATAATAATTCATTTTATTTTTAATGCACTTTTCATTCCAAAGAATCTCAGAGTGCCTACATATTAGAAATGAACTATAATAATACAATAAAAAAAAAAAATTGTTGTTAATTCCCTGACGGCCTCAGCCCAGCTCACCTCTGCAGGTCTATCTGTCTCTGTGTCCCGGCCTTCTTGGCCTCGTCCTGTTTTGGTATCTTGGCACTGTTTGGCTCAGTAGCTGCCGTGGCGGTGAGGGCCTGGGCTGGTGCCGTTCTTTTCCTGCCCCTGCCACCCCCGGTAGCTGGTGCCCCCCCCTCTTTCTCCGGGGTCACCGCCGCTGAGCTGGCCAAGTTCTTGGGAGGCCTTCCTCGTCCGCGCTTCACAGGGGTAGGGGTCGCTGCTGGGGCGTTGGAGACGACGATGTTCTCAGTCTGGGAGTCGTCCTGTGGAAGACAGGACATAATCAGACGAGCAGAACAGCCCCAGCACAGGGGCACTGTTGAGGAGGGGGGGTGATGCACTTTAAATGCCTGCACTGATATTCAGCGTATTCTTTTGGTCATTACCGTTCCAGTGACGAGGAAGAGCCTTTATGTGAGCCCCCTGAAGTACGACCTGCCCTCTTTAAGACTCAGCACTGGGACAATCTAAAGCCATTGCTCTTCATCTCAGCACCTTGACTATCTAAATGTATGTCTTTTTAAACTTGTTTTTACTTAAGCTGAGTATTTATAGTGTAAATCTGTATAGTTATATTGTATATATTTGTGTTGTTTTTGTTTTTGACTTTCAATTGCACTGAAGTCTGAGAGCTGCCACCTCAATTCCGTTGCACTTGTGCAATGACAAATAAATATATTCTATTCTATAGCCACTGCCCTTGCAGCTTCTTGCCTTGGTGCGGGTGGCGTATAGGTTAAACAGAAGCTGTACAAGAGGAATGTCCCTGACTGCTCCAGTCTCCTCACATTTCACAGCGCCTTACTAGAGTCGAACACACTCAGCACAATCACAGGGTTCTGCAGACACACACACACACACTCACACACACATTCCAGGAGACGTCTAGCTTGGCTCTCACATTAAAAATGTACCGTACAGTTTCTATATATGGAAATATGACACGGACAGCTCTTTGCAGAGAATATGTTGTGGTGATGTGGAGTGGCAGGCGTGTAATGGACCCGGGAGAGTGTACTGTATATCTACAGCTGTCTATCTCGGCTACCTAGAGTTCCTGCGTATGAAGTATTGATATCAACTGAAAATACTGTTGAAGGTTCTCTTAGATCAATAAGAACAAACCAAGTGTAGCCTTAATGAAATCTGGTGTCACTATAGCTGCTGACTGACACACACACACACACACACTTTACTCACCTTCTTTTTGACCTCTCCAACCACTATCACAGGGTTTTCTTCATTTTCGCTTGCTCCGGTCACAGATGCTACAGCCCCTGTGTCCCTTCATGAGAGAAACAGAGCCATCATGATCCTTGTTAACAGTACAAATATACAGTATATATATATATATATATATATATATATATATATATATATATATATGTGACTATGCATGTAAACAAATGTGCATAGAATGTTGATAACCTGGTGGAATGTGATTTTAATGTACCTGTTCTTGGAGGCTGGTGTGGTCGGTGTGGTGTTGGTGTTGTTTCCTGTATCTATTGGGGTGCTTTTGGTATATGGCCGTCTTCCAGGAACCGTTAGGGGCTTATTAACCGCGCCGAGAACTGGAACAGGCTTCGGCTACAAGAGAAGGAGAGGAAGAGTTAGCGTACGAATGACTGGAGTGTTGCAAGAGCACACAAGGAATTACTGTTTTCCCCCAATTCCAATTACATTTATATAGTGCCAAAACAATGATTGCCTGGAAGCGCTCTACAGAGCCAAGGGCCTGAACCCTGGGCCTGAACCCTGACCCCTGGGCCTGAACCCTGAACCCTGGGCCTGACCCCTGGGCCTGACCCCTGGGCCTGACCCCTGAACCCTGGGCCTGACCCCTGAACCCTGGGCCTGAACCCTGGGCCTGACCCCTGAACCCTGGGCCTGACCCCTGGGCCTGAACCCTTGGCCTGACCCCTGACCCCTGGGCCTGAACCCTGACCCCTGGGCATGAACCCTGACTGTAAAACGTGTGTACCTTTCCTGTGAGGAGAACCGTCCTGGCTTCAGGGGAGAGGTAGTCCTTATCGTTGACAAACTCCTGCAAAAACAGAGAGAGAGAGAAAGAGAGAATAAGCACTGAACAGACAAACTGAAAATCCCATGCATATGCCATCATGAAAGGTGAAGCGATCTCAATGGAACTCTTAGGGTTTCAGGTCGGACTCTGACACCACATCACCTTCACTCTTCAACATGCCACTGGCCAATGGAGTTGACTTAGACAACTAAACAACTCAAAATCAACAACACAGCAATGCAGGAAACCAACGGAGCCTTGATCTCGTCATATTACATGTGCACTGATGTCAACAACAAACAGAAGGATTCGAAGGATTCTTAAGAATGTGTATTTGATGTCCTCAAGAATTGTTATGTAAGGGATAATGTATAGAACGCAGGTCATTATCGGGAAAATAAGCCCCGACAGGACGAACAGCAACCCGACGCGAAGCGGATATTACTCCTAGCATTCAAATAACACAAAGCACAAACAAAACGCATAGTAATGTAACAAGTTGAACAGGTCACTTTACCTTGTCTTGTGAGATGTAAAATTTGGTGGGAAGGATCGGGTCTTTGGGACAATCCAAATGACAGGAGGTGCTCTTATTCACAATGACAAACAGAGCCACATCGCACACAATGTACAGCTTCTGTAAAACACACAGAATCAAAAAGGTCAGCAGGATGTGAATAACTTTCTGTTACACAAATAAACGGTCAACCTTTTAGACATGAAACACTATTACAGCTCAATATGCTGGCTGTGTGTGTGTGTGTGTGTGTGTGTGTGTGTGTGTGTGTGTGTGTGTGTGTGTGTGTGTGTGTGTGTGTGTGTGTGTGTGTGTGTGTGTGTGTGTGTGTGCGCGTGCTACCATGCATCATGTACAACCACAATTAAATGTGATTGTTTCTGGGGTCATAAGTGATCCCACCATTTTGGGGAGTTGTACTGTATGATTCATGATATTTGTTCATTTGTCTGTTTATATGAATATGTGAGAGAGAGAGAGAGAGAGAGAGAGAGAGGGGAACCTCGTTGGTTTTTGGGTCCTCAGGGGACTGGGCGTCCTTCGTCTGTTTGATGTTCTCCACCATCTTCCTGAGGAAGGCGTGACTGTTGTTCTCGTTCTTCACCATCAGCACCTCCAGCATAAACCACAAGCACCTAACCCCCCACACACACACACACACACACACACACAGACACACACACACACACACAGACACAGACACAGACACAGACACAGACACAGACACAGACACACAGACACACTCAGTTAATTTCATCAAGACTTCTCATATACATGTTTAGCAAAAGATCTACAGGTAAATAGGCTTACTCTTTGATGGCTATGAGCTGTTCGAAGTCCTGTGGTTTGGTGAAGTCTGGGTCGTGTGCCAGCAGATGGATCATGAAGGGAACCACGTACTCAGGAAGGAGGGACATTAACTTATCTGGAGGGAAGACAAACAGAAGCAACATGGTCAGCATGGTTTCTGTTCGTACCTAAGCCTTCTGGGGTCTCCTCTCTGTTTAAAGGCCAATCAACTCATAGTGTTGTTTCCACTAAGTGAAGTTTTGACTCTGATTTAATGTCAACCTGATAGAGCGGACAGAGCGGTTGACCGAGTCTGATGTATTTGCAGACAACTATGCTGGGACCTGACGAAAAAAATGTGCGAATCGTCTTAACTCGTCCACAGTGACCAATATGTGGCCACAACCTACATGTGGTAAATTGTATCAGAAAAGAAAGGCTAGATGTAAGTCTACAAAGATGTACCAACAGTATTCACTCTCATCAGACTGCCTGGTCGTTGTTTTGTCTGCCCTTTGCTGTTCCGTCTGAGTGTTTTGGTTTGCCTGTCATTGTTTAGTCTGAGTCTCAGACAACAACACCGAGGGATCGGAGAGTTCCATCGGCTGGGAGGAACTGACCTTGTATTTGTAGGGTAAGGCGCGCTCTACTTCCAAAATACATGCGATTTTGGGTGCGAGTAAAAGAATATTAACTTAGAGTAGAAAAAAAAACGCACTCTCAAGCTTTTCTCATTGCCATTTTAATTTAGACCAGTTTATTTCCAGACGCGTTTCGTCCTAACGATGATGACACACTGACGATGCCTTAGGCCGAAACGCGTCTGGAAATAAACTGCTCTTTCTACTCTGTATGACACCGAGGGATCGGAGAGTTCCGTCTGCGGGGGTGAACTGACCCTGTGCCACCTGGTTCTGTTTGATGAACTCTCGGCGAACGCTGATGTTCTTGAGCAGGCACTGGCGGGCGTGGGCCCGGCGCTCCTTGACCGGGTCTTTAGCACAGAGGGCAAACACTGCCAGGTACTCCAGTGGCAAGGACAACTTCACCAAGGCCAGATGAATCTTCTGGGCAAAGATCTGCCTCACCTGGTAACACTCATCCTATAGACACAGAAGGTACAGGGTGTGTGTGTTTGTTTATTTGTTTATTTAGAAGGATCCCCATTAGCTCTACCCTAAGACAGAGCTACTTTTCGTGGGGTCCACATTTAAGATTTAAAACTAATATCAAACATTTAAAACATACATTACAATACCAATATCTTACATTTAAAACATACATTACAATACCAATATCTTACATTAAAAACATACATTACCAATATCTAACATTTAAAACATACATTACAATACCAATATCTAACATTTAAAACGTACATTACATTACCAATATCAACATTTTGGTAAAGTGTTTAGTGCATGTGTGAGTGTGTGAGTGTGTGTGAATTCATGCGTGGTTGCTGCAGGGGACTCAGGGGGCACTCACGTTCAGGACAAGCCCACACAGCTGGAACTGTTCTGGGGTGATGATGTCATGGTAACAGGGCTCCTGGGCCAACTTCATGATGGCACATCCAGCAGACAACCTCAGTCTGGACATGTCTGATTTACTGAAAACACACACACAACACAACAAGGCCTCAGTCACACTCCATTACTGTCTTCATCACACACCCCACAACACACACACACACACACACACACACACACAAACCACAGTCACACTCCACTCCCGTCTTCAACACACACACACACACACACACACACATCCAGCAGACAACCTCAGTCTGGACATGTCTGATTTACTGAAAACACACACAACACACCAAGGCCCCGTCACACTCCATTCCCGTCTTCATCACACACCACACACCCCCCCCCCACACACAAACACAGACACAGACACATACAGACACACACACACACACACACCCACACACAAACACAGACACAGACACAGACACAGACACAGACTATTTGCAGAGTCCTGACCTGATCTTCTTCTGCTCGGTCAGGTCTCCTTCGCTGACCAGCATGGCTGACAGTAGTCTCAGTGTGGAGTTAGCAGACTTGGACTGGTTGTTTTTCATGCCCAGTAACCAGCGCACCAAAAGCTTTATTGCCTGCACCTACATTCAAACACACACACAAACACACTCAGTTACATTGAAATGGCTCATTCTCAAAAGGTATAAAACCTCTTCAACAACACCTCCTTTATCCCCCATCTCAGCTACTCACTTTACCTTGTGTGTGTGTGTGTGTGTGTGTGTGTGTGTGTGTGTGTGTGTGTGTGTGAGCAACACCTCTTAGCCCCCATCTCAGGTACTTACTTTAGCGAGCACCTCTGGAGACACCTCCTCATCTGTGGTCCATAGTTTGCCATTCCTGTTACCTGACGACTAAAACACAGACATGACGCAGTCATTACGCAGTCGCATCATCAGATTCATTTAAATAGATTCAAAATTATGAAAATCAGTGGGGTAGTGGTCCCTGGAGAAGTGGGTATGCCCCTAATTTTGCAATTTTTGTAAGCAGCCCATACAGCACTGTTTTGAGAAGTGGGTATACGCAATGCTGACTGAAAAATAAGTGGGTATACTCCGTATACCTGCGTATACCCTGTTGAAAATGGTTACTTTTTTTCAGAGAATACTGCAAAGAAAACCTGATATTCATCCCTCTTGAAGGAATGACAAGGCTGAGCACAACAAAGCAATTTATGAAACCAGTGTGCTTCGATCACACAAACAGAAGTGGAAAATACTAGTGTTGCACCGATACCGATACCAGTATCGGATAGGGCCCCGATACAGCACTAAAATGGTGGTATCGGTATCGGCGAGTACCAACAAATAGTGCAGATACTTTTTTTTTTTTTTTTTTTTTTTTTTTTTTTTTTTTTTTATCAATGGTTTGGTCCACAAACAAAACAAACACACAAAGAAACAATACAGGGAAAGAAAAAAAAAAAATAACTGACCAAACTTTAACTCTATTGCGTTCAAAATCAGAAAAGCCACTGTGCTGCTCAGTAAGGTAAACCATCAATTATAGAGGACTAGTCCTCAGTTATGTCTGAAGTGCTGAAACTGCCTTTCTTACTGTTACACTAGTATTATACATGGGACCAAACCATTGATAAAAAAATATATATATATATATATATATATATATATATATTTTTCAAATTTCAAACAGAGTGGTATCGGTATGGTATCGGTATCGGCCGATACTGCACAGCCAGGTATCGGTATCGGTATCGGAGCCAAAAAATGGCATCGGTGCAACACTAGAAAATACGTCATAATCATTCAGGCGTTGTTAGAAGAAGAGACCTGACTGATTTTTGTCTATCTTATTGCTTGCTCAGATGTCTATTGTGTTTGTTCTGTTATGTTCCTGTGCTCCTTACTCTGTCGTTCATGAGGAGGTCCTTGACGATGAAGTTGGCGACGATGGACTTCATGGGCGAGGCGAACTGATCTGGGGCCAGCATGGAGATGTGACCTAGCGACACCAGAGGAGTGATCAGCTGCTCCGGCACGTCAGCGTTCAGGCTGCGGGACAGAGGCTGGGGTGGGGTGGGGTGGAGTGGGGTGAAGTGGAGTGGGGAGAGAAGGAGTTTAGAGCAGTTAGAGGAGGACAGCATGACGCCTTAATGTTCACGGCATGTGTTAGATTAGATTCAACTTTGTCATTGCACAGAGTACAAGTTCTGAGACAACGAAATTCAGTCTAGCATCCAACCACAAGTGCAAAATAGCTATACAAGTGCAGAGTATGCGCATACGTAAAGTGGAATAAGTGAATAGATAAGATATATACAGTAAGAGTTAGGAATGAAATATGAACTGTATATGTGAGCCTGAAGGTAGACGGTCGTCAGGAGTAAATGTGTATCTACCTCGAATATCTGAGCCAGCTGCACCTCCTTGTTGTGGAAGATGGCGTGGATGCAGTGGACTGCCTGCTTGGCCTGGTGCGGGGTCCCACGCTTCGCCTTCTGGTGCAGGACTGGGATCAGAGTTCTACACACACACACACACACACACACACACACACACACACACACACACACACACACACACACACACACACACACACACACACACACACACACACACACACACACACACACACACACACACACACACACAATGAGAAAGACAAAATTCATTAGATTTCTGATCACTTCTGAAGCTTGAATTTGAATTAAATAGGGCGCATGAAGAGAACATTTGTGCAAAGTGCAAACATGGGTGGGTTATTACAATTCCCCCACACACAGACTACACCATAGCTTTAGTTCCCCCACACACAGACGACACCATAGCTTTAGTTACCCCACACACAGACTAGACCATAGCTTTAGTTCCCCCACACACAGACTAGACCATAGCTTTAGTTCCCCCACACACAGACTACACCATAGCTTTAGTTCCCCCACACACAGACGACACCATAGCTTTAGTTCCCCCACACACAGACGACACCATAGCTTTAGTTCCGGCACACACAGACTACACCATAGCTTTAGTTCCCCCACACACAGACTACACCATAGCTTTAGTTCCCTCACACACAGACTACACCATAGCTTTAGTTCCGGCACACTTTGCCCGTTGCCCATCCATGACATTACGGCCCGTCTCCTTTTCTGCAGATTGAGTGTGTTTAACCTACGAGCGAATCTGTGTTAGCTCCGTCTCGATCTTGTGTCCTGTGTTTCTGAAGATCTGGATGGCCGCCTCGGCCACTTTGTCGTCCTCCATCTTCAGGCACTGGAGGAGTGACTCATAGGTCTCCGTGGAGTGGAAGGAGGTGGGGTGAGTGAAGGACAGAACCTGGGAACATGAATATCAGAAAGAGAACAAGATTAGCACTCAGAGAAGAACACTAAGAAAAACAGAACTGAGATTGATCCAGAGTGAAATGGAAAAATGTCCCTTGACCTATTACACTATAGATAGATAGATAGATAGATAGATACTTTATTTATCCTGTGGGGAAATGTTAGTGTCACCAGCCTGATGGTGTCAAACCAGAATAACTGAGACTTCATTACATCCAGGAAGCTTGGTAGGTGGCAGAGGATTTTTTAACCTTCTAAATGAGGCGAAGTGGGCTGACTATGCTGGACCTTCTAAACTCATAAAGATAAAGCAGCCCACACACCTTGAGAAGCTGACTATGCTGGACCTTCTAAACTCAGATAAAGCAGCCCACACACACACACACACACACACACACACACACACACACACACACACACCTTGAGGAGCTCCAGGCCAGAGCGAATGGCTGTGTCGGGAGTGACTCCTTCCTCTTCATCATCAGCTGTCCCATCGATGGACTTATTCAACAGTTTCACCAGAGAGCTGCACACATAGACAAAATGGTCAATTACAGGCTGCAGTTCCACCACACCAACACTAGGGGTCTCACTCACAGAGACCAACTGTTATACAAGCTCTTCCCATTCACCATGACACGGTCAATCTACTGTTTGTGAAATAAATAAGCACACACGCACCTGATGGCCTCTGAATCTATGTGTACAGGTGCAATCCTCTCCAGCAGGAACTTGACCATTTCCAAGAAGGGGTTGGTGGGCTGCTTAGGGAATGTCAACTTCCTTGTAATCTCTCTCTGCATACACACACACACACACACACACACACACACACACACACACACACACACACACACACACACACACATATTTCAGTGCTTTTATGCCACAACTGCTCACACAACTCTGTATATACAAATAAGTATATACTAGTAATAAGTAATACAGAAGAATGGGTCAGGCAAAGGAGTCGTATGCCAGTTCCAGGCCAATCTTTTCACAAATACAACATAACACAGACACACAGAGGGTGAATGTTCCACTTCAGTCCTAATAATGTGCATTGATGGCAGGAGAGTGCGTGGGAGAGTGTCCCAGAGGACCGTAGAGTGAGTGGGAGTGTGTGTGTCTGTGTGTGTGTGTGTGTGTGTGTGTGTCTGTGTGTGTGAGATCAGACTCACCACACAGATCTCGGCCTGCTTGCATGAGAACGTGTGTGTGAGTGTGTGTGTGTGTGTGGGAGTGGGAGTGTGTGTGTGTGTGTGTGTGTGTGTGTGTGTGATCAGACTAACCACACAGATCTCGGCCTGCTTGCATGAGAACGTGTGTGTGTGTGTGTGTGTGTGTGTGTGTGTGTGTGTGTGAGGTGCTGTGATCAGACTCACCACACAGATCTCAGGAGCACGTGGGGAGTGTGGGAGTGTGTGTGTGTGTGTGTGTGTGTGTGTGTGTGTGTGTGTGTGTGTGATCAGACTCACCACACAGATCTCGGCCTGCTTGCAGGAGCACGTGGGGAGTGTGTGTGTGTGTGTGTGTGTGTGTGTGTTGTAATTAGTGTTGCACCGATACCGATACCAGTATCGGATAGGGCCCCGATACAGCACTAAAATGGTGGTATCGGTATCGGCGAGTACCAACAAATAGTGCAGATACTTTTTTTTTTTTTTTTTTTTTTTTTTTTTTTTTTTTTTTATCAATGGTTTGGTCCACAAACAAAACAAACACACAAAGAAACAATACAGGGAAAGAAAAAAAAAAAATAACTGACCAAACTTTAACTCTATTGCGTTCAAAATCAGAAAAGCCACTGTGCTGCTCAGTAAGGTAAACCATCAATTATAGAGGACTAGTCCTCAGTTATGTCTGAAGTGCTGAAACTGCCTTTCTTACTGTTACACTAGTATTATACATGGGACCAAACCATTGATAAAAAAATATATATATATATATATATATATATATATATATTTTTCAAATTTCAAACAGAGTGGTATCGGTATGGTATCGGTATCGGCCGATACTGCACAGCCAGGTATCGGTATCGGTATCGGAGCCAAAAAATGGCATCGGTGCAACACTAGTTGTAATCAGACTCACCACACAGATCTCGGCCTGCTTGCAGGAGCACGTGGGGAGTGTGTGTGTGTGTGTGTGTGTTTGTGTGTGTGTGTGTTGTGATCAGACTCACCACACAGATCTCAGCCTGCTTGCAGGAGCACGTGGGGCTGATGAGCTGCTCCAGCTGCACTCGCAGCTTCTCATCCTCCCCCAGCACCTGGTTGAACTTCTTCATGAAGTCCTGAGCCTTGCCTGGGTCTGGCAGGTTCTCTGCAGACACACACACACACACACACACACAGACACAATCAAAACATGAACTACTTGCAGAAGGTAGTGAGAGACACTTCACTTTCAACTAGCATGTTTTGAGAATGTTTAGATCAACTTACTGGCAACGGTCATCAGCTTTGCAAACATGGCAACATTGTTGGGTTCAGACTGCAGATACAGAAACATATTATTCACTCCATACGTAGCGTAGCTATGTCAGTTATTAAACAGTGTCAAACATTGGCCATTGTGTAAAACAATCAAAATGCTAAGTTTAATCATGGATTAACAATCTCTAACTTCAGTTTAATAATGGATACACATGACAACGCGAACGTTTGACGATAACTCAAGCCGTCCGATAATTAACTTTTAATTCTGGTAATTATCCGTAACCATAGCATTCTTAGGGATGCCTCCACATCCATGTATTTGTGTGGATGCATGGAGGTGTTAGAGGTGTTAGAGATGGGTGTGTCTGTGTGTCTGTGTGTCTGTGTGTCTGGGTGTGTCTGGGTGTGTGTGGGTGTGTGTGGGTGTGTGTGGGTGTGTGTGGGTGTGTGTGGGTGTGTGTGGGTGTGTGTGGGTGTGGGTGTGTGTGGGTGTGTGAGTGTGTGAGTGTGTGAGTGTGTGTTTCTCACCGGGGGGAGTTTGTGAAGGTCCAGCAGCTCCCTGACCAGCCCTCGGAGCATGTTCTGACACTTCCACATCTCATTCAGAGCCCTGAAAGGACCAGGCAGAGACACAGACAAGAGTTCATCACTGAGAGAGAAGATGGTGCTTAAACAAGTTCACTAACAACATCTCAGTACTGCCACAAATACTTATGAGAGGAGTTGGGATAGAGTACTTGACTGAGAGAAGATGGTGCTTAAACAAGTTCACTAACAACATCTCAGTACTGCCACAAATACTATGAGAAACAGACAAGAGTTCATCTCTGAGAGAGAAGATGGTGTTTAAACAAGTTCACTTACAACATCTCAGTTCTTCCACAAATACTACGAGAGGAGTTGGGATAGCGTACTTGACTGCTATACTACGAGAGGAGTTGGGATAGAGTACTTGACTGCTATACTAGGAGAGGAGTTGGGATAGAGTACTTGACTGCTATACTATGAGAGGAGTTGGGATAGAGTACTTTACTGCTATACTATGAGAGGAGTTGGGATAGCGTACTTGACTGCTATACTACGAGAGGAGTTGGGATAGCGTACTAGGAGGAGGAGAGAAGAGAAGAGAAGAGGAGAGGAGTTGGGATAGCGTACTAGGAGGAGGAGAGAAGAGAAGAGAAGAGGAGAGGAGTTGGGATAGCGTACTAGGAGGAGGAGAGAAGAGAAGAGAAGAGAAGAGAAGAGGAGAGGAGTTGGGATAGCGTACTAGGAGGAGGAGAGAAGAGAAGAGAAGAGAAGAGGAGAGGAGAGAAGAAGGGTTGGGATAGCGTACTTGACTGCGTTGGTGTCCAGGCAGGCGTAGAGGTAGTAAAGACACTTCATTTTCTCCTCCGTCTCCAGACTGTGAGGAACCATGTACTGAGCAAAGATCTTCTCCACCAGCAGTCTACCACACACAGAGAGAGAGGGCAGTTTTAGGAAAAAAGTGAGTTACATGGTCATTGTGTCTGTGTGAATGAGGTATTCATTATTATGGCGATTGTAGTAGTGTGGATGTAGGTGCGTATACCAATGTGGTGCGATGTAAATGTTTATATAACTATGAGGCTACTGTGCTGGAACATCTAATTGACAGGCTGTCTACTTGACCTGGTTTACCTGTGCATGTATGTACACTTGCCATGTTTGACCTTAATACTAGTAACTAGCGAGTTGAAATTAAGTCTGAGTGTGTTTGGTGCAGAACATGAACATGTTAGCTCTACATGAGTTCATGCTTACTTGTCATCGATGCTGTTCTGATAGTAGATGTGCAGGAGCTTGTCTTTGATCCAGCTGATCTTCTGAGCACATTCTTTCCCAGCCTCATGATGTAGGCAGTACTTCTTAAAAAGCTGGGCAAGACCCATCATGGCCTCCTTACGCACACGCCACTGAAACACAATTACACAGGAAACTTTTCAAGAAAAATTGATGTGGATACAGCGACAGTGACAATATGAATTACTTAGTATTTATTCATTCCAGTGTTAATTTCGTTGACGAAAACGATGACGAAAAATGCTTTAACGACCTTTTCCCCATGACTAAGACGTGACTAAGACGTGGCGTAAACGGATCTTTGAAAATAAAAACTAAGACTAAATCTATCTTAACTTTCGTTGACGAGACGAGACGAAAATGTTGGTGGTTGACTAAGTCACAAAAATTCATAGGAATTCCTTTCTCCTCACCCTCTTGTCCAGCGTCCTCTCCCTGACAAAGCCCAGCAGCTGGTCATTCACCAGGTTCAGGTCCTTCTTGCCGGCGTTGATGATGGTTACAATAACATCGTGGCGGATGGCCTCTTCTGGGTCGTGTGACCGCACTTTAAGGAAATCTGCCACGTCAAACAGACAACACATACATTAATGTGTGAACCCAGAAAGAGCACACAAATGCACCCACACACATGCAGGGGCACACACACACATGCAGGCGCACACACACACATGCAGGCGCACACACACACACAGGCGCACAAACACACACACACATGCAGGCGCGCAAACACACACATGCAGGAGCAAACACACACACACATGCAGGCGCACACACACACACACATGCAGGCGCGCACACACACATGCAAGCGCACACAAAACACAAAGCATACCTGTGAGGTCTTTTGCCAAGTCAGGATGGTTCATCAGGCAGTGGCTGGCAAACTTCACACACTCCAGTCTCACAGGGACGTGAATGTCATTAAACCTGAAAATGTATTTTACAATGTTATTACACACTCACACACTATGTTATCTTACTCTCCATATAGAAAATACAATCATTGAACTCTCCAGGTTCACAATCATATTCAGTGAACTCTCTCTTCAGTGCCCATCTCAGCCCAAGCAGACGTACATACCTTCCCAGAAAGCACTGCCAGAGCGGCCGGTTTTGGGTGGCCAGCTCAGAGTCCTTCACACCAAAGAGTTTGGCCAACAGCCTGACCACTGCCAACCGCTCCTCACCATCATTACTCTACACAAACAAACAAACAAACAAACAAACAAACAAACAACGTTCAAATCATGCTTTTACAGTCTTCGATCCTCTTCAGAACCGTTACTGAGGTGATGCTTACTGTACTGTTGTGGTTCATTTAAAAAGAATCCCTCTCTTGCCATTAATGATAATTACACTGCAAATGAGAACTTCAGTGGGAAATTTGAGATCTGCGTTGCTTTTACTAATACGTTTTGCTCTGCTCATCAAACTAAAAGGACTCAATATTCGACATTGGACAATGAAAGCAAATTCTATTTTGGGCATTTGCGATAGAACACCATTCTTGACAAAATATGTTACCCACTCAGCCCTTGTTAGAGTGGCATTAGACCTGGTTTGCCTGTTTGCATGAGTGTGTGGGTGCTTGTGTGTGTGTGTATGCATGAGTGTGTGTGGGTGCTTGTGTGTGTGTGCATGAGTGTGTGGGTGCATGAGTGTGTGTATGCATGAGTGTGTGTATGCATGAGTGTGTGGGTGCTTGTGTGTGTGGGTGCTTGTGTGTGTGGGTGCTTGAGTATGTGGGTGCTTGTGTGTGTGGGTGCTTGAGTGTGTGTGTGCATGAGTGTGTGTATGCATGAGTGTGTGTGTGCATGAGTGTGTGTATGCATGCGTGATCATGCATGCGTGTGTGGGTGCTTGTGTGTGTGTGTATGCATGAGTGTGTGTATGCATGAGTGTGTGTGTGTGTGTGTGTGTGTCTGCTGCACCTTGAGTTTGAACTCCAGCTGGGGCATGACGGACACGAGCAGCAGAGGGTCGATGGCAAACAGCTCCTGGATGAGGTCAAACACGTGCTCCGAGAGGTCACTCACTGAGGACTTCCCCATCACCAGGACCGCGTTGAAGAACTGGACAGAAGAGGAGGAGAATAAATAATAATAATTCATTTGATTTTTAACGCACTTTTCATTCCAAAGAATCTCAGAGTGCCTACATATTAGAAATTAACTATAACAATA
>NC_137918.1:23722389-23752389 GCF_963457725.1 Sprattus sprattus | reverse complement strand
AAATACAAAGGTTGGCGATTCAGTATCAGTGGAGAAAAATACAACAGCTGTTATTTGATATTGATTTTCTCTATACAAATGTATACAAAGAACTAAAGTTATTTGTTGTTGATAACAACTTCACATTATTTAGATAAATTTGACAATTTTAAGCTTGGCCTGCCATTGATAACGCATAGGCCCTTTTTCTTTATTTTTACCTCCAACAAGGAGGTTATGCGATCGGGTCCGTTAATTTATTTGTCCGTCTGTTTGACTGTCTGTCTGTGGACAAGATTTCTCAGAAACTACTGGGCGGATCTTTCTGAAATTTTCACAAGAGGATTATCCGGATCCAGATCCTTGCTGGAGGTCAGAAATCTCGGATTGCTCTTGTTGGAACTCAGCCCATTTGAGGCAAAAATTGACACCATTGCACTTTTATTTTCTCTATTTCTGAACTGATGTTATTTGTTATTTATTTTCTCTTTTTTTGAACTGATGTTAGTTGTTATTGAAAAATTTGACAATTTAAAGCTTGGCCTACCATTGTATTGGAGCGATGAGGGACTGGTGGGGCTTGAAAAGGCCCCCTTGTTCAAAGTGGGGAATGACAGAAAAAGTTTGAAAACCACTGTGTTAAAGTTTAAAATTAATTTGACCTTGTTGTTGAATTTACGTCTAAGTGCAGTCGTCTAAGGTCCGTTGATGTTTCTAGACTATTAAAAATTTCTCTCTCTCTCTCTCTCTCTCTCTCTCTGAAGAATGGCCTGTATGTATTAGGGCAACATTTGCTCCACATTACTTCCTTTTGTTCTTTTAGCTCAATATCTCTTGCCTTCCCTGAACGTTTGCCTTTCAATCAGCCTTCTTAGGGCTTCTTCTGGTATTAGTGGAATCAGGTGTGATGCTGCTGGTTGGAACAAAAGACTGGAGCAACACCAGCTCCTCCTTGGGAAGACTGGTCAATTCATGAAGGCAGGCAGGAAAGTGATCGGGAGTAAGTATTGTTGAAGGCAGGACAGGAAAGTGATAGGGAGTATTGTTAAAGGCAGGACAGGAAAGTGAGTATTGCTGGATCTTTGGTTTAAATAGCCTGGCACTGCCACAGACCATCAATTGCAGTATACAACAGACGTGAGTTGTCCTGTGCAAAATCACTTAAATATTAAAAGATTCAAAATACTTTCACCTCTCAATAACTGTATTATAAGTTACCAAGTAGAGTACTGCCTCTGATGAACCATCAAAATACTTTACAAATACTTTATAAAAACTATACATGAAACGCAGGCCTCAAAGTAGTAACTCAATACAACATCATTGAGTACACCTGTGGTTTCCAATCCACTTAATTTCATGAACATGGTTATAAAATGCCCTGTGAACATTTCTCAGAATTTTCTGAATTTTGGACCCGTGGGCTATCTATCTGCATGTCTGCAGTATGGCTCCACGTTGAAAGGAATAGCCAGAGAAATTGAACAATCTGATTGTGAGACTTCAAAAAGATGCAAAGGTATACAGGAAGGTCAGTGGCCAACTAAAGATCAGTTGAAACACAGTTGCAGCAGTACTCAGGAGGTACAGAACAAGCCCTCGTACCACTAATCAGAGTACCACTAATGGCAGTGGCTGTCCTCCTAAGATGACACCACGGACAGTGAACTACTTGCACAATCTAGCTCTAAAAATGGAAATTGGAGTTTCAGTTACAGCGAAGACCGTGCAAAAGACATTGCGAAACAACAACTTCTATGGATGGTGTCCAAAGATAAAAACCTTGCTTGCAGAATAGGAGTATTTCAGCATGATCACAATCCAAAGCACACTGCCAACACTAAGAGATTCTAAAGAAGAAAAAAAAATTAAACTATGACATGGCCAACTAGGTCACCTGACTTGAATCCAATGAAATAGCTTTAGGGTATTTTAAAGACAAAGCTAGAGCAACACAACCCATCCAGCAGAGCGCAGCCAAAAATAATTGTCTCTAAATAATGGCAGAAACTCTCTCCAGCAATTGAGTCTGTCATCAAAAATTAAGGGGTGGACATAGAAAGTATTGTAATCTCACTTTTGAAGCATTGCATTCCTACTGCGTGACCTTTAGCCTATTTGTAATGTAGTAATGCCAAATGATTGTACTTTATAACAAATTGCCTACTGTTCAACTACAATTTTCAATCAAGTTATATTTCACCGGCTGTGACTGTGTGTGGTTAGCTTAGCTAGATGAAGATTGCGCAACTAGATCCAGTGTGTGATTTTTTGTTTTTGCCCAACACAGTGTAGACCAAAGTAGACATTTGTGTGGCAGGTAAACATGTTTGAGTTCATGTGCCTACTGGTTGATAACGTACCATTTGGTTTACCTGGCGCCCTGACAGTTTTTACTGAAATGAAACTGTCATGGAAATGATCAGAGCAGTTAGAAGTCACATTAGCAATGCTCCAAACCAAGACAACATCCAAACCAGTCTGTCCTGACCACGACAGACACAGTCAATACATATGGGATGGAAGTACCAAGCACTAGGCAATATGTTTTTTCTGTAAAAGTGTTAGTCACATTACCTGCAACAAAAGAGATATTGAGTTCGGTCATCTGACCCACAGTCAACGTTAGGGTTTGTTTGTAAAGTGGCTAGTCATTTAGAGATCCCACTGGGCTTAAGTAATCCTAATGGGATTTGAAACTGCTCCCAGTTGGAGACAAAAAGGTTTGACGTTACACCCCACTTTCATTTTGGATCTGCCAGCCCATCTTTGGAGGACTACTTCAGGTTATACAGAGCAAATCTATACATGCGGCTTAATGAGTAGTATGGACAACCAGAGCAATGCTATACATGCGGCTTAATGAGTAGTATGGACAACCAGAGCAAAGCTATATATAAGGCTCAATGAGTAGTATGAACAACCACAGCAATACTATACAGAAGGCTTAATGAGTAGACAACCAGAGCAATGCTTTACATAAGGGTCAATGACTAGTTTGGAGAACCAAAAAAAGGGATTTTTATTTCTCTCTAAAATGTTTACTGCTTGAAAGCCCTGAAAGACTTTTATGGTGGTTTAAGGGGAAATTAGTCAATCCTGCTTTTCCTACTACCTCCCATACCCTGATGGGCTTTGTACTATGGGCTATTGTATCTTGACAGTTTTACTTTATTGATTAATTAATTTTTGTATTAAATGACATACAAAGATGCCACTCAGGCAACTCTTGTATATCTTGCACTTACTTGTCTAGAGGGGGTTCAATGATTTGGTGGTTCAATCATTTTCATGCCCACATACATACACATTCACAACCTAAACACCTACTGCCTTTAGGACCCTGGAGAGTCCCGGCCTGCTCTGCCTCTGCCTGTGAGCACAGCTCTGCAGAGTGGATGAGTGGAGGGAGAGGGGGATGGGCGCTCTGGCATGCTGGCGTTCAGCAGAGCATGATACTCTACTGAGTCTACACTACTCTACTCTCTGACTCCCGACTCTCACTCACCCAGCCAGGCAACTTGGGAGAGAAGGAGAGAAGGAGCGCACTCAGTGCGTGAACCCTGTTCAACCTTTTTGAATGCAGTCTTGAGTGTATTTCAAGGCACACTCTATGCTATGACGGTGACCTACCCCAGACAAAAATGCCGTTATCAGACGAGTTCTACCACCACCACATCAAAGGTAGCACCTGTGCTGCTGTTGCCTTCCAGCCTTCATTAACCACAGACAGACAGTTTCAAATAGATCGTACAACCATGGAGTAGTGTCTCAAGTGTCAAAGCACTACAGCAATAATAAAAGTGTCTGTTCTACCAACTACTAAGTTCAGGTTTAGATGCGGTTTATGTGCAAGTTTACTCCAAACACTAAGATCAGATTTAGATCAGGTTTGTGTTTAAGTTAACTCCAAACACTAAGATCAGATTTAGATCAGGTTTATGTTTAAGTTAACTCCAAACACTAAGATCAGATTTAGATCAGGTTTGTGTTTAAGTTAACTCCAAACACTAAGATCAGGTTTAGATCAGGTTTATGTTTAAGTTAACTCCAAACACTAAGATCAGGTTTAGATCAGGTTTGTGTTTAAGTTAACTCCAAACACTAAGATCAGATTTAGATCAGGTTTATGTTTAAGTTAACTCCAAACACTAAGATCAGGTTTAGATGAGGTTTAGGTTTAAGTTAACTCCAAACACTAAGATCAGGTTTAGGTTTAAGTTAACTCCAAACACTAAGATCAGGTTTAGATGAGGTTTAGGTTTAAGTTAACTCCAAACACTAAGATCAGATTTAGATGAGGTTTAGGTTTAAGTTAACTCCAAACACAAACCATATATTGTACCCATGCACCAGTTGTCCATTCCGTCATTAGCTCGTCATTAACCTAACTAACACAATTGTGCACTCTGACAAACAAGGAAAATGCTGTGGACAAACCTGTCCTTACACAGGTATATTTGGAAAGTGACTGCGTGCAATTTAGCTGCAGAGATAAGATTACATTTCAGATAACAGCACTTAAATACAACCCTAACACTGCATCATGAAAGTGTAGCCTTCAGAAATGAGGTGGGCTGTTTTAAACAGACAGATTAGGCTTACATGGATTACTAGGCATTACGTTTCGGCGATAAGACTACTTTTTGCTTTCATTAATGGTATGCTTGTGTGTTTCAAACAGACAATTCTTCAAGATAGAGATTTCCAAAAGCAAATAACTACGTTTTGATACGAGATTCAGGGATTTCTGCTCTTTCATCTCTTTCTGTGTTTTAAACTTCTTGACACACACCAGCATGCTTTACAAATGCTCTGTCTCTCCCTTCAATATGTTGCATGTACCGGTGGACTACGTCTCCTTTTGTGAGGAGGGTGAACATTGTCTGCGTCTCCTTTGGGTAGGAGTGTTACTATGGCCTGCGTCTCCTTTTCGTAGGAGGGTTAAAGTGGCCTGCGTCTCCTTTAGGTAGGAGGGTTAACATGGCCTGCGCCTCCTTTGGGTAGGAGGGTTAACATGGCCTGCGTCTCCTTTGGGTAGGAGGGTTAACATGGCCTGCGTCTCCTTTTGTGAGGAGGGTTAACATGGCCTGCGTCTCCTTTTGTGAGGAGGGTTAACATGGCCTGCGTCTCCTTTTGGGTAGGAGTGTTAACATGGCCTGTGTCTCCTTTGGGTAGGAGGGTTAACATGGCCTGCGTCTCCTTTTGTGAGGAGGGTTAACATGGCCTGCGTCTCCTTTTGGGAGGAGGGTTAACATGGCCTGCGTCTCCTTTGGGTAGGAGTGTTAACATGGCCTGCGTCTCCTTTGGGTAGGAGTGCTAACATGGCCTGCGTCTCCTTTGGGTAGGAGTGTTAACATGGCCTGCGTCTCCTTTGGGTAGGAGTGTTAACATGGCCTGGGTCTCCTTTTGTGAGGAGGGTTAACATGGTCTGCGTCTCCTTTTGTGAGGAGGGTTAACATGGTCTGCGTCTCCTTTTGTGAGGAGGGTTAACATGGCCTGCGTCTCCTTTTCGTAGGAGTGTTAACATGGCCTGCGTCTTCTTTTGTGAGGAGGGTTAACATGGCCTGCGTCTCCTTTTGTGAGGAGTGTTAACATGCCCTGCGTCTCCTTTGGGTAGGAGGGTTAACATGGCCTGCGTCTTCTTTTGTGAGGAGGGTTAACATGACCTGCGTCTCCTTTTGTGAGGAGGGTTAACATGGCCTGCGTCTCCTTTTGTGAGGAGGGTTAACATGGCCTGCGTCTCCTTTTGTGAGGAGGGTTAACATGGCCTGCGTCTCCTTTTGTGAGGAGGGTTAACATGGCCTGTGTCTCCTTTGGGTAGGAGTGTTAACATGGCGAGAGAGAGAGAGAGAGAGAGAGAGAGAGAGAAGGAGAGGGAAAGAGAGAGAGAGAGAGAGAGAGAGAGAGAGAGAGAGAGAGAAGGGAAGGTAGGAGGAGAGGAGTGTTAAAGTGGCCTCCACCTGACCTTCAGCAAGCAAATGCACATGAATTCCTCCGCCATGCCCACCGATATCACCACAGCAAACACAACGCTGCTGTGCCACTAATATTCTCCCACACAATCAGCAAATGAAGCCAGTTCAGCTCAAAACATAAAAAGTGGCCCAGATCCACTACATGAGGGCAATTTCCCATGTAAGAAACTAACGCTGAGTTTTTTTTGAGCTACGAGACTATGGCATTTCCTCTGCACCGTCCTATCAGTTCAAGGCCAACGCTGTATCCTCGACTTTCTTTTCACCGGCACCAGGAGGCTGAGCGCTCACGCTCACAACCACACGATTCCACTTCCTCATCCCCCTCTTGTCACACGGCAAGCAGTGGAGCTGCATCACAGCAGCCATGGTTTACACAGAGGCCTACTCTCACTTCCTGGTCAACGCAGTTTTACAATCTTTGGTGTCCAATGAATGAAAAGCCAATAATACGGGCATAACTTAATATCTTGGTGTCAATTTCCTGTTCAGCTGTGTGCCAGGGAGGTATCAATAGCTAAAACCTTGAATTTGATCTATGCCTTTCTTCAGTGAATGTGTGTAAAATATGGGTGAACCCTTTGGTAAGGACTATTTTTAATATGACACATCCCCTTAGAGTTACATTAAGTTTAGCTAGTTTAGTTGCTGTTCAATTAAAAGGTACTGTCTACAATTTTGGATTGTTGATATTGATACTCAACTCCAATCAAATACACCCCTCCCTTCAGTGCTACTGAAGCAACAATATTGATTGGCTAGAACAGTGTATTATCTGGTCCGAGCTCCTTGGTTTCCCATTTAAAGGCCTGTGTACAAACACCAGAGTATCTACGGACAGATAGAGTACTGGGAGGAAGAAGTCGCTGAATTTGGCAAAATTGTATTGGATGGATTTGTTGACTGCACCTTTACTTGTGCTGTTAAAACAATGACTTCTTTTGAGAAGTGTCCTCAGTATTGGCCACTGAAACAAACATCTTCAAACGTAAAGATGCAAGATACAAACACACTTTCAAAAAATATTCCTCTGCCACTATAGTGCAAGTGTTAAAAGCAAAGCACCAGTGTGAAGATCAATGTCATTGATTCATTTTCCAGGGAGTGGAAATACTGATAAAAATGCAGACCTCCCTTAGTCTGCTGAAAAATCAACCTTCTGAAAGCTAAAAGTGTAAAAAAGTATATTAAGTGTGATTCCCTTCCAAATGAGTTATACTGAACAGCAAACCAATACAGCCTGGGCTCAATCGTAAATACTTTCACTCATCATTTTCGTAAGTACTTTCATCATTTTAATATATCACCCTGCCACAACATTCTAAGCGAAACTTCACACTCAATCTCATTGTTGTCATGACAACTATTAGCCAAAGCCAAGTCCACCTGAATCAGGACTCTGTGAATCAAATGCCCATTTTGAGCACAAGACTATGTGTGTACTGTATACGTACACAGCTCAGGGGTCATCCAGTGAAGCTCCCCACAGATCCATCAAATCAGGGTAGACCTGAATGGTTATTCTGTCAATATTTTACTGCAGCCATTTCATCCATACATGCTCTGAGCCATCCAAACATTTCACAGACCAATATAAACACAAGCGCAGGCTCAGTACTCAGCTGCAGTAGCTTTACACTGGTAACTTTGAATTGAAGAACACATGGCATCGCCCATAATAACACAGGACATTGCCCATAAGAAAGAAAGATTTCTTGCTGTATTTGTAAATCCTAAATGCTGCTCAATTCAGACCAGATCCTTCAATTTCCTGCAAGGGTTTGTGAATGGCTATACTGAACTTTCCAATCCGATTTCTCTTGACAGATGTTTGTGAGTTGTTAGTAACAAACATATCGGTTTGTGTCAGGGCCAGACCAATTTTTCTAATATCACTGTTAAAAAAAAAAATGGATGTAACTAGGGATGGTTAAAGGAGAGTGGGTGGGAATGTATATTTGGATTCAGGTTATGGAAGTGATGGCTCACTTAAGATAGCAACTGAAAGGCAATAGCCTAAGCTTCATTTAAAGTAACGGAGGGCACTTAAGACAGTACATACATTCTTGCATGAATAAAACAAGCTCCTTTTAATCGGTCACCCTCATAACTCTTATATGCAATGGCACACTTCACCCTAGAAAGTGACTATTTAAAGTGGGAGCACTGTAGAAAGCAACAACAAAAATACACTTTTAGGCCATTAGCTTTCAAGAAGTTCAATACCGGCATGTGAAAGAGAATCGATTCATTATCAGGTTGCTAGCCTTCCCTACAGGTGTATGCCAGAGGTGAGAGCTGGGACTCACTCAGGACAGTGATATAATGCAAAGCGGACATTAAAACACATCCCCGCTCTCCTAGACCGCTGCAGCAGTCACTTGATATGTTACTAGCAGCTGACTTTATTACAATAAGTAACAAACACGTACATGATGTATGTAAGGAGGTACTAAAGTTGTCTGAAATGGACTCAAACTAGATTGGGCCATGACACATGGTTAGGACAGTAGGTAAATGAAACGTGGACTGACAATAATGTAGTTTGGCCTTTACCTTTAACCGTTTAACCACTTCATCGTTGCTGATTTTGTCAGTTATATCCTTCACTCCTGGAGGATAGATGATTTTGCCGTCCCCCGCCGGCTTCTGTTGTTGCGGGAACTCCATGCTCATACAACAATATATCCACACGATCCTCTACTGGCCTCTATGGGTCGGAAAACAAAAGTTCAGCAAAGGGAATCTGCCGCACTTTTCCAAAATATCGTTTTAAAGCCTTTATGAAAAGCCCGATCGCTTTCAGAAGCTATTTAAGTCTGTAAAAATAAGCAAGTATCTCGTTCACTTCAACAGAATTGGTCGAAACGGTGTCAAAAGAAATTCCAAAATAAAAACATCAGGATGAGGCTAGCTAGCTGGCTAATGGTAATCACAAAGCTAGTAATGTTATCCGCTGCGTTCTTTTCATAAGCATTTATCTTACCTAAAAGGGTGAGCTTTATGTAGGCGTAGTTGTACCACAAATCAGCGTCTATAGTTTTCTCATGCAATTCAATCTACACATGTAATTACGAATAAACAAAATATGGCAAACCCGCGTTGGGGTAGCTGAAAGCTGAGTAGCACACGTTAGCTCAAACACTGTATGGTACGGCATGCTAGCTAGCCTTTCCACAACTACGGCCTAGCCATTTCAGTTAGGCTAGGCCTCGAACTGTTCAAAAGATCCCGATTACACTGTCACTTTAAAGAAATAAAAAACATAAAACACGCGCTCCTATTAAACAGATAAATAACCGATGGAATAAATGTACTTCTCCATGACAGTAGCTCGAAAGTAAGTAAACTTTATGTATGACAAAATGTGGCTAAATTTACTTGTTAGTTTAAAGTTCAGCTTTGTAGACAGCCCATTGCTTCCCCGGCAGCTCTGGAAATCAAGAGGTTCCAGCAGCAGTAGCTCATCGCCCTCCCTCCCCACGAAGTTGCCCACAAGGATTTTCAACATCTCAGTAAATACAAAAAGATAGCTCCCATCCAACAACTAGTTTGCGAAAACCTCCATAATGTCGACATATGCCCTAGCACTCAGATTCACAGATATTTGCAATATTTACCTTACGCAGGAATTGTTTTAATTCATGTGTCAGGTTCAGGGTTGGTTTTTAGTTTCAGCACAAAAGCTCTCCTCTCAGCGGCGTTTCAGTGTCCCTTGAACATGGGACTGCAGCGCCGCCTTCGGCCCACACGAAGCAGTGCAACAGAGAACCAACTAGGCGGGAGAGAGTGCAAACGATACCATTTCCGGGGGTTGGAGGCAACGTAATGTAAGAGTATCTAAATTCATTAAAAATGCCCGACACTGTTATTTCACACCCCTGCAGATGTTACAAAGGTTTAATTTAAAACTATATTCATTCTCCCAGTCGACCTAATTTGTAAAACCCTCTACCATTGACGATCTTACATTTTATCCTCTTCCTGTACCAGCTATGGTAAAGATCCTGTGTTTCACCTACGTCAGATAAGCATGCGATGTTTAAAACAACATGATTTCACCAGAAAGTGTCAACTTGTTTCAAAATATTACAACTGTAGTCGTTTTATGTCCTACCGCATGAGGCGCTCGTACCATTCAACGACACATTCCCCGTAAAAGGTTTGCTTGGTTGTTTTACGGTATAGGTTTTCGCTTTTCTTGCCTTTTCGCTAGACTTGTAAACAGGAAGTACGGTGGAGAGTGGATGAAGGGCGAACTGGGGCTCCTATCACTATGCCTAAAAAGAGAAAAAATGGGCAGAGTCCAGCGCGAGCTCCCGGACAGCAAAACGACTCCTGGAGCAACATGGACAATCGTGTTTACGGGGCCAGGGAACCTTGCTTACACGGTGAACCAAACAGAAGTAACTCTGCATATGGCATGCCTAACTCCAGTGCTGTGGGATTCACCGATAGGGAACACATCATGAGAAACATGGAGGAGGTGTTTTCGCATTTGGACCCCGAAGTCATACACATGGTCCTAACGGAGTGTGATTTCAATAGTAAGTTTGGTTATAAATGAAGGCAACATCTCAATCGTCAACTTTAGTGATTATGGTTGATTGGCTACTGGAAAGGGGGTGGTGCAGATACGGGAAGCCAAAGTCCTTAGGACTTAAAACGTCTCTGACGGAACCTCGTGACAGTTGCAGGAAGATCGATATATAGAACTGGCCCGTTTGTAAACCTAACTAGGTACATTGCTTGTTTGCTCATTTTCAATAACTGTGGCCATTAGACAGCATAAGATAATCTTACTCTTCATCCAGATTGACGATAGCATGTCATCCAAGTAATCGTGCAATTGCTGTTACAAGTAACCTGATGAGTTGACTGTGTTAGGCTATAGCTAACGTTTGAGGAAATCCTGCTTGCCATGCTCTATCAAGTAGTTATGATAAAGCACAAGGTCAGAGTAAACCATGTAGCATATTTTATAGGCATGTTATATCAGCAATTTACAGTTCACAATGTCTCTACTTCTCTCCTGGCTCTCTCTCTCTCTCTCTCTTTCTTTCTTCACCCCCTCCTCTCACAGTGGAGAATGCCATGGACTCCCTCCTGGAGCTCTCTGATGCCGCTAAAGGTGTTCCCTCCTTACCACCCCCTGTCTCGGGTTTTGAGTTTGCAGCAGCCCTCTTAAAACCTGACATTCCCCCTCCTGTACCCTCATACGCCAAAGCAACAGGATCCCGTCCACAAGCAGTTCACACACCACACACACTCACACACTCCACACAGCCAGAACCATCTCCTCTCGCTGCTTCTGTGCCTCTGTCGTCTCTTCCCACTCCTCAGCCCCCTGCTTGGCAAGCTTTGAAGGGTAACCCCAGTGTGGAATCTGGGCAGCACCAGACTTCCAGCCCCAAACCGAGACAGGACAGCAGGGGGAATTCCCCCGTGGGGGAGCTAAGCTTTGCTGGTGGGGGTGCTTCAGCGGACCGGAGTGATCGACTCGACTTCAGTCACCTGATTGGAGGGTCTGTTGGGCTAGGGGGCAGTGGTTCAGCCTTCCAGGCGTATCGCAGAGATGAGCAGCAGCCCCGCGCAGTGGGAGGCGCCTGGAACATCACAGCGCCAGAGTTCCATCCGCGGTCAGAGGGGCCGTCCTTCATCACGCCGGTGGCGCTAAACCCCAACCTTGCTGCCCGCTTGTCAACCTATGGGTCTGTTAGCCAGGCCCCTCTAAAACCTACAGCGACCATCCCCACCTCTTGGGCCGTACAGCAACCCCCCATCCATGGCAACAAGCCCGCCACAGCTCCCACCTTCAACCAAAGGCTCCGCTTCGAAGGCAGGGTATTAGTGCTGCTTAGGGGAGCTCCAGGATCAGGCAAATCATCTTTAGCCAGGTGTGTGTGTGTATGTTCTTTCATACGAGCAAAGAATCACTTTTTATCTCATTGTGTGACTTGTTAAGTGCAACAGTTGTGTTTTTATGCCTAGGGCAATGTTAGACCACAACCCTGGGGGCGTGTCTTTAAGCACAGATGGATATTTCTGTCGCCAGGGAGAGTACCGCTACAATCCATCTGAGCTGTCAACAGCACATGAGTGGAACCAGCAAAGAGGTATGAAAACATTCACCATACATTCAGTAGGTACACCCTCATGGCCCCCCCTCATATGACAACCCTGCTTTAAACTCATGCACCAGCCGCCAGACTGAAATATGACCCAGGATGCAACACGTGTGATGTACCAACCCCAAAGTCTATGAATGTACCCCTAAAACAAAAGCCCAAACATCAATACACTACGACCACATCCATAAGACCAAGGTGGACAAGATGCAATGACTTTCAGTGATGATTTTCAGTGATGGACAAAACTTTTTTTGCATCTGCTGTTAACATCAGGATAATGGAAATGGAAATGGAAATGGATAACTTAAAACAGATAAAATGGTTTTGATAGGTTTAACACTATTTCACATTTCTATTATCTACATGATTCAGAAATCAACTGTGCCCTGCAATTATACAAAAGGAAACCCGACACCTGTCCTTACAATGACAACTTTTGTCTGTAATGTTTCAACAATTCTTTTGTAACAGCTAAAGAGGCTATGGAGAGGGGTCAGGGCATTGTCATTATTGATAACACCAACATGCAGAGTTGGGAGATGAGACCCTATGTGGCAATGGTGAGCTCTTTCTCTCTCTCTTTCTCGCTCACACAGACAGTGTTGTTATTATTACATAAGTGCTGTCATGTTTTAAAATCTGTTCTAAGTGCTATATTTGTGTCAGGCCTTGAAGCTGAAATACAAAGTTGTGTTCCGAGAGCCAGACACATGGTGGAAGTTCAAGCCCAGGGAGCTGGAGAAGTAAGACTATAATCCCTCATTTCCCTTTACACTAGCCTCATAGCACCACTAACTGGAGAAGTAAGACTCTAATCCCTCATTTCCCTTTACACTAGCCTCATAGCACCACTAACTGGAGAAGTAAGACTCTAATCCCTTATTTACCTTAACACTAGCCTCGTAGTCCCACTAACTGCAGAAGTAAGACTCTAATCCCTTATTTCCCTTAACACTAGCCTCGTAGTCCCACTAACTGGAGAAGTAAGACTCTAATCCCTCATTTCCCTTAACACTAACCTCGTAGTCCCACTAACTGCAGAAGTAAGACTCTAATCCCTCATTACCCTTAACACGAACCTCGTAGTCCCACTAACTGGAGAAGTAAGACTCTAATCCCTTATTTCCCTTAACACTAGCCTCGTAGTCCCACTAACTGGAGAAGTAAGACTCTAATCCCTCATTTCCCTTAACACTAGCCTCGTAGTCCCACTAACTGGAGAAGTAAGACTCTAATCCCTCATTACCCTTAACATTAACCTCCTAGCCCCACTTACTGGAGAAGTAAGTCTCTAGTTATTTATTTCCCTTAACACTAACCACATAGCCCCTCTAACTGGAGAAGTAAGACTCTAATCCCTCACTTCCCTTAACACTAACCACATAGCCACACTAACTGGAGAAGTAAGACTCTAATCCCTTATTTCCCTTAACACTAACCACATAGCCCCACTAACTGGAGAAGTAAGAATATAATCCCTTATTTCCCTTAACATTAACCACATAGCCCCTCTTACTGGAGAAGTAAGACTCTAATCCCTTATTTCCCTTAACATTAACCACATAGCCCCTCTTACTGGAGAAGTAAGACTCTAATCCCTTATTTCCCTTAACACTAACCTCGTAGCCCCACTAACTTGAGAAGTAAGACTACTCCCTCATTTTCCTTAACACTAACCTCATAGCCCCTCTACCTGGAGAAGTAAGACTCTAATCCCTTATTTCCCTTAACACTAACCTCGTAGCCCCACTAACTTGAGAAGTAAGACTACTCCCTCATTTTCCTTAACACTAACCTCATAGCCCCTCTACCTGGAGAAGTAAGACTCTAATCCCTTATTTCCCTTAACACTAACCTCCTAGCCCCACTTACTGGAGAAGTAAGACTCTAGTCCCTAATTTCCCTTAACACTACCCTCGTCGCCCCACCAACACAGCATTTCAGAATGTTCCCTCTCCCCTTGCAGACATACAAAGCATGGTGTGACTCGAGAGAAGATTCGTCGGATGCTGGATGGCTTTGATCGTCATGTCTCCGTCCACTCCATCATGGGCTCGAGACGGCCCGACCTGCACACAGAGTGAGAACCCCACAAATAGATCAACAAATAGATCACATTCTCTACCCCTAGATTTGCCAAAGGAAGCAAATGTCGGGAATCTTGCTGGTTGTATTTCTAAGTAGTAATTACAGACTGCATTGATGAAGAAGCCACAAGTATTTGTTTGAACTAACTGTGAGGAGCAGAATGAAATTTAGTTATGGTCTCATTGTGGTACACAAAAGGTAATTTGTTGAGCTTCAGTATGAACTTCAAGTTAAGTTTAATTATTGCCCTCTTTTTTGAAGGCCAAGTCTCTTCATCAGACCTATAGTATAATAATAACCATACATGAGGAAGGTGTCGGAACATATAATAATATATAATAATAATAATAATAATAATAATAATATAATAATAATAATAATAACCATACATGAGGAAGGTGTCCAGTAAGTGTTTCTGTTTCTTCAGACTTCCTGTGACCTCTGACCTTCCACGACCTGACCTGCTGGGACCCCCTCCTCCTGTTTCTCTCCCCGATGTGTCTTCCATGCCTGTGGGGTTAGGTGTCTTTGTGGGGCAGCCACCGGAGCTCCTGGACTGTGTGGATCTCTACCAGGATCCACAGGAAGTGGAAGAACAGTTACAGCGTGTGGAACCCCCTGTGTTATTCTCCCAGTCTATCGCTCAGAGGGAGAGGCCTGTGGAACCCCCTGTGTTATTCTCCCAGACTAACGCTCAGAGGGAGAAGCCTGTGGAACCCCCTGTGTTATTCTCCCAGTCTATCGCTCAGAGGGAGAGGTCTGAGGAACCCCCTGTGTTATTCTCCCAGTCTATCGCTCAGAGGGAGAGGTCTGAGGAACCCCCTGTGTTATTCTCTTCTCAGTCCATCGCCCAGAGGGAGAGGAGGTCGAGGGAGAGAGCCAGACATCCAGGAGGGCCCCAGCCTGATGAGCAACAGAGCACAGCCCCCACACAGGCCAGTGTAGAGGAGAGTAGTGGCCCGGGCGATAACAGAGAGGTGTTGGCTACGGGCAGTGCAGCAGGGGTACATGGAGAGACTGACGAGGGCGAGGGTGCCCAGAGAGCACGGCTTGCGTTTGTCGGAGACTGGCCCTGTGAGAGTCAGGAACCTCAAGATCAACGCGCTAGCAACCGCAGGCGGGCGGAGAAGGAGGCGGCGCTAGACCAGGGAGACGGCGTCGGCGGCACCGAGGGGAAGCGGAGTGGGGGCGGGCCAGATTTCACCGAGTTTCATAAGCTGCTGGATCTGCTCCAGGGAGACACGGAGGCTGGAGGCCAGATAGAGCTGTCTGACAGCGAGGAGGAGGAGGAGGAGGAGAGCAGCTCAAGCTCCAGCTCCAGCTCAGGGCCCGACACCCAGCCCGGGTCCCCCAGCAGCCTGACAGAGGACAGTACACATGTCCCCGTCTCTAGCAGAGAAAAAGACACAGACGGAGAGGAGGACAGTGGGGAAGAAAGTAGCAAAGAAGAAGAAGAGATGAATAAGGACAGAGAGAGAGAGGGGGAGGGAAGGAAAGAAAGCAAGGCTGGTAAGGAGAGCGAGGGCAGAGGAGAGGAAGGAGGAGAGGATAGAGGAGAGAATAGAGGAGAGGAGGGAGGAGAGGATAGAGGAGAGGATAGAGAAGGAGCAGACAGCTTTCATGTCTCGGAAAAGAGGAGGCTGAGCCGGCGGGCGGTGAAACCCTGCCGACTCGCTCTTACGTTCACCAAGCAGGCCCCTCCTCCTTCAGTCTCCCCCCACCACCTCCAACCAGAATCACCGCCACAGCCGGAGCGCCACACTCAGGACGTGTCCACAGAGACGGTTTCATCACGCGGCATCTCCACGCAGACCGAGTCATGTGACCTGGCCCTCCTCTGGCGTATGGAGCACGAGGGCTTGTGGGAAGGCGTCGGTGAGAAAGTCCTGACGGGAAACGCGACACACTTCGTTCCCGCCGTCTCCGAAGCGCCGAGCGCGTGTCCTGTCCGGCGTGCCACGCACGAGAAAGGGGCCCAGGTGGAGGAGGAGGAGCTCATGGAAGCCAGGACGGAAGACGCAGACCTGAGCATTCTCATTCGCCACTTCAAAGGGGTCGCCGTGGAGACGCTGAAGGACCTTTATGACAAGTGCCAGCAGGACGTGGAGTGGACCACCAACCTGCTCCTGGATTCGGGAGAGGAGATGAGCCGTGAAGACAAGGAGGGGGACGAAACGGAGGATGAGGATGAGTTTGAGCTTCAGGATGAGTGCGAGGGGGGTGAGGGAGATGATGAAGAGGAGGGGACCAAGAGAGAGGAGATGAAGGACCGAGAAGGAGGGGAGGCTGAAGCTGTTGGGATCGGAATCGCAGAAAGCACGAGAGAAGACACAGAACCAGACGTCAGCGGCTGTGACCCAGGAGACGTGAAGGTCAGCAGGTCAGGCAAGGCTTCGGAGGGCACACATGAGGACGCTGAAGACCATTCTCAGCTCAGGCAGGAGTCTGAAAGCCAACGAGAGCAGTCTGCACAGGAACCAACCTCCCAAGCCACCATGACCAGCCAGTCACAAGAGGCTTCACAGCAGGAGGGGACTTCAGAGAGCCAGAGCAAAAGTAATGTGAAACTGTCACTTTAAGAGGAATGTCTAATGTAAAGTAATGTGAGCCTGTTACTTTAAGAGGAATGTCTAATGTAAAGTAATGTGAGCCTGTTACTTTAAGAGGAATGTGTAATGTAAAGTAATGTGAGCCTGTCACCTTAAGAGGAATGTGTAATGTAAAGTAATGTGAGCCTGTCACCTTAAGAGGAATGTGTAATGTAAAGTAATGTGAGCCTGTCACTTTAAGAGGAATGTGTAATGTAAAGTAATGTGAGCCTGTCACCTTAAGAGGAATGTGTAATGTAAAGTAATGTGAGCCTGTCACCTTAAGAGGAATGTGTAATGTAAAGTATTGTGAAACTGTCACTTTAAGAAGAATGTGTAATGTAAAGTAATGTGATCTTGTCACCTTAAGAGGAATGTGTAATGTAAAGTAATGTGAGCCTGTCACTTTAAGAGGAATGTGTAACGTAAACAAATGTGTCTCTTGCAGCTGTTATTGAACACACTGGCACTGGGACACGCCTGCTCATGGATGCTTGCGCGGAGCAATCTGAGTGGGCAGTAGGACTGCAGAAAGGCAACGATGGACAAGTCGAGCGGGACGGAGAGGAGGACGCGAGGGGAAGACTAGAGGAAGTGGACGCTGTCACTCAGTCCATTCTAAATCAGCTGGAGGAGTTGGTGAAAAAAGAGGAGGATGAGAAGGAAAGAGACAAGCGTGAGAAAGAGAGGGAAAGACGAAAGGAGAAAACAAAGGCGTCCAACCCACTGGACATCCAGAGCCTGGAACTCCGACTGCCCACGGAGCTGGCACTGCAACTCACTGAGCTGTTTGGCCCTGTCGGCGCCGACCCAGGTATACACACGTCCCCCTCACTCACACCCACGCTATCACATAGACACAAACACAAGGTGTTCCACTCAATGCAGTTCAGTTCTTTCTCTCTTCCTAAGACACGTTCTCAGATGACTGTTATCTTAAGATGGACCTGAACCTGGCTCGACTCCTGCATCAAAAATGGAAAGAAACCATCCAGGTGAGCCAGAGGCCTCACACGTGTGTGCGCAGACACACGCAGACACACGCAGACACACGCAGACACACGCAGACACACGCAGACGCACGCAGACGCGCGCAGACACGCGCAGACACGCGCAGACACGCGCAGACACACGCAGACACACGCAGACACACCCTGATAGTATTCATCTTTACTCTATCTTTACAGGAGAAGCAGAGACAAGCTGCACTGTCCTACCACCTACTACAGGAGAGTAAGTACATGCTCACACACACACACACACACACACACACACACACACACACACACACACACACACAAACACTTTCTCAAACAGACATGGTGAAAATACTGCTTATGAAATTGACAACATCTGTCATGTTATCACCTGGTCATTTATGGGTCATCGGACTTTCTGTCCACACTTCTTTGGAAACACAGGCTCAGTCCACTGGGGCGAATCACAGCCTGGTATGTCCAGGCCACATGACCGGAGTAAAGCTCACTTTCTGATTGGTGCAGACGGCTATGCCTCTCTTGGGGCGGAGTCAGATTACGCTGATGACACTCCAGTGATGGATTACAGGACTCTGGGCCAGCCGTACGTGTCTCTAAGGGACATCATGTCAGAAGAACAGGCACTGCAAGACATAGAAAAGGTAGCACACACACACACACACACACACACACACACACACACACACACTGATGAGCCCAAACATCATGTAAGAAGAACAGGCACTGCAAGACATAGAAAAGGTAGCACACACACACACACACACACACACACACACACACACACACACACACACACACACTGATGAGCCCAAACATCGTGTAAGAAGAACAGGCACTGCAAGACATAGAAAAGGTAGCACACACACACACACACACACACACACACACACACACACACACACACACTGATGAGCCCAAACATCGTGTAAGAAGAACAGGCACTGCAAGACATAGAAAAGGTAGCACACACACACACACACACACACACACACACACACACACACACACACACACACACACACACACACACACACACACTGATGAGCCCAAACATCGTGTAAGAAGAACAGGCACTGCAAGACATAGAAAAGGTAGCACATATACTTACCCACTGAACACACCCCCTCCCAAACACAGACGCACACACACACACACACATGCACGCTCACTCTCTCACACACACACACACACACACACACACACACACACACACACACACACACACTCTGATGAGCCCAAGAATTGTGTGAAATATGTGAGTTTTGTAAGTGAGAAGTGTGTGTGTGTGTATGTGTGTATATACAGTCTAGATATCGCGGCTGGGACCCAGAGCTGAAAGATGGGGCTGCCATGTTAAAGGAGAAGCAGATCTTCTCTCTCTTCCCCACCATCGACAGACTCTTCCTCAAAGACATCTTCAGAGATTACAAGTAAGACCCAAGTCCCAGTGTTCCATGACATCACTACCAGTTTACTATCTCCACTGCCATCTAGAAGCATTTGTCTCTGTCACACTTTAACATCACAAAATCAATGCTTATATCCAGGTCCTATATTTGATCTTAGTGAGTAGGGAGATCTATTAAGGCTTAAGGTTAATTCATACAACATATCAAATAATCAAACAAATAATACAACAACAAGCAACTACAACAATGTAAAATGCCCCTCTGTTCTGGCAGTAAGTGTAAATACACCCCTAGTAGGTCTGCGTTAAACTCAATGAGCAAGAGTTAGCCTCCAAAGCAGGAGCCTATTGTTGTCCCTCGTTCACAGGTAGTCACAGTGTGTGTTTGTTTGTTCTTCAATACTGTTCACAGAGTAAGTCTGTCCTCTTCACATGACTGTTATGTGTTGTCAAACTTTTGACCTTTGACCTTATCCAATCAAACATGTTGTCAGGGTAACTGTGTCGAGAGTCTTTCAAGAAGTAAAAAATAAACAAAAAGAGTAATTATATAAATTGAAACCAAAAATATTTACAAACAACTGATAGGTACAGTCAATAGTGCAGTGCACTATGTCCCTACACTAAGACAGCACATAAGTATTATCCTCACTCTTCTGAGGGAAATAGAGAAGAGCATACATATGTAGCTCACCAACAACCTCTCACCCAAGAAGTTCTCCGCACAGAAGCTCCCTTACTACTACCACCCTAACCCGTTTAACAGGTAACTGAACCCACCCTAATTGGCGCTACATAACAGTGATATGACGGCACAATATGTGTAAATTAAAACAGAGGTATGAACGGTATGATGAGTTAATGAATGCCGTGATGCCATGTTTGCCGTGACCTCAGCAAAGGTGTGCTTTCGCACATGCCAGCCAGGGTTAACCAGTTCAGAGAGTTATGTGGGGAATGGATGTACAATAAGGACTGTAGAAGTCTCCGTTGAAGGTTAAAGGTATAACGAGAGTCTATTGCGTCCGCCATTAGGACGCGGTGAGGACGCGCTTAGGAAACGCAGATGTATTTCTTTTGTTCGAATCTGTCCTGTTCAAATGTTCTCTGACTCACGCTGCTGTCTGCTACAGTTTCAGCCTGGAACAGACAGAGAAGTTCCTGCACTCTCTCCTGGATGTGGGGCCTGTCAAAAACGTTGTGGCAACAGACTCCGCCCCCCAACACAACCACTCTCACACACAGAGAACACCCAGCAAGGAAAGGGTTGGTCGCTTATTCAGTTTCCCTCATGGCGTTTCATTTTTTTTTAGTCTTCGCTAATTATTTTCTTGATGTTTCCTCCTCTCTCTCTCTCTTTCTCTCTCCATGTTTGTGTGTGTCTACGTGTGTTCAGTTACAGACAAATAAACAGAAGGAGACTGAGCTGATGTTCCAGGACACAGACGATCCTGAGTATCAGGACTTCCGAGCAGAGGCCAACCTGCAGAGGACGAAACAGCAGGAATGCTTCAGCAAAGCAGCGGAAGCTTACAGGCGTGACAAGAAACAAGTGGCCAGCTTCTACGCTCAACAGGTAAGATACACGCACGGACACATGAACCATCACACATGAGCAAAACACGCACTGAAAGAAAGAAAGAGAGGGAGTATTGTGGGATAATTTGTTGAACTAATAATAAAATAAAGTTTCTTCAAGAAGATTCTGAGTTCGGAGATAAAAAACAAAGGGAAGCTATCCATAGAGAGTCTGATGTTACTTTGCAGCTGCACAAGGAAGTATAATTAAGCAATATAGCACTCGTGGGAGTGGGGTAGGTAAGGGATAATCCCACGTGTGTTGTTGCCTCCGGTTCGGCTACGACGGAACACCACCACGGGATTATCCCTTTCCTACCCCACTCCCACGAGTGCTATAGTCAACCAATTCACATTTAATCACGTTGATTTTGCCATTGTTTCTCCGCAACAAAAAATAGTTCCCTTGTCAATGTCTTGGTATGGAATTTTAAGAATTTTGAATTAACGTTTATCATCAATGTGAATGCGAATGTTTCATCGCAGAGTGATTTATTATTAGCCGTGAAAAGTCCCTGTTGGGTTGTTCTTGGATAATCCATGGCATGGAACGTCTCTCGTCCAATCAGAAACAGCTCAATAACGCGTTAGAACCCAATTGTTTTATAAGAGTTATTATAGTCTTATAGACTCTCCCAAATAGTTCACCTCCCATTTTCTTATATCACATTGAGCGTGGCCTATCATTAAGGAACAGTGTCCCCTTGGCAACTTGCCACTTTTATGTTTGGTTCCCAGTTTGTTCCTACTTCAACAAAATAAGTGACAGGTGATGTTATTTGGGTTCATGGCGACCATTTTGTGTAATGTTTCTTCACAGTTTTCTTGTTATTGCTCGAGCTTGCAAAATGGCCGATATTAAATGCATGTCGTAATAGGGAAAAAACTACATCAGGAGTCAGACACCCATTTATGGAAAAAAATCATGTACAGACACCAATGGACGACAATGATATGACCTGATTCACTAGATAAGCCATTTGTGCCATAGTGACATGCATGTTTAGCCAACAGGAATAAGATAAGTGTGTTTGTGTGTGTGTGTGTGTGTGTGTGTGTGTGTGTGTGTGTGTGTGTGTTCATACATATTTTTGTGCAGGGTCATTTACATGGTCAGAAGATGCGAGAGGCAAACCATCGAGCTGCGCTGTGCATCTTTGAGCGAGTGAATTCCTCACTTCTGCCGCAGAATGTTCTAGACCTCCATGGCCTGCATGTCACCGAGGCCATAGAACATCTCCAGCGGATCCTCAAAGAGAAGAGCGCAGGTGCGTGCATACACCAAGGGGTGGCGCTACACTCTCTTAGACAGTTGAGAAGGCACTTGGTATTTGATACGAGGCAGTGAAAGGTTGTGATGAAATCTCTTGAAATGTGCTGACTTTGACATTATGACAAACTAATTAGTCAACAACTGTCCTTACACAGTAAAACATCAAGCAAGTGCAACACAAGACAAAGCAAGACGGCAAATAAGCTACTTACTAGTTCGGCAGACAGTAGAAACGGGGCAAATTCAGGCAAACCTACATTTAGCAGTAATATGCCTACTGACCCTGGTATGGCAGTGGCACGGAGACGATTCATCATATTAAAAGTCATTGTAGCGCCCCAATTTTTTTCAAGCTGTTATTTTAAGGTAAAACTGCTTATCCTAACCCTAATCCTGAAGTATAATTGTTGCATACTGTTACTTTAAAGCTCACATGTGCAGCACGTCTTCTCTTGACATAAGACCAGTTGTCAAAGGTGACCATGATATTCACAACCAAAAGACTGATCACCACATCACGTTAGCGTTATCCGCAGACTGTGTTGGCATGTGAACCCTGTTTGGAACTGCAATTATTGAGGTTTTCAGGTAAATTTGTCTCTTTTTTTGTAAATCTGTTGTTCTGAATTTAAATGCTGTGTGTGTGTTTGCTAAGAGTACAAGCAGGGTCTGTGCCGACCTCAGCTGTCAGTCATCACAGGAAGAGGAAACCGCAGCCAAGGGGGAGTGGCCAGAATTAGGCCAGCTGTCATCGACTATCTCAACAGCAAGCATTATGAGTAATGACTCCATCCCCTCACAAGCACATACACAACTTCAACATAGTTTTAGAACTGTAAAGTAAGATACCTTTACCCTTGAGTCACTTTTGTATGCTCTCTCTCTCCCCCCCCCCCCCCCCCCCCAGGTTTACTGAGCCAAATGTCGGTTTAGTGCTTGTGTCACTTCAAAAGGAGGCAAAAGCATGAATGACTGCGGTGGCTGCTACGGGATACCCACCCACCCAGCCAGCCTCCTCCACCGGGTCTCTGCAGTGCCTCTCTTCCAACACCAAGATGGCTGCTGGAGCTGCTGTGATCTCAAGTCTTATTCTCTCTAAAGGGTGGCCAACTGCCGACATCCTGTGTGAAAGGGATCCTTTTAAACTCCTTGCCCGCTTTTCCTCACTCTTCAGTGCTCAGTACACCAGACATTTTTTGGATGACAGTGGATTGGTACTAGGAAGTAGATGAACTTGTAAAATATTTTGGTTGGTGTAATTTTTTCGCACCATGTTAATCTTAATTCTGCCATCACAGAACTATGATTGTGTTCTACTGCTGTGAATATGAAAGGCTGTTTAGCTGTGCACATCCTTGAAATCTTTTAAGACAGCATTTGATAGCGACTCTCTCAGGGCACATTTGTTGTGTACAGAAATATTTGCTGTATTTGTTTTATTTTGTGTGTCTGAGTAAGAGAGATAATATGTATAATGGGACGTTCTTCTCACTTTGGCAAACTTTAAAGATAGCTTGGCAATGCCTGTTAAAGCTTTAGTTGAGGGTTGACTGTATTTTATAACTGATCCATTGTTAAACCTCAAGTGAATTTTTAGATTTGGGATTTATTTGAATTTAATTTCAGTTTTAATGAAAGTGTTAGCCCAATTGTAAATATTTCTTTTCCCTTTCCGGTTTTTATACTCATGTATTCAAGGCAGAATAAGTTGATTTTTAACAAACAAACAAACGAGGTGTTTTAACCAATTTGAAAATAAATTTTGTATTGTCTTTATGGGGATTTATTTTAGTTTGTCTTCTTTGTATAGTCTTGTTGTCCAATGTATAGTCTTGCCACCGGTCCGTTTTTCTAATGGATTTCTATTGTATTGAAGCATATCATTGACTATAACTACGCGGTGTTTACCTGTTGTGATGGAAGTGAGTAACTTACTGGAATCAGTGACTAACACACGCGCGGCTATCGAGTTTCGCCACGAAAAGGTCACGATCTCTGCAATGAAATGAAAGCGGAGCAGTGGCGCGCGGTGAAGAGACGACTTCAAATTGTCATATTATCACGCGCCAGGAGAGGGCAGTAGGGAATGCAATTTTCTGCAGGACTTCTCAAGAGGGCCATACTGTGAATAACATTTGCCAGAAATGTATGACATATTGTCTTATTTTCTTCTATTTACGCTATTGAGGTCCCATCGCTTTTACTTTTAGCGTTTAGTGTTTTACGTTGCTCAGATATTAACTCAGGCCTACTGAGGCCTATTTGCCTGTTTCCTTAAGCCATGGCAGGCAGTTTTTTAATTATAATTTGTGCCATTCATGTCATTTCATGATAATTTAGGATATAGCTGAACAACACGTGTAAGAGAAGTCTACAGATTAAAAAAAAAAAAAAAAACACCTCCGCTTCAAAAGCACACGCCCCAACGGATGCGCACAAATTTACTGAAGAAAAAATACTTCCTTTACATCACAGATGGATGTGATGCATACTAAGTCCCTTATTGGCTGTGTAGCTGAAGCCTAGGCTACATCATTTCAGCAGTTTTTAGATTCGGGTAATTGAATCAGAAGTTTCCTTTTAAGTTTTGCTTTACTTTCAACGGAGGTCAACAGGCTGACCTACACCTAAATGTGCTTCGATGAAAATCATAATTTCATCTATCTGTTTCCCAAGCAATTTGTCATCGAGCACTCCAGTGGTAAGACAAATTTGAATTGTTATATTGTTTTATGCTTTACTCATATTTAACTAGGTTAGGGTTTAATTTGTAACAGTTCGAAATACACATTCCCGAATCTACTCATGAACATAGTCTAGCCTACTCGATATAATTTCGAAATGCGTGTTTGGCCTTTAGGCCCAGGTGGAATCTTAGAAGACATTTCTAGGAAGGACTATGCGTGATAATGTCTCATGGTAAAAGATGAAGTGAAATGAGAATAAGGTATTTAAGACATACTCCAAAAAACATTCGACAATCATCCGTGGAACTTTTATTATTGGATACCTCGTTAAAATGAAATTGATTCAAGGTTCTTTAAGTTTGTGGAGGCTCTTGGGTGGCTATTTCGTCCCTGAAGCCTATTCTGATTATTTTACTATGCTATTCCATCCATCATCTCCCTTCTCATGTCCGTCGATAGTCAAGGACAAGAAGACAAGACACTCAAACCATTATCTAACTCTAAGCAACCTAAGAATTTGAATGCTATAGCCTTAAACGTAGGAGCTCAACCCTCAATTTCCTGAACAAATTCTCCAAACAGGGTTGTGAAACAACTCCTCTTAAAGACAAAAATAAAACTAATTTCTTCTATGCACTAGAAGCCCTAAATATTTCTAACGTTATGAGATTATGACTACAGGCATTTTCGCAAAGCAATGCTACCTTTTTACATATCAGTGTTTTGTGGTCGTTCACAGTTTAACGGCTGAAGACATCTGTTGTTTTGTATGCGTAAGGTCCCTGTAGATTCCAGAAATACCAGATTTTGTTCACTGATTGTGTTTCTTTGATGTTTTTCATCTTTTTAAACAGTCTACATATGCGTCTACATATTCTCCCCATGTCTCACTCTCTCATGTTCTCCAGGTGTTAGTTATGTGAAGCAAGATGGCGAAACGACCTATACTGTATAGAACATAAGGAAGACACGGCGAGGGCCAAGGTGGAGGTCTGCTCTTTGATTTGAAGATTATTGCCAACTTGAACAGATGAGAGTTGGACAAAGCAGTGTCCATCATGTGCAGTGTTTCTTACCACCTCTGAGTTCTCATCCAGCGCTCACCCCAAAACTAAAGACCACGGCGGCGGCGTGACTAGTTATTTCTTGGTGTGTGTGTGCATCATGAACTCCATTAAGTGTGTTCTGGTAGGGGACAGTGCCGTTGGGAAGACTGCCCTGCTAGTCCGCTTCACCTCTGACACGTTTCCAGAACTGTACAAGCCCACCATCTACGACAACACGGGAGTGGAGGTGTTCATGGACGGCGTTCCGATCAATTTGGGATTGTGGGACACGGCTGGGAACGACACCTTTCGGCACGTACGACCTATGTCTTACCAACAGGCAGATGTGGTCCTTCTTTGTTACTCGGTGGCCAAGCCGCCATCTTTTGCCAGCCTACGGCAGAAGTGGATAGCGGAGGTCCGAGAGCACCTTCCCCGGGTCCCAGTGCTTGTAGTGGCCACACAGACAGACCAGCGTGACATGGGCCCCCACCGTGGCAACTGTTTCTCGGCAGCAGATGGGAAGCGTCTGGCCCAGGACATCCGCGCCAGGGGATACCTGGAGTGCTCTGCTCTCAGCAACCGAGGTGTCCAGCAGGTGTTTGAGTGTGCCGTGAGGACGGCAGTCAACCAGGCCAAGAAGCAGTCGCGCCGTCGTCTCTTCAGCTTTGACGCCTGCAAGACCTCCTAACCCCTGGCCTCATACGGTCTGACCTCAGGGAGATGGCACTCTCAGACTCAGGCAGTGGTGTAGTCCAGGGTATATGCAGGTATACGGAGTATACCCACTTATTTTACAGTCAGCATTGAGTATACCCACTTCTCAAAACAGGGCGTTTATCCTATGCAGTATGGGCTGCTTAAAAAAATTAAGAGTATACCCACTTCTCCAAGGACCACTACACCACTGGACTCAGGCATGTTTAGAGTGCTACAGCTGTGTGTCTACAGACCCTAAATCAGTGGATTTCCAGATGAACGTGAAGAACTAGCTTTACTGAGAAGAAAATGTACATGGTTTTGTGTTCACTGAACTCCACAATCCTATCATATCGGAGAGAGATTGACAGTTATAATTTATCTGTAACAATGCATCAACACAGACATTTTATTCATTTTAATTTTCAGTCCACGGTTCATGACACAGTCCACGGCTCATGATTCAAATACTTTTGATAGATTGATTACCCACATAGGGGTTAAATGGAATTACACACCAAGTGTCATTTTAAAAGTCAAAACAACATTGTTTTGTATTAACAGCAAAAATGCAAGCAACGGACTGGCTGATCTTCGTTTTTTTTTTTTACTAAATCTTAAAGTGCAGTATGAATACACTGCTACGGAAAGAGAATGGACTAAAAAACGGACTGAAATACTCCTGTTTTTATAAAAGCACTATATTATTTTTAAGAAGTATGTTTCTTTTCATTTTGCAGTTAAAGGATTACTCACTTAAATAAAGAGAGAGAGGAGTTATTTTACAAAGAGATTTGCACACTTTGAATTGTAATGTATGAAGCATAATGAAGTCTAACAGTACGCAATCTATCAACTGTATCCACTATAAACTTTCCTTTTGGGGCCATTGACATTCACGAGGCAGAATCTTTTGTTAACCTTCATTTTGTCCATGTCCAAATGGGCCTATTGTTTGAAACTACTCCTCAATTAATACATATTTCTGGCAATGGCCATTATTCTGGTAAAGGTACTTGCCCTGCCCGCGAGTGTCCAACTATTTTTCAGAACAAAAATGTGGCTTTAAACTTCCTCAAATGTATTTTTGTAAGAGCCACCAAAATATGCATTCCATGAGAATCCTTAGCAAAGTAGCATTTCATACTTCTTTTCAGCAGTTATATACTCACTAAAATGTAAATGCAACGTGTTAAGTTTTGGCTCCTTGTTTCATAAATCGAACGGACATATCTTGTTATTTCTCCGTGTGTCCATAACTTACGGATAAACTTATTTTCTATATAAATTCTAATTTAGCTAAATGTTTGAGATTCTTCCATGTTACATTTATATTTTTTCAGTTTATTTCATTATGAAAATTATCATATGGAATTCATAAGAAGGCCGCAGATTTTCTTCCTGACATAGAACCGTCATAATTCACTTCATAATCGTTATCACTGCTGCTGTTCGACTGTCAGAAGACCACAAGTGCTAGGTCCTCCAGCTAGATAACATTTCCTAAGTTAAAAAAAAGCTGTGATGCTCTGAGATGTAAAAGCATGTAATAAAGTGTAATAACCATTTTGATTTGAATGTTTGTTAAAGACAACAGTAACCGATGGTATGGACCAGGACGCAGATGTTTAGTCCTTCACTTGATAGGACAGTGAGTTTATCCATTTTGTGACTGTTACAAAAAAGAAAACCAGTGTATAGGTGTGCCATATACTTAAATGCATTTTGGACAGTTTAACACCCCATAACAGTACACCACTATGTGCACGTCTATATGCAGACAGCGATGTGAGCTGTACCTTTTGTGGAGTGAGCTGTTAATCTCATGTTTGTTCTGGTTGAAGTGTGCATTCAGTTTAACACTGCAGCCAGATAATATCAGCTGATGCAACAACATGGAGGACTTCAGTGATCATGAGCCTGACATGATGTTGTGGTGTTGGTGTTTGGTTTTACTGCTCGGCAAAGTCCATTGCTGGGTAGAGGCCAGTGCTGGGTAGAGTCCATTGCCGGGTAGAGTCCATTGCTCGGCAAAGTCCATTGCTGGGTAGAGGCCACTGCCGGGTAGAGGCCACTGCCGGGTAGAGTCCACTGCTGGGTAGAGGCCACTGCCGGGTAGAGTCCACTGCTGGGTAGAGGCCACTGCCGGGTAGAGTCCAAATGGGCCTATCGGTTGAAAGCCAACCGTCAGGTTTACAGTTGGCCCATTCTACTCTCCGATTAATACATTTTTCTGGTAAAGGTACTTGCCCTGCCTGCAAGTGTACAACTATTTTTCAGAACAAATGTGGCCTGCCAACGGTTTAAACTTCCTCAAATGTATTTTTGTAGGGGCCACCAAAATATTCATTACAAGAGAATCCTCAGCAAAGTAGCATTTCATATTTCTTTTCAGCAGCTAATATACTCACTAAAATGTAAATGTGAACTTAAATTGTGACAGTGCTGGGTAGAGACCACTGCTTGGTAGCAAAGCAAAAGCGAGCATAGTCTACTGCGATCACATTAGAGTAAAGTATTTTAGTCACCAGTGGAAGACACTTGCATGGTAAATAATGTACTCATGGTTCGGGATGTGGTGTTGCCATTAATATGATGTGATTTTATCTACTAATAACTGAAGCCTCCTTTAGTGAATACAGTTGTCCCAGAAACAACAGTGCCTATGCCGTGTTCTGTTTTGTATCGTGTTTAACAGCTCACCGTGAGTACGGAACAATAGCTTGTTATGTGGCTTATTGACCCAATAGAGGATATTTTATCAACCCGCTTTACACAGGAAAGGTATAAGCTTGTATACAACCTTCATAATATAGATACTGTATACTTTTGAGATTGTATTCTTGTATTTGGCATCAGCCACAACATCAAAAGACCACAAAGGAACTTCAAATGAATAAATAACACAGGATTTTGCTTACTACATATTTTTGAAGCATATACCTTTCATATGATTCAAAACATGATGAATCTTTCCCCTGAATATATGAAGGATGAATCTACCATTAAGTGTATGTTAAATGAGCAGCGAAAGAGAAATAATGTCTTCACTTATCTACAGGCCGAAGTCACCACTACTGCTATCTGCTCCTCTCTAGGCTCAGGTGGCAACACTAATTAGTAGCAACAGCAGCACACCATGTGAATATAGCTGCAAAAGTATAATTTTCTTCAAAAGTGTCTTTTTGCTGTTCTAAAGCTGTGGTTAAGGGTCATGTTTCGAATGAGCTGTTTAGTATTGAACTGTCTATGGAGAGCTCACGTATCCGAGAGCAACCATCAGAAATGCTTGGGGATTGTAATTTGGTGGAGTGTTTTAAGAGTAAGCGAGATAAGGTGACACACTTTTAGTCTTAGATTTCAGAAGAACGCTGTCCCAACCACAGCGTGAGCTGAGACGAACAGAGGGATGTGGGACATAAGATGTGCTGTTTGGGTCTCATGTGGTTTAAGGATACACACTCCCTCTCCGTTTTCTGGCTTACACACATGACACTATCTCTAAAAACCTCCTTGCAGGCAGGAGATCTGTGAGACGGATGCCTGT
>NC_137918.1:23697389-23714889 GCF_963457725.1 Sprattus sprattus | reverse complement strand
GGCTAAAGTCCTCATCATTGACTACATGGCCAAGCTGTGTTTTGTATACGAGGTCGGGGAGAGCTGCACCTCACCTGGTGGCTCCAACAACCTCTACACCGACGAGCTCACAAGCAGTGGCTATCAAGACGACGCTTACTATGGCAACAACTATCATGAGAATGGTCACTATGGAAACGGCCACCACTACAACCAAAACCATGACAATGGAAACTACCGCCACCACAACCACCACAACCACCACAACAACCTTAGCGACCGTGTCCAGAGGAACGGCCCTCCGAGAGGGGGGGACAGGAGGGGACGAGATCCACCCATGCCACATATCATCATGCGAGACTCAAACGTCCACATCCCCCCTTACGATCCACTGGAGGAGAAACTGAAGGCCAGCGACCTGTCCATCCCTGAGAAGCTGCAGGCGTATGGCTACAACCAAGGCACTGACTACAGCCATGAGACGGCTTACAGAAGTAGCAACAGTTACCATGGCCAGGGAGGCGCGGCGGCCCAGCGGAGCTGCTCCTGTGGAATGCCACAGAAGGTCGTACGGAACATTGAGTACATCTCCAACTGCTACAGGGAGCAGAGGTCACACCAGGCCAAGGGTGCCGAGTGGAAGAAGGTTGCCAAGGTGATGGATCGTTTTTTTATGTGGATCTTCTTCATCATGGTCTTCCTCATGAGTATCCTGGTCATTGGTCAAGCAGCTTGAGGGGAAATTGACTTTAAACTATGAATTCAAGAGTCCACGTGGCTGTGGTCAGAACTCAAACAAGCAGCCAGTCAGAGGCTCTGAACTGTGTTCATCCGTTTTGTAAAGCAGCCACAGTCACTGCTGATGTGATGGGAGACAGACACCGCAATGAAAATAAACATATTTTGAACTCTATTCTGAGTGCTTTACAGGAATGGTGAAGAGCAACAATTAAGTTCACTTAACTAACAGTATCAAGTATAGAGTAAGAATGAAGCCATCACCAAACCATCTTACATGTCAGACACAGAGTAACAAACTCTGAGCCATCATCACCTCATCCCACAATCAGCGGGTACCTGTGGGAGTTTATCTTTGCTTTGAAGGGTTGGAGTTTTGGTTGTAGCCAATAAAACATTTATCTGCCATTCTGTACACCTCTGACTGTCCTTTCTCTCTCTTCACAATGACTTTATAGTCACACCTAGCCTGCTAACCGGCACAGAAGCGCCGCATAAACTCTGAAGCAGATCTGGCCCTGGTGTTGCATAGCTAAGATCCGCTGTGTCACTTTAGCTACTTGGGCTCTTACAGCTAAGATCCGCTGTGTCACGTTAGCTACTTGGGCTCTTATAGCTAAGATTCACTCTGTCACTATAGCTACTTGGGCTCTTATAGCTAAGATTTGCTTTGTCACTAGAGCTACTTGGGCTCTTATAGCTAAGATTCGCTCTGTCACTTTAGCTACTTGGGCTATTATAGCTAAGATTTGCTTTGTCACTATAGCTACTTGGGCTCTTATAGCTAAGATTTGCTTTGTCACTATAGCTACTTGGGCTCTTATAGCTAAGATTTGCTTTGTCACTATAGCTACTTGGGCGCATGCCTTTAAAAGTGACTGGAGTTCATGGGAATAGTTTGTCAATCTGGTCTGGCTTCAGTTTTTTCCATTGAGAAAGATCTTAACCATTAGCTACCCCTTAATACTTCATGAGCAGGTGGGAGATTAATACTTAATATGTGGGTGTGTTTACATGTGTGTGTGTGTGTGTGTGTGTGTGTGTGTGTGAGTGAGTGTGTGTGTGCGTGTGCATGCCTCTCTCTCTGTGCACTGTAAGATAATCTGTGTCTAGCATGAACACACATTAATAATACACACTTAAAGCTCTTACGGACACTGAAAAGAAACTTGGACGGAGGATGACACGTTCCCAATCCCTTTTGCCGATAATGTTTAGACCACATTTTTGTACATCTATGTATGAGGCAAACATGAAACTATCCCATGATTCTTTTCACTTACGTTTGACTTCCTGGTCTTTGTAGCAGATCTGCCGAAACAGCGCCCCCTTGTGACGAATTCTGAAACCAAACATTTGTGTCCAAGTCACGTTGTCTCATAAATAAAGTAATTTAATCAGAACAGCAGATGAGCTGTATAGCGCTAACCATAGGGGGCCACTGATTATTTGTGTGGAAAATGAAAACTGCTTTGACAAATGACATGTATGTAAAAACTCCAACATAGGCTACATATTGATATAAATGAAATGTATGTAAAAACTCCAATATAGGCTACATAATGTTTCGCCACTGCTGTGGAACTCACACGATAAGGGCTAACAGTTTAGCATGATTTATGTATTGTAGATTTGTAGTCATTCAAATAGATGTTAATGAGTTTAAAGAAGTAACAGGTACAGTCAGACAGGCAGAAAGGCTCATAATGTTATAGTAAGTGTCTGACAATATGGAAAGGATCCCAACAGAGACAGACCTGTGTCTGTTTACCTCAATAACTGGAAAGAAACTAAATGGAAATTACTGTAGTTTATAGTTTAAGTTTCAGGTTCCTGAACTACCCTCCGAAATCAATCAGACGTGACATTTATTGTGTTTTTTAAAATGCTTTATTCAACTATTTAACCACTATAAATACATAACTGCCAAATAAGCTTTTAACAAACAATGCATGATAGAAAACAGTTCCACAAAGGGGAATTCTAGAACATTTGGCAATAAGGCACACTAAAAAACCCTTACACACTACAATCCTTTCAAAAACTCTCTCACTAAATGTGTTGTTCGTTTTGCATGTTATTCTTTCTTTGAAGTAGCCAAAACAGGGACTATTTAGCACTTCAAGTGAAAGCTGCAGGGCCAGGTGGATGACAATGAGAGTGAGGTCATAATGGGGATAGAGAAATGATTGGCCAGTTCCTGAAGCCTCATCAGGCGGGCCAATCGCTTGCCACTCAACTCAACTCACATCACATCACCATCCTTTCCAAACTCTTGGCTCACACACTATTGGACACTTTGGCAAACCAGACATGCTTTTTCGCTGCAATCTCTAAGTTAAGCGCATGGAAAGGAAACAAAAAAACATTTCTCTTAAAATATATTATCGCTTTTCTTCGTACTTCATACACAACATATTTTAAGCATATATTAAATATATATCCTTACTCTGTGATAATAAACAAGTCTACCAGTCTTATAAGGCCACAAAATAAATCTGAACAACACTGCCATAGTACAACAAAGCACATACACACACCAGATCTGATAAGAACCCTTAAGGTGTGTATGTGCATGTGTGTGTGAGTGTGAGTGTGTTCACATATGTGTGTGGGTGGGAATGTGTGTGCATGTGTGTGTGTGTGTGTGTGTGTGTGTGTGTGTAAAAGGCTGTATGTGAGTATGAATACACAGTGGAAAATGGTCCTTCATATAGGTCTCAGTGGTTATAAGATGGATTGAGAGTGATGAGGCTACTTGTCACAAGCATGGTTTCTCTTCAGAACAGTTGTAAATCGAATTGTAAATGCACTCCTTCTGCATCCTTAAGCGAGACTCAGTTCAGATACGTGTCAAAACTCCAAAGGACAGAGTGGCCAGGACTGAAATAGGTTCAAAGGTGACCATATATAAGACTCAGTCCTCTGTTATACTTCCTCTGCCATTTCATGGGAAACACAATAATGTAAAACATTGAAAATATTGAAAAAAATTGAAGAAAAAAAAAGAGAGAGAAAGTGTCCTTGGCAGCCCAGCCATGATGTCTCTCTGGTCCAATAACCTATACGAGCCAATGGAGAGATAAAGCTCTTCCTGAATGTGTAGGAGGCGACACAACCAGTCTTTCTCCATTCATTCACTGGAATTGTTACCCTCACAGTGGCTAAACCTAAGAGCTAAACAGATTTAATCAAATAACAACGTAAGAAACAGCAAATGAGCTGGATGTCCACGCGTGACGGTGGCAAAAAAAACTCACATTCACACACATTGTGTGCATTCCCCACACATTCCCAACATCCAGCAGAACGCTAAGGGTGCTAAGGAGTAGTGAGAGACTCTCATCGCCAGAGAACTTCAAACCAAAGTAGATTAACCCACCAGTCAGAGGGGTTTTCACCTTCCGGAAAACTCTCAGGGAACCAGTGTGTCAGAGTGAGTGAATCAGATACACCAGAAGAGCACAGTGAGCTATATCAGCACGGAGGAGGAAAACAATAAGCTAATATCGAAGCTTCAGTCACCGTGGCGGATCGGTTTCAGATGAACTGCACTGCAGCTGCCTGAGGTTACGCTGTAGTCACAGCTGTGTGGGTCTGCTGGGGAAGGGATGTCACAACAAACACGAGGGGCTCACTTCACTCGAAGAGAGGCTCTTCGCAAGGATTCAGCATTGTGAAATACTCAGCCGCCCACTGAGTGTTAAATGTATGTGTCAGCCATCTTGATACAATTCAGTCAGCAATATTTGTGACTTGTTCCCACAGTGAGTGATTTTTGTGTTTTTTTTTTGCCGGGAACAACAGTCATATGACTACACAAGGATTAACAAACGTCTGCTCCGGATGCTCTGAGCTTAGGACGTGACATAGTGCCGATTGCGAGCCACTCAGTCCACTACACGTGTACCCTACAGAGCTAGTTAAGGCACAGATGCCACTCAGTACACTACACGTGTACCCTACAGAGCTAGTTAAGGCACAGATGCCACTCTGTCCACTACACATGTACCCTACAGAGCTAGTTAAGGCACAGATGCCACTCAGTCCACTACACATGTACCCTACAGAGCTAGTTAAGGCACAGATGCCGGTTGGTCTCATCAGTCTAGGATAAGCACAGGGCTGTTCTCAACTCAAAGAAAACTTCTGGTTTAGTGCTACTTTATAAAAAACATTTGGCCTTACACAAGAGGGGACAGGCACTTTTGAAAGTTTATGGAAAGGCTGAAATGTTGGTTGTTCTTGTCTTGCATACTTATTTCTTTTATGCCAACTTCCCAGTTATTTTTCCAGTTTTCAAATAGAGACAAAGGGAGACAAGACGACGTCTCCAGTACATATATAGCTCCATACGCAATCTGTTAAAAACCAAGTCAAACAAGCAAACAGCGAATGATATTAGCAATAATAACTATTAAAGAAGACAAAAAAAGGTTTAAAGAAATTAAGCTAAAATAAAACACGGTCATCCAGTGGACGGAAAATAACTCAAAAGTCAAAATGTTCTGTGATAAAATCTCTGCATAAGCTCCGCAGACAAAAAGAGAAAATAATTCTTCAGTTGACTTTTACATTTCATGTCAGTAGTTCCATGAGACTTTGAACATTTTTAAAGACATTATTTTTGTCTAACTCTTATCATGAAAAAAATTCAAATACAGCAATGATGAGAAGTCTACCCCAAAGAGCAGCTCATAAATACAGTGTTCCGCTCTTCATAAATACTACACCTCATACTACACCTCCTTCAGTGTTCATGGGGCCAAAACTACAGAAGGTAGTGTGTGTGTGTGTGTGTGTGTGTGTGAGTGGGAGGGGGAGTGGGTGAGGGGGAGTGGGTGAGGGGGAGGGCCAATGTGGATCGGATTAAAATTGTGAAAGAATGGTCAGATTTCGCTGAGTGGAGTTAAGCTCACATTCCATGATTTGGAGAAGGTCAAACACCCTTAGGGCTATTGGACAGATGGGTTGGATCAGTTGGGATTGGTAAGAGAGGGTTAGTTTGGTGATTCATCAATGTGGTTTTAAAGCTACATTAATAAGAGGGCCAATAATGATGTTGTGGGTACTGCTGCTGGTCACTTTGTGGTGGTCGGGTTTGTGATGAAGGTTGTTTTGGGTTGGATGCGGGTCTTCTCCACATCTGTTGTGTGATGCAAAACTCAAAACCAGGGCGAGGGTCTGGTAGATTCTGTTAGCCATGAGCTATCATTTCATTTCTTGGCATTGGTTGGTTTTGTGGCTGAGTACTCTGGACTCCATCAGTAGGTCTGGTAGATGTCGTGGAGGGGCATCTGAAAGGTAGCCTGGGGAAACGCCTGAGGGATATAGCCATAGCCTCCATAGGCTGCTGCGGCGACAGCGGCATTCTTCTGCAGTGCTGCAAGCGTGGCCGAGTTAGCAGTGTGAGCGGTTAGCGGGAGATAGCCTGCACCATACAACCCTGTGGGGATGCGCTGCATATTGTGGGCCATAGCATAGACAGGAGTTATGGGTCTACCCTGTAAGAGCAAAACAAATGCAGTTAGCAGTCTGTCAGTTGTAGTGCAAGTCAACTTGTGTATACAACAATATCATTAACATTCACATTTAGTCATTTAGCAGACGCTTTTGTCCAAAGCGACGTACAAGGGAGAGAACAGTCAAGCTATGGGCAATAAAACCTGGTGTAACAATAAATAGTTAAGCCAAGGTGCCAGTTAGGAAGGGAGGTGCTCTCTGAAGAGTTGAGTCTTCAAGATAAATATATATTTGTGTATCTATACGGCACCTGATAGGGAGGGGGGGTGGAAACCGATGGAAGAACAGCAGTGCCAGCAGTGTGATCGTGCTGTAAAGTCAGAGGGTTGATGAGGTGTTCCACTCCATGAAGCTTCCCATCATCCATCATCTTTGGAGCAGCGCCGGTAGAAAACACAGGGTACTGGCCGCCTAAACCTGGGAGAGCCACTGTGGAACAAACAGCGAGAGCGAGATCAGTTCACACTACTCTCCTTTTGGTAGGTGTGTTCTAAAAAAGTGAAATAGCAACATTTCACAGCAGAACAGTCACTGAGCATTGATCGAAAAGCAATCTGCCAATCAAATCAAACCGTCAAAATGATCTTCTAACTTTTCTTCTTCTACAAACCTAGTTCTTCTTCTACTTCTACCTACTACTTGTCTTTCTCATTGTTTCTCTCTTTCTCTGTCACAGGGGCAAAGGAAAGAGTTTGAAGAGAGTATTGGATAAAGCAACAAAGTGTGACTTGGATTAACACTTTCTGTCTCCTGGACACACACACACACACATTGTTGTAACTAGGGGCCCTGGATTAATGCTGATTTAGTGATTATACTTCTTAGTGTGTGATTTAGCATAACTCGCTTTCTTACAACAGTGCGCTCAGATGAGGTTTCATGGAGAAATACATGTGACAGAGAGAGGGGGGGAGGGAGAGAGAGAGAGAGGGGGAGAGAGAGGGGGGAGAGAGGGGGAGAGAGAGAGAGAGAGGGGGGGAGAGAGAGAGGGGGGGAGAGAGGGGGGAGAGAGGGGGAGAGAGGGGGGGAGATAGAGAGGGAGAGAGAGAGAGGGGGGGAGAGAGAGAGGGGGGGGGGAGAGAGAGAGGGGGAGATAGAGAGGGAGAGAGAGAGAACTGCTGATTGTCTTTCTTCCAGCAGGGAGCAGTAGAGAGAATGTAAAAAGGATAATTAAAGGTTCCGTCTGTGATTCATTCTGGCCCCTCTCTTTGATGCGTCTGAAACAATGTGTTGATTGGTTGGCTAGGATAGTAAACGGCTCGGATGTAGTGATTTGGAATAGTGAATTTGAGCGCACTCACACAACATACGCACAAGCATAGACTGACCTGTACCAGGTTTCATGCCCATAGTGTTGACTGTCATTTCCAGGCCTGGTGCGAGCTCGTAGCCCTTCTCTGTCTGCCGACCCTTGCCGTCATGGTAACGGCTGTAGATGCCACGCCCTGCCGAGTACCCTCCCAGGTATGACCCCCGTGGCCCAGGGGTGCGGGTGGCCACGCCCCCTGCTCTGCCACGCCCCCTCACTGTACCTGCTGAACACACACACACCCACACACACACACACAGTTCTGCAAAATCAACCAATTTGCATTTACATACCCAGAAGATGTCAGACACAATACAGTCCCACTCACAGAGCAGGAAGAGGGAGTTGCAGGGGGGCTCTTAATGTGATTAGTGGCCGTGGTTTCTAGTGTGTTCTTGGTTCTGCCAATTGTTGTAGCTGTCAATCATGTGTCATTGCCTTTGTTCTTGAGTGTTATTTGGCTAATAATCATACCGTCAGTTTACTCGTAGGGCCATGAAAGTTGAAAATGTTACTTAGAAACTAACAAAGGATCTAGTGTGTTCTTGGTTCTGCCAATTGTTTACAGTTGTAGCTGTCAATATTGTGTCATTGCCTTTGTTCTTGAGAGTAAGGCTTGTAAGATCAGAGATCAGTTGACGCGTAGGGACATGAAAGTGAAAATGTTACTTAGAAACTAACAAAGATGGGGAGTATCACCTGACTTATTGTTGACTCATTTCAGCTTCTGAAATGAGGTACTCCCAAATGCAGCCATCCCTTATATAGTTTTGTAGTGTAAGAATCACAGTTGTTCCAAAGAGTTAACAAAAAAACTGTCACAGTGCCTAAACTGCCTCTAGTTTCCAGCTCTTTATCTAATCTAGAAAAACTCATACCTCTTTACTAGATTACCCTTGGACCATCTGAACATCGTTTTTTTTTATTAAAACAGTTCATTATAAAGTTTGTCCACCAAGTTAAAGTACACACCTAAACAAGAGTCATTTCAAAACAAACTTATTTCATCCTTAGGCATTTGCAATGTGTTAAGCAATATGCAAAATGGGAGCTCTACTGACAAGTTTGCTTTGACGGTGACCTTTTTTGAATGAAAGTGCCAATTTCCTCTAAGAGCCATAGCCATGTCACAGTCCATTGAGAGTGCAATCAGCCAGGTACTTAACCCATACAATGTCTGTAGGAAACCCATGATTTGCATATACATTTAAATCACTATGCATCTGGGACAACTGTCAGCCCTTAGCAAGAATTATTATTAGGTTACCAAGTCAGTTGAGAATAGGCGGAATCGACTGATAGTGCCTTGGTAACTGCCATCATGCATAACAATTGATATGCATTGTGGGTTGCATGGTGAGTCGGGTTACCCACCAGGCTTCGACTTTGCTTGAAATCAACAAGCAATATTTTGACAAATCATGGTGTGGTACGGTCCCAATGAAACCTAAGTCTGATTATGTTATGCTATCGGATGAGCTTAACTGGTTGTCTTTAGTTTCGCCCCAAAAACATGGAGTCGTTCTCCGTTTCCAGACTAGAACTGCGGAGGATGATTGGAGAAACCTGAGACTGGGGCTTGAGATTGCGAAAACCAAAATCAACACGACCCAGGAGTTACGACACGGAGGACTATTTTTTTCCGATAAGGAGTCGAGTACGGGAAAGAAGTGATTCTTTTTAAACAAGGAGGCAGTTCATGAGATGAGGAATGGAACGGAGTCATGTGGACTGATCTGGACTGGGGGAGGAAGTTAGACATGAGATGGGATGATGATGTGTGGAGTCAGTCAGGTGAAGTGAAATTTGTCCCCCGCTCACGTCTTCCTGTCTAGACACAAACCCCACAATATACAGACAGAAGATGATTGGCTGAGCAAAAAACCGTCACCCGGACAACTAATGATCTGTCAGACACAATTTTAACTAGATCACAGTTTTCATCCCAGATCAATGCTTTCATTTGTCACTTCCAACCGTGATCTATTGGATCTGCATGAGCAGTGATTACTACAGGCTGGATGATCTTACCTCTGCCGGGGGACTTTCAGTTTAGCTTGATGAGGGCACTATAGGGGTAGTCATAGTATGAGAATGTGCTGTTGCAGTATGTAGGTTTTAGGATGCAGTATTTCAGTGCCTATAGCTAGCATATACATATGCTTGTGCAGTATGTAGGTTTAGGTTGCAGTATTTCAGTGCCTATAGCTAGCATATACATATGCTTGTGCAGTATGTAGGTCTTGTTTTATCCTTCCTATAAGGTGATCACAGCTGTGTAGTACAAGAGGGCGGTGCCTTAGTGTGGACCAGTAGTGTTTTTCCAGAATGTAGTAGATTATAAACAGTATGTATGCTTGAAGTACATCAGTGTCTTACTGAAGCATCTATTTCACTGTGCTGCTTCAGCATCTGAGTATGGATTTACCTTTGCTAAAGTATCTATTTCACTGTGCTGCTTCAGCATCTGAGTATGGATTTACCTTTGCTAAAGTATCTATTTCACTGTGCTGCTTCAGCATCTGAGTATGGATTTACCTTTGCTAAAGTATCTATTTCACTGTGCTGCTTCAGCATCTGAGTATGGATTTACCTTTGCTAAAGTATTCTCGGTTGGGCCCGATGAGGGTGCTGTAGGGGTAGCCGTAGTAAGCTAGAGTGTAGGGGTCACATTGGTACACGAAGCCCTGCTGGCTGGACTCCGGTACTACAGCGGCCGCCTGCGCTGGGCTGCTCGAGCCCTTCGTTGCCTTCTGGTAGCGGGTGTACTGTTCTTTATCCACGGGCTTAGCCAGGGTCACCTCGATGAAGGACCCCTCGATCTCCGTGGCGTTCAGGTTGTCCATGGCGACCACCGCGTCGTCTCGGCTGGCAAAGTGTATGAAGGCGTAGTCCCGGATCTTCTTGACGCGCTCCACGCAGCCGGGATTGAACTGGCCGAAGATGTGGCGCAGCGTCTCCTCCGCGGTCTCCATCATCAGGTTCCGCACGTACAGGATCTTCACCGTCTCCATGATGTCCTCATCCACGTCGATCTCGGGCTCGGCCCAGTCCACCGCGATCTGATGACCCCACAGCTGGAAGAAAAAAAGGTCATCACAGATTCACAAAGTAAGTAAGTAAGTAAGTAAGACTTTATTTATATACCACATTTCGTACAAGAGTTGCAATTCAAAGTGCTTTACATAAAATCAATAAAAGCAAGCAGCAGGAGCAATAAAATAATGGTCAACATCGTATCAAAGTGTGTGGGTGAGTGGGTGAATGTACGTCATATCCTGGCAGTGGCATACGTATGTGTAGGTGGCACCCTGGCATCAGCTTCCTGTAGCCGTCGCTTTAGCAGCAGATGCCAGGCTGGTTTCTTGGTAAGTGTATATCGTGTTCGTGGAATGTGTACGTAAACCAGTTCGCATTAAGCTGCTGTGAATATGTATGTATGAGTTTCCATCTCGTGTGTGTGTGTGTGTGTGTGTGTGTGTGTGTGTGTATGTGAGGAGGAGGTGTGTGTGTGTGTGTGTGTATGTGAGGAGGGTGTGTGTGTGTGTGTGTGTGTGTGTGTGTGTGTGTGTGTGTGTGTATGTGAGGAGGAGGTGTGTGTGTGTGTGTGTGTGTATGTGAGGAGGAGGTGTGTGTGTGTGTGTGTGTGTGTGTGTGTATGTGAGGAGGAGGTGTGTGTGTGTGTGTGTGTGTGTGTGTGTGTGTGTGTGTGTGTGTGTGTGTGTGTGTGTGTGTGTGTGTGTGTGTGTGTGTGTGTGCGTGTGTGTGTGTGTGTACCTGTATACGTCCCGGCATCAGCTTCCTGCGGGCCATGGCGGCCGCGCGGTGCGACTCATACTCGACGAAGGCGAAGCCGCGATTCTTCATCTTGTCGGCGGCGCTGGCGTACACGATGACGTCCAGCACCCCCTCCGTCACCTTGGACACCTCCTCCATGATCTCCTCGCGTTTCTTGGTCTTGGGGATCCCCCCGATGAAGAGGCGGCAGTTGTCCACGCTCCCGCACACGCCCAGCAGCCGGCCCGGCCGCACCTCGTAGTTGTTGAGCTCGCGGACGGCGCGCTTGGCCTCGTGCTTCAGCGTGTACATGACGAACGCGTAGCCGCGGTTCTTCCCGTCGAAGTCCATCATCAGCCGCATCTCGTAGATGTGGCCCACCGACTCGAACACGGGCACCAGCTCGTCCTCGTACACGTCCCGGGGGATCTTGCCCACGAAGATCTCGCAGCCTCGTGGCGGGGAGGTGCCCTCCCAGCCCGGGGGCGGTCCGTACTTGCGTTGGCCGTTCTCCTGGATCATCCTGTAGCCCGTGCGCTCCATGAGGGCCAGGAGAGCGGCTTCGTTCTGGGCTCCGGCCACACCCTCGGGGAGGGCGGACACAGACTTAGTGCTGGAGGAGGGGCTTGCGTTACTCATGGCGACGGCACAGGCGGAGTCTTCTGCTGTCATTCTGACACATCTAATCACAACTAGAGAAGAATAGAGCAGAAAAGGACACTGTTTTAATGACCCGCCATTACTTTACATTTACATTTCTTCATTTAGCAGACGCTTTTATCCAAAACGACTTACAAGGATGTATGTACATTTACACTGATGACACACTGCACATCAGGAGCAATTAGGGGTTCAGTGTCTTGCTCAAGGACACTTCGACAGGGAATTGAACTAGCAACCTTCTGATTACTAAACGACTTCTCTACCTCCTGTACCACACAGCACAAGGTACATGGAACAACAGGTTTGTTTACCCCTAGAACCACCAACTCTACCTTCACTCCAGACACCTGATTCATGGTTGGTTAACTCAGATCCACTGAATAATCCTGCACAGATATCTCTACCCACACACTGCTGCTGCTGCTGCGTTTCTCTCACACATACACACTTACCGAATCTGAGTTAAAAATGGAAATAAATAAAATGGTAAATGATGAAGTTGCTATGATTAACTACACATTAATGTTTGTTTATCCCTCTCTACCGTAAGCAGGAAAAGAAAGCTCGTTCCTGGTCAGTCATGTGACTGAGTTGTTAAGCAACCTGCACTGTGACTCTTGGCCATGGAGAGAGCCCTAAAGGCGTTAGTTATATCCTCATGAAGGTGAAGTAATAATGTCATTGAGACACACTCAAGCCGAGACAAGATATCCCCACGCCACACGCACACACACACACACGCACACACACACACACACACACACACACACACACATCTCTTCATTTGAAAGTTTTGGTATTCCTGTCTGAACTAAACCGGAGCCACTGGCTGTCTGCATCATATGAATTGAGACTGAAAGTGGGGATTTCAAAAGGCATTCAGTGAAAGCATAAAATTCCATTTTTAACTTCAGGCAGGAAAATGGAGTACCGGTACTGTTCTTCTGTGGCATGTCCAAGGTTTCACTGGAATCTTCCAGGAAATCAGATCTTTAGAAAACCTTCCTCTGAGAAACTACCTAAGTACCTAATCTCTTTTTCTCCACTCCCTCCCTCTCTCTCTCTCTCTCTCTCCCAAACACATACAGAAAACCATTTCTGTCTTTCACCCAAGAAATATTGCTTCCTTCTAGGAGTATCTAAGCAAGGAGGGAGAGGAAAATGGAAAGAGAGAGAGAGAGAGAGAGAGAGAGAGAGAGAGAGAGAGAGAGAGAGAGAGAGAGAGATTATTCATTCTCTAGAATGAAGGCCTCGTTCCCCCATTGTACCTGCCTGGCAAAGTTGACCTTTACAACGGAGTGTGTGTATGTGTGTGTGTATGTCTGTGTGCGTGTTTGTATGTATGTGTGTGTGTGGTATAAAAGAAACCTGAGGCAGCAGCTGGTGGATGATTAACCATGGGTAACACAAATTACTGCTTACACACACACACACACACACACACACACACACACACACACTCTCTTTCTCACTCTCTCTCTCACACACACACACACACTCTCTTGCTCTCTCTCTTTCTCCCACACACACACACACTTTCTCGCTCTCTCTCTCTCACACACACACACACACACTCTCTTGCTCTCTCTTTCTCCCACACACACACACACTTTCTCGCTCTCTCTCTCTCACACACACACACACACACTCTCTTGCTCTCTCTTTCTCCCACACACACACACACACTTTCTCGCTCTCTCTCTCTCTCACACACACACACACACACAAAGTCATGCAGGGTAATAGAAACCTAGAAGAGAGACTCTCTACTAGCATCACAAGAAGCTGGGGTCAAAAGGGTATGACAGGGCAACCCACAGTCATGCACGCACGCACGCACACACACACACACACACACACACACACACACACACACACACACACACACACACTCACACACACTATACTGGTTAAAGTATGTGTTTATTGGTTTATTGCTGATTGTTGATTGACAGCATCTCCTGATCGTATGTGACTTTATGGCCTACTAGAGGTCAGGATATCAGCAAAACAGGGATGGGGGGAGAGCACTGAGAGCTCAGGCTCGGGGGTGGGTGGATCACACACACACACACACACACACACACAACACACACACACACACACACACACACACACACACACACACACACACACACTCACACACACACACACACACACACAACACACAACACACAGACTGGGTGGGGGGGGGGGGGGGGAGCTTGTTGTGTCTCTGCCATCCTAGGCACTTTTGTCACATCACCTGTACGCATCATCAGTGTCTCAGACACAGAGGAAACCCATGCTTAGATCATTTTTATGTCAAGTTTAACTCAGCACAGTCTCTCCACCACTAAAATGCATCTGTTAATATATATATAATATAATTGCAATAATTGTATTATTGTATAATTGTCAGACTGCAATCACTCAAACATGCAGACTTTGTTTTAGGAGGGTAAACTGTTGATGTAAACCTGAGAATTTGAATAAGGAAGGAATCACTGCTGCTTAAAGGGTAAAACATTATCTCCAATGCACTGTTTCTTAACCTAATGGCTTAAGGGGTGTGTGTGTTTGTTTGCACATGATAACACAGGTGTGATAAGGTGAAACGACTAAGAGTGTATGAGGCCGAGTATGTGTACAGTATTAATTGCTTTTCAGAAATTTTGAATTCAGTTTCTCTCTCCCTCTTTCTCCCTCCGTCTCCTTCTCTCTCTCTCCCTCACACACACACATAAACACTAAAATTGTGAATTCAGTTTCTCTATCCCTCCTTTTTCTTATCTCCTTCTCCCTCTCACTCTCTCTCTCTCTCTCTCACACACACACACACACACACACACACACACACACACACACACACACACACACACACACAACACAAACAGTAAGAAAAACTAGTGCTACTTAAAAGGAAAAACAACACAGGTACTAAATGCAGAGGAGGTTTCAGTCAACCACGTCAGCAAAAAAAAATACGAGTGTGTCTGCGTGTGTACATAACAACAGCAAACGCTCTCTCGACAGAGCCTTGGGCTAAGCAAACAGCACACACCTTGACAAGCAAGATACACAGACACACACACACACACACACACACACACACACACACACACAGACACACACACACACACACACACACACACACACACACACACACACACACACACACACACACACACACACTTAACTGACTGGGCAAGAGGGGGAAGAGAAGAGGGCAGTAGAGCATGGAGACACAATAACACACTCACACACACTCACTCTCCCTCTCCCCCCCCCCCCCCCCCCCCCCCACCCCCAGAGGTGGGCGTGGGGGAGGGCGTGGGGGAGGGACTGGGCACCCGCCACACCAATGAATGGCAGCGGGAAAGAGGAGAGAAAAAGGGGAGCCCTGTAGATGACCTGAGCACCCCCACCGAGGTCAAAGGTTAACTGTGAGCATCTCAAGGCAATCTGCATCCCCCCTTTCACCCTCAAAACACACACACACACACACACACACACACACACAGTTTTTTACTGGTTAATGTTTACAGTGCAGAGGAAGAGCCGAACCACAGATCACCTTAAGATAACACTTTTTCCAGAATGATTACCACTGAGGCCTGAGCATGACACTGCACATTATGGCACTTATAAAACGTTGCTTTACAGCGCCATCTTATCACAGTCGTACAACTGGCCGGCTTTGAAAACTGGAGGTCAATCAGACAAACAAATCACTGACCGAATCTTCCAGTGTGATATTCTGTGTCTATTATCAGCTCTGAACCATTTAGATAAAGAGGCAACCGAGAGACACACACACACACACACACTTACACACACACACTTAAGTCCAAAAGCGATATCTCTGTGTGTCTGTGTTCATTTGTCTTTGCTTGGGAGATGTATGAAGCGTGGTTTAGTACAGGGACACACACACACAGTTACATTAAGTGTGTATTTGTCTACGCTTGGGAGATGTATGAAACGTGGTTAAGTACACACACACACACACACTCTCTTGCTCTCTCTCTCACACACACAAACACAGGGACATATAGAGGAAGCCTGGATTGCAGAGCTGCTTTCATTTCCCATGGTTGGGCTTTGTGGGGTGACATCTCATTTCTCCCCGTGTGTGTGAATCTGCGTACGTGAGTGTGACTGTGTGTGTGTGTGTGTGTGTGTGTGTGTGTGTGTGTGTGTGTGTGCGTGTGTGAGTGTGACTTGGTGTCCCTGTCTGGACATTCGTTTCCAAATAACCTCTACGAATGAAAGTGAAAGTCTGAGGACTTAGAAAAAGACACAATTGCAGAATACGAAAATTGTCGACACGATGTAAGATGTAAATCACTGTTCAGTGTTTGATATGATTTAATGTGAAACCCTCATAACTGAAGCAACCACACAGACACAGACACACAAACACACTCACGCACACACGCACACAGACACACACAGACACACACACACACATACACACACACACACACACACACACACACACACATACATACACACATACATACACACACACACACACACACACAAACACACACAAACACACACACACCACACACAGACTCATGTGGGCCCACCCTAACAGCAAACATAGGAAACAAGGAATGTGGCATCCAGTACCTAACGAACAACTGTTTCAACTCATACAACACACAAATCTAGACCCGCAAAACAAGCAGCCATCAAACCGGGGCGACCATGACAACAGCCATATTATAACACTGGTCACCCTGACCCGTGCATTTTAGTTTCAGGTCAGGCCGCATATAAATTTCACAGAGAGCCAGGGGGTTGAACCTTGAGAAATGACGCGAATCCATCGGTGACTTTGAAAGATTAGTAACAATGGCATGCATTTAAAAGATCAAAATCATATCATGATTAGTTTAGGATTAACACTTTTCTTCGGTATCACGTGTGGTAAAGTTATGCACCTGGGACTTGGTTCACATATTATGCCAAACATACAGTCTGAGCCATAGAATACTGACATGGACAAGCAGGTCCAGGATATATGTAGAGAGAATTGTTAGATCTCTGTTCATGAAAGTCACGCAAGGTCAGTTGTTCATTCACTCCTTCAGCTTGTGTGAGTGTGAGTGTGTGTGTGTGTGTGTGTGTGTGTGTGTGTGTGTGTGTGTGTGTGTGTGTGTGTGTGTATGTGTGTGTGTTCACCTGTGTATGCACTTGTCACATTAAACCAATTGGGCATCATCCAGGATTCTAAATGATCTATGTTAATTGTAATGTAAGTGTGTGTGTCTCTGTTTCCTTGTTGGCTTCATTACTCTCACATCACCACTGAGATTAATACAGAGAAGTATCAAGAATACACACCATTCAAATACAAATAAATGGATATCCTGTACAGCGTACATGCTGATAAACCTAAAATACACATTACACCCTACCTCATGTTGACACTCTAAAGACAGAGACTCATAGAGACACACATACACACAGGTTCAAAGCCCGGATCTTCAAACCAGCCTGAACACTTCATCCCTTAGCACA
>NC_137918.1:23617389-23689889 GCF_963457725.1 Sprattus sprattus | reverse complement strand
TTCCTAATGTAGTCTATGGAAAGGTCAAAGGTCAAAGAGGGAAAGACTGAAAAAGCCGTGTGTGTGTGTGTGTGTGTGTGTGTGTGTGTGTGTGTGTGTGTGTGTGTGTGTGTGTGTGTGTGTGTGTGTCTGTCTGTGTGTGTGTCTGTGTGTGTGAGTGTGTGAGAGAGGGAGAGTATGTGTGTGTGTGTGTGTCTATCTATCTTTCTTTCCTTCCCTCCTCTCTCCCCTGTGCTGGATATGCGGGGTGTGTGAGTGTGTGTGAGTGTGTGCGAGTGTGTACGTGATTAACTGTTGGTCACTGATTGTGAAACACTGAAAGGCGAGAGAGCCGACTACACGGGGAATGTGAACACAAAACAAGAAGAAGATTCAGCGTAGAGAAAGGGACAGAAAGACGCAAACTCAAGCGAACATGTGTGCGTGTGTGTGTGTGTGTGTGTGTGTGTGTGTGGTGTGTGACTGTGTGTGACAGAAAGACGCAGCAAACTCAAGCAAACTATGTGATGGAGCTACTGATAGACGGGAAACAGGTTGCTCTTACCTGTGGAGTTGAGTAAAAGTCCCTGACGCCCCTGATGATCAAACTGAGGAGGAGGACAAACATCCACACAGGGTCATTCTTCAAGCCCTCCGTCTAGTCGGCTTCACCCTCTTCTGTTGGCTCCCAGTGAGGGGGGCTCGGGGCTCTTCTCTGAAATGAGCTCTTCCCCGCAGCGGCAGCAAGACTCTTCTCCCGCGGCCAGTTTCTCTTCTTTTTTTTCTATTGGTTTCTGTTGTTCTCCCTTTCAGTTCCCCGCTGTCGCTTCTCCTTCAGAGGGAAGGAGGGGGAAACAAGGGATCCCAGAGAGAGGTTGAAGGAGAGAGAGAGAGAGAGAGAGAGAGAGAGAGAGAAGGAGGAGAGAGAGGGAGGGAGAGAGTAATTAGTGCTTGCTGGGGTTCAGTACCTGCCTCTTGCTGACATAAGCCGCACATTCCAGAGGAAAAAAAACTTCTCTAAGAGTACCGGCACACAAAACACGGACATGGACTAATATTCACACACACACACACACACACACACTCACACACACACACACACACACACACACACACACACACACACACACACACACACACAAGCACAAACCCATGTAGAAGTGAAATAACTCCTACCTTCAAGATAATCTGTAGTCAGAAGATATCCTCCAAAAAATTTGCGTGGGTAAATCTATATGGGTGAGAGAGAGACGTCTCTGAATCAACTGCTGCTGGAGGAAATGTTTAGTCTAATTTCTCACTGACTGGGCTGGTCTGTGCAACCTGTTCTCTTTGTGTGAGCATGTGTGTGTGTGTGTGTGTGTGTGTGTGTGTGTGTGTGAGTGTGTGTGTGTGTGTTCCCTGCCCTGAAACTCACCAAACCAGAATGCAGCCTCCCTTCCCATCATTCTGAGTGGAAATGCTATCCTCCCTTACTTGCTCCCTCCCTCTCTCTCTGCCTCATTCTCTCTCTCTCTCTCTCTCTCTCTCTCTCCCTCTCTCTCTCTCTCTCCCCCTCTCCCTCTGTGGATCAGGGCCAGGTTGGCATTCCTTTCCTTATTCCTAGAGTACACCTTTAAAAAACCTGACCTCATCCTCATGTTTCACCTGTACAAACACACACACACACACACACAACTAGTATTGACCAAGATTGAGTATGCTAAACTAAAACAGTGGCTAACCTAGGTGTTCATAATATAAACACAGTTAAGTATCGATGTGTGATCAATGGTGTGAAAGTGTCCTGGTCTTACTAGCAGGGTAGACTACTTCCCATCTGACTCTTCTGAGAGATGTCATATGAGATGGGTGAGGGGTGGGAGGAGGCACTGCCCAAAGGAGACACACACACTTCCTGTTCCCCATCCAGTAAGGCAAGCAAAAAGGGACAGAATTGAAATTTACCCTAATTTACAGATTTGACATTTACACTAATTTGACACGGATCACCATCTACCACATGCTTAATAAGGAATATATTTTTAATCTGATAAAGCATATGCAAGGAAAACTAGAAGTTTACTTTATGGTTATTTACTTTATATACTAAGAAGTTTTTAATCTGCAAATATGAACAAATATGTATTTAGCAACAGAGTTAATGCTTGGGCAGCTTTTGTTAACACCTACTCAATGCAATTAAAATAGGCCTGATATAGCTCTTTTTATACTGAAAAAAATGCAATAAAATTCAGATTTTGTTATGTTTTGTAACTCTTTACTAACATCAGAACCGTTTAGAGCTTTCTTCAGAATATGCCAAGAGAGTATAACCCAGTGAATAAGTTAACCTAAAGCTGTATTGAGGAGTTTGGTTCTAAAACTAGCATACTACCTAACTGGTGGGAGTGAGGTGTTTTATCTGTTCTTCATGTGAACACATACCATTTAAATGAACTAGAGATACATGTTTCACAAGAGAGTGAGAGTGTGGCTGCTTTGCAGTGTGAAAGGCCCATGACTTTTCTTATTCTTTTCCTACTTGTCATGCTAGCTATGTGGACGTGAACGCTTCAACCTACGCAGGAATGGTTTGACACTAACCTTTGGACGAGGCGGTGGGCAGACTAGCTCATGTCCGCTTTGCAGTGCAAATGCTTGCATGAGCCTTGTGTTTTAAACTAAGATATACAGCAACCATCCATTCAAACAAAGGTACAAGTTCACCATGAACTCAACCTATAGTTAACATACTTCATTATTATTTCAAAGGACACATTTCCATACATGCAGCAGCAGCATGCAGAGAGCTTTGTCAGAGCAGTATCAGAAACAGTTTACATTTACATTTATTCATTTAGCAGACGCTTTTATCCAAAGCGACTTACAAGGATGTATACACATTTTACATCTAAACTGACGGGACACTGCACATCAGGAGCAATTAGGGGTTCAGTGTCGTGCCCAAGGACACTTTGACAGGGAATCGAACTAGCAACCTTCTGATTACTAAACGACTTCTATACCTCCTGTACCACTGTCACCCAATTATACCACTCCTGTTGACTTGAATGGAATTATTCTTTCACCAGTGCATGGAAAGCAGCGCATGGAGCAGCTCAAAACCAAACATTGGTTTTAGTCAATGGAACCAAATCTGTTTTAACAACTATGCAGTAGTTCACGAGAACCTGCAGTGGTCGTCAAATGCCACAACAATGCGAAAGGCCCTCTTTGGAGCCAGTGTTTTGGTTTGGCCGCTCTGGGCCACTGTAGAAACATGGCGGCACAACACAGCAGACTCCGTGAAGGAGGGCCTGCTCCCTGTGTTAATATGAAGGGCTACAGTGGTACAGGAGGTAGAGAAGTCCTTTAGTAATCAGAGGGTTGCTAGTTCGATTTCCTGTCGAAGCGTCCTTGAGCAAGACACTAGCCCCCAATTGTACCTGATGTGCAGTGTGCCATTAGTGTAAATGTAAAATGTGTATACATCCTTCATCCTTGGAAGTCCCTTCGGATAAAAGCATCTGCTAAATGTAAATGAAGGGCTCAGTCTTACCTCACCAAAACACAGATTCATAGTTACAGGTGATTATACAATTATCAAAACAATAATAAAAACATATCATATTCCATATATCAATAGCAATATTCCATTTCTGCAAATAGATCCCCTTAAATACTTAACACTCCGGTTTTAAGGTTTATGAGTAGGTGCTTAAATAGACATAGTTTATATGTATTTTATTGTGTAAGTATTTCCCTTTTCAATAGAATGGGCTGTTTCTAAACCTAGGCCTTAAAGGCACCCAGTGCAACTTTATATAAACATTCAATGAAAAATAAACATTCAATTTCTAGTCTTTTTTACACGTAGTAAGTTTCAATAACTCCATACCATTGCATATCTACATTCAAGCAGCAAAGATGAGACGTCGTTGTGTGGTGAGAACTGATAGAAAATCGTAAACAACAACAATCGCCGGTGGGGAGAGGCCATTTTTCCATTGACAGGAATCCTGCTTTATTTATTGTAGGTCACAAAAAATAAAGAAAATGGCGGCGATTGTTGTTGTTATCGATTTTCTATCAGTTCTCACCACACAACGACGTCTCATCTTTGCTCCTTGAATGTCAATATGTAATGGTATGGAGTTATTGAAACTTACTACGTGACTAGAAATTGAATGTTTATTTTTAAGCCTCGAAAGTTGCACTGGGTGCCTTTAAATGCTGATTGTAGTCTAAACTGTTAAGGTTCGAATTCTATCCACTTTATGTATTTAATGTAAATGCTGATAAAAAATACATCCTTTGAATGAACTATTGTTGGTTAACTATAGGCGCAGTTCATGGTAAACTGATAAACTCAGCCTCTGAGCTACGCATAACAATGGAAAGGTTTGATTATCTTAGAGAGACTGCAACAAAGCACAGTCTGCTTGAATAAATGTTGTAATGAAACAGTTTTGTGTGATATAATATTGATGATAATATTATATCACATTTCTTTCACCTGCATGTCTGTCAAGTAAACCTGATTAAATTAATTAGGGAAGTGATTGAATCCGTGAGCCACCCTCGCACACACACAAAAGGCCAAGATGTCTACACACATTGCTCATCTGTGTGGCATTTAATTAACAAGTCTCTCATAGAGATAAAAAGCTGTTCAATGATGAAGTTGCTGACCTGATGTAAACTGATATATCGTTGTATATAGTGTTCAGTGATGAAAGAGCTGGCCTGATGTAAACTGATATATCGTTGTAGGCTATATAGTGTTCAGTGATGAAAGAGCTGGCCTGATGTAAACTGATATATCGTTGTATATAGTATTCAGTGATGAAGTTGCTGACCTGATGTAAACTGATATATCGTTGTATATAGTGTTCAGTGATGAAGGTGCTAAGTGCTGACCTGATGTAAACTGACATATCGTTGTATATAGTGTTCAGTGATGAATGGGGTGACCTGCTATATACTGATATGTCGTTGACTTGTAGCCTATAACTGCTACTCGGATCTGGTGAGCCACACAGTACACAATGCGGGTTCAGCACTGCACAGCAGTTTGTATTTGACTTGAAATGCTAAGTGTGAAAATCTATAACATAGTAGTAGTGTAGTGTAGTGTAACTTACTTAAGACATAAGAAATGTTGTAAATGTGTGAGTCTCACAGATAAAACTTGATGAGACTTGACCGGTATGTGCCTGATAGCACAACGGAGTAACGTAAAGTGTAATCGCTCCACTGATAACGTTTTTACTAACCTAACAGAATCACTCACATGAAATGGTTTCCTCTAACCTACACCCCTATAGGCTTATCAGCATTATCATTGGTTGTTTTCTGCGATTAATAAATATCTTAATCACCTTGATTAAACGTCTCTACTATCATAAACAGGAGAGAGAGATAAATATTTCATTATAAATCCTAGTTATTTTCAAGCAGACCTTGCTTTCTAACGTCAGACATAGTAGTAGATAGTAACATTAGTTGCTCAATATGCTGGGCTAATACACAGAGTCCAAATAATGCTGACATTCAACATTCTACAGGCTGTAAAGTAGCTACGGTGTTGGTGGTTTCTTCATTAATTTTAAAAGCAAAGCAGCTGACTATCCATGAAGTCGGGAAAAATATAAGATGCAATGGAAGCTGTAAACATTAGTGTGGCTGTGTGAATAGAGAATAAAGAATAGAGAATATGAGGCAGCCATAATCGCTTATTTCTCTGTTCTCTTAAGTCTTTCCCCATTCATTTCAATGGGGAAAAGGGGATGAAAAAAAAACAAGAAAAAACTAAAAACTAGTGGAGGGATTGCTATCCTTTTTACACAAGCACTTCCTGGGAGGAGGACAGACGTGTCGGAGTTGGAGTGGTATCACAACTCAGAAGCGTCAGGAGGAGCAGAAGCTGTGCCAAATAACGGGTGCAAAACAAAAAGAAGACTGAAGAAGAACTGTACTGAGTCTAAATGTATTTTAGTTTATTTCTGCAAATAATGCAATATGATGTTATAAATAGTAGTATTTAAGACTCTTAAAGTATTCGGTTAAGACAAGAAAAAAATGTATTAATAGTGGAAATAGATTTTTAAATGTATATTCTGTAGTTGCCATTTGCTACAACTGCTAATGGTTGCCAATACAGATGGTACTGAGTGTAAACATTTTGGTCATGTTAATAGTATTTGACCAACTGGAATAAAAATAGGCACTGGATGTTGAGAAGTGATCATTATTTGATTAATCTAGTGGATCTAGCCTGTCATATTGATCGGCAAACTTCAGTAAGCCTTGATTACCAATATTTGAGGTCGTCCTGTAATCTATTTTATTAATAAAAGTAGAAAAAAGGAAGTGATCAAGGTATACAATCTTTCTGGAAATTCATCTAGAACTTAACCGGGTGTTTTCAGACTACAGGTATGATATCATACACAATCATACCCACACACACACACACACTAGGAATGAAACACCGGGGTTTTAAAAGGAAAACTAAGAATGTGACCCTCCCGTATTGATACTGAACACACCTACAGCCCACCCACCTCTCACCTTTCATTGGGAAAGCAATAATGGATCCTCCACCGCGGTTATCAATAAGATCGGGATCATCCTCCAGCCAGAAGCTCAAGTCACTGTTTAAGGTTGGGGTTTTCTTGAGTAGGGCCGAGTCGAATTTCTACTCAAAAAGAAAGAGGTGGAGGATCCATTAAGTAAGTAAGTAAGTAAGTAAGTAAGTTAACTTTATTTATACCCGAGGGTAGATTTTGTTGCAGGTAAAAGAGTGGGCTGCTTACACACACAGACAACATTAATGACATTAACAGAAAACGGACAGTGACATAACAGAGACGACTAGTGCTCCAGACATAGGGACATGGATAATACATATAGAAATAGTTATTAGTGTCAAAATACAGTGGATAAAATACAGAGTAAAAGCCATCATAGATATTAAACACTAGTCCAGAATAAATAAATAAATAGATTAAGAAGGCTGTACGGTCCATAAGTTAATAGATTAGTGTGTTGTCTGACCATTTGTAGTCTATAGTCTGGCTATTTAGTGTTTTAATAGCTGAGGGAACAAAACTGCCCCTGTACCTCTTAGTTTTGCATACAGGCATTATGTACCTGCACTGTTAACAATAAGATCTGGATCATCCTCCAGCCAGAAGCTCAAGTCACTGTTTAAGGTTTGGGTTTTCTTGAGTAGGGCCGATTTCTACTCAAAAAGAAATAAGTACTTTTTACTTTTCGTTCACCTTCTCCCTCTATAATGCAGGGCATGACCAGGGGTGTAGTCCAGGGTATACGCAGGTATACAGAGTATACCCACCTATTTTTTAGTCAGCATTGAGTATACCCACTTCTCAAAACAGGGCGTTTATCCTGTGCTGTATGGGCTGCTTAAAAAAAAAGAGTATACCCACTTCTCCAGGGACCACTACACCACTGGGCATGACACATGTAAAGTGAAGGTCGGATGAAGTACAATGAAATTCACCAACATCACTTAAACATATGGAATAGTTGACCTGTTATTAATTACCAACCTCTATTCTAAATCTATCAGCCTCCCAGCATGGCCATGCAATGAGACTGCTGCCTTACTTAAATCTGCTCAAATCTCACATCTTTGTTGCCAGTATTAGCTACTGTAAAAGTATTAGGGGAATTATTCAATCGTGTTAAATCGAAAGTACTGCCCTGAATAAGTGAAATGTATTTAATTGTACATATCTGATGAAGAATACCAAACTTGGATAAGAGGTGAAAAAAAAAATGGCAGGGTGTGATGAGGGAGAAGAAAAGGCAGAGTGGAGAGGTGGAGGAGAGGCTCAACATCACACTGGAGGCAGTTAGTAGCACACACACACACACACACACACACACACACACACACACACACACACACCCACACACACACACACACACACACACACACACTCACACACACACACACACACACAAACACACACACCCACACACACACACACACACACACACACACACACACACACACACACACACACACAGACACAGACACAGACACAGACACACACACACACACACACACAGACACAGACAAAGACACACACACACACACACACACACACACACACACACACACACACACACACACACACACACACACACACACACACACACACACACACACACACACACACACACACTCACACACACACACACACACACACACACACACACACACACACACACACACACACACACACACACACACACAGAGTGGAGAGGTGGAGAGACAGGAGAGGAAAAAAGGAGTGAGATTGGGGGAGGGTGGTTCTGTTCCTAATGAGCTCTTTGGTTCCTGCGGCTTTGAGGGATCTGACCGTTAGAATGTTAATCTGCCCAAATCAGAGACGAGGGAGAAACACGGAGCAAGCAGGGAATATGGACGGAGGGAGGGAAGGAGGGAGAGGGGGAAGGAGGGAGGGAAGGAGGGAGGGAAGGAGGGAGAGGGGGGGTGTTGTTATTCCCGTACACTTACTTTTCTTGGCACCAAAATCTCCTGTCAACATCATACATATAACCTTTATCCCTCTCTCACTAAACACTTTTCATGGAACACAGACTTTAAACAGAGTTTCTCGTATACTTAATCGGTAACACAGTATACCCACGCGCACATGACACACACACGTAATTCTCCTCACACACACTTGTCCTTGTGAGTGTGTGTGACCTTGTCCCCAGGGTGCCCAACACACTCAGACAATAGTGAGGTTATCAGAGTGTTGTGCATGTGCCTGTGTGACACTCACACACACACACACACATACACACACACACACACACACACACACACATACACACACACACACACAACGTTGCGTTGAATGACTTCCTGATGAGTGAAACCCTGCAGTTCCTCACTGGTCAACCGACCGGCTTCCAACCACACACACACACACACACACACTCTATAACGCACACTTCCCAGCAATGGGGGAGCACCATGCTGAACTGAAACAGTGTGGCAGACAGCAGAAGAGCTACCTAGTGTTTCAAGGCCAGAACTAAGGGAACAGATTGAACAGGTCTAAATCACCACGGGCATGAAACTCAGAACACACACATAACAGCTAGTAAAAGGCCGGTAGTTAGAGAGACTGTATGTGTGTGTGTGTGTGTGTGTGTGTGTGTGTGTCTCTGTGTGTGTGTGTCTGTGTGTGTGTGTGTGTGTGTGTGTGTCTGTCTGTGTGTGTGTGTGTGTGTGTGTGTGTGTGTGTGTGTCTCTGTGTGTGTGTGTTTGTGTGTGTGTGTGTGTCTCTGTGTGTGTGTGTCTGTGTGTGTGTGTGTGTGTGTGTGTGTGTGTGTGTGTGTGTGTGTGTGTGTGAGTGTGTGTGTGTGTGTGTGTGTTTGTGTGTGCGTGTCTGTGTGTGTGTGTGTGTGTGTGTGTGTGTGCTACTAACTGCCTCCAGTGTGATGTTGAGCCTCTGGTTCATTAGAGAGGCTTATTGGGGTTTGGGGAAATCAGGACACGTGTATGCATTGCCTCCCTGTGCGAGAGCAAGTGTGTGCCCTTCACGGTGTGTGTGTGTGTGGTTGCTTGCTTGAGTGTGTGTTTGTGTGCACCCCCCGAACCTCCTCTGTGCGTCTGCATATGTGTCTGTGTGTTTAAAGAACAATCACATATTCTTTCACAGCAGCACAGATTAGAGGTTTATTACAAACATTCCACATGAGCTTATGGCGTCAAGACACACACACACACACACACACACACACACACACACACAAGACTCAACTAATGGTTGAGATAAGCCACTTAACCTTGATGTTAAAAACTGTGTATGCTAATATGAACAACATACCCGTGGCAGTGAGGGCAACACCTAGACTGCTCATATAAAAGGCAGACAAAGTGGCATTTTGAAGGCCAGCACTTTCACTCATGTTTCTGCATTACCTTTTGAAAAGTTGTGGTTCTACGTGTTTGGAATAGACCCAAGTACAAGTGCTCCGTTACCCATGTGACATTGGATTCTGTGCAATGGCTCAACTTAATCTCAACAATTATTATTTACAAGTCTCGACTGTTCATATCTGACATAGTGAGAAACTGAACGTGGAAACTGAATGAGGATACATTCATTAAGATGTAAAATAAATGCCTGAAGAAGTAGCTGCTCAACATCTCAGTACCCGAGCCTGGAGCACCCAGTATCTCTCTGAAGCCCTGACACATTCTCTCTGTGTCTGGGAGTGGACAGTAGGCTTCCAAAAAAAATCCAGGTTCAAAGAAGAAACCACACAAATAGTCAACACTATGAATGTATGCTCATGTAAAACCTGCCTGACCTGGTTAACTAATGAGTTGAGTTAGAGCTGAAGCATAAGGCTACCAAGGGCTCCCTCTAGTGGCTGTGAAGTAAGACACTAAAAGTAATTCAGTGAAATAAACCAAGCTTCCAAAAAAGAGCAAATGCAACACCTTTGATCCTTTTAGAAAACATTTACATAAAAGATTTTGACTGTATGGTTTTAGACTGTATGGTTGTATGTTTTTTGTGTTCATTATGATGAACTCTTTCAACCTTTGTTTTTTTTAATATTAGCTTTACTCATTGCAGTTTTTTGGTTTTAACACACCCTTTGGTAATTAAAAGTAAAATAAAAAATCTGTCTGATATATTTTGTGATGCTTTGTCTGATTATGATCTCTGCCAAAAGACTTCATAAGGTTTGTGGCCACTGAAAACGTTTTAAGGTTTTTGATGAAATCCAATACGTCAACCAAATCCATCTGGTTGACATGTAATGTTGTCCTATGATAGATATCCCATCTTTGGATTCTCCAAATCCATCTGGTTGACATATAATGTTGTCCTATGATAGATACCCCATCTTTGGAATCTCCAAATCCATCTGGTTGACATGTAATGTTGTCCTATGATAAATATCCCATCTTTGGAATCTCCCAAGGTATCATCATAACATAACCACCACTTTTATAAGGCCAACACAACACAGGTTATTAGGAAAAACACATTTGTTGCTTGTTATAGCGCCCCCCACAGGGGTCAAATGATGCACCACCCCAGGAAGGAGTCACGAGTCACATGACCTATGACCTCACTTCATGTCTGGTGGCTTTGCAGCTGATTTTGATTGGCTGCAATGTTTCAAAAATCAAAAATCCATAACTTTTGTGAGGCTTTGTCTGAAGCTCATCTGTGGGCTGTGAAGACTTTTTAAACTTTTAGATAAAATCCAATATGGGGGTCGCATCAATTAGGTTGACATGAAAAGTTGCCATGTCTCGGCCTGACCTCCTATGGTACCACTTGGCAGGAGATTTTATTTGAAGGCAAACACTTTAACAATATTCAAACTATATTTTTTGCGTACTGCAGCATTCCCTAGTGGTAAAAGGACAGAATTGTTTTTGTGCTCCCTCAAAATGGGGTCGAGTCCAAGCACCAAGTTTGGTTTTGATGCATCAAAGTTTATTTCCTATTTGCCAGCTTCACTGCACAGTTTGACTGGCTGTAAATGGAAAACACTTCAAAAAAATCAAAACGCCATATAGATATATTTGTGAGGCTTGTTCTGAAAATAATCTATGCCAATTTTGGTGAAGGAAGAATTGGAAGGAAGGCAGTTCAAAGGTTTCATCACCTTTAAATTTGACCCGTTGAGCCCTTGAGAAGGAGACACGAAACTTGGCCAAAAGAATGATAGGACTGTCCCAAGTAACGGTGTCAAATTTCAAAACCGGCCTATTCTCGTGAGAGAGCTGCAGAACTCTCTGGGACTGGCGTCATATTACTGGCGTTTCATCAGAGACGTCACCACCACAGCCTGTGTGACACAGAGAGGGTAGCCATTCCAGATGGGTGAAGATTGCACTGCCTCCTTCGATTGAAGCTACTGTGCTAGCATTCCCAGAGCTGCAGTGACCATTCGTCCTCTACATAGATGCCAGTGAGGTGGGGTTCGGTGCAGTGCTGTGCCAGGAGATTGCCTACTTCAGCCGCTCAATAGCCAGGAGAAACTACATTTACATTTAAGTTTTGCTGTTTGGTTGCTCACTGTGCAAGTGTGCATAGCAAGCTAGTTACAGCTAAGTTTGTTGAACACATACAGCAGTTGGGTTATTTTATTGAAAGGCTAATAGATGTCTTGAGAACATTGTGAAATTGTGCAGTGAAGTGCGCAGGACTTGATGTTTGGGCATCGTCCGTGGACATAAAATTGATGAAGTATGCGTAGATCAGAGATGGGCAGTATTTCAATTACTTGTATTTGAAATACTAGTTAATTTACTTTTGAGTATTTTGTAATTTGTATTTGATAGGGCCGATAAAAAATCTAATGTAATTTGTAGCAAAATACTTTAGAGTGGAGTAATTTTGTATTTAAAATACTCAAAATACTTTCTCCAGTGTTTAGGCAGAAGGAGATTTTTTTCTGTCTGATTCTACCACTAGACCATCTGATCTGCCTCTGAATGTCATTGTCGAATCAGGCATCAGACAATTTGCCAAAAGTGGTGCTTCTTATGGCCCGCCCCTTTTTGGGGCGAAAAGGAAATCACCCCAGATCTCTCCCATTGGCTCTCATGTTAAATCCATTTTTTTCACAAAACAGGGCTCAGGTCGAAAACTTAGATAGCTGTCTTGATATTTGTCAATTTATCTTCATTAGTACACCGACTAAAAGGAGGTTCTTTCAAAAAGCGAATCGAGTTGTTGTACTGAACGTTAGCCATCTTGACAGAATGTGACTTGATCAAAGCCGTATGATGTCCTTATAGGCCTACGCAATTACGTATGGCGAAAGCATGGTGGGGATAGCCCTCCCGGAAGCCATAGAGATTGCAATGAGAGCCCTGTTTTGTGAAAACATGAAAGTCACACAGCTGCTGCCTGCAAAAAAATATATATATATATACAAAATCAATAAAGTTGTTGTCTTTTAATAGCTTTGCTTAGTTACACTGACATTCTGTGACTGTTCTTCCTTTTTTACTGGGTTCACCAGAGCTTTGTGTACATTATATAGCCCCGTAGCCAGGGCCCATTAGGCATATTTATGTAAATCTAAATAGTCTGAATAGCCAAGTCACATTGCCAAAAATTCTGATGTAGGCCTATACCTATATAAAGCGAAAAAATTACACTGGCAGGTGTAATAGGCGGAATATGTGTGCGGGGGCAGGGGCGTGGTGGCGGCGGTTACAAACATGAAAAAAAGGATAAGGGACTCAAATGTTTGGGAACCACTGCCTTTCAACACTGACAAGGGCCCGTCATAATAGCCTGCACCTGGGCCCGTGATAAACGTTACGCCACTGAATAGCCCAAACCTGAATGTTCTGCTATACCAAATTGAGAGAAAACTGAACATTCATAAAAAGTATTTCCTGTATTTTAAAAATACAAAATACATGTATTGTATTTTGTTACATTTTCTGGCAACAGTATTTTGTATTTTATTTTGATACATTTATTTAAAGGGTATTTTGTATTTTGTATCAAAATACATTTTGATGTATTTTTGCCCATCTCTGGCGTAGATGATGTTATTTATGTGTGTCTTGCCATGCGAATACATATAAATATAGTCCCATTCTGGACTCGAACCCTCAGACACCAGAGGTCGGAGTGGTCATAATTTCTCAACACCTCGCTAAAATGTATCATATAGTTCAGGGAATTATATTTTCTCACTGCAGAGTTCCGTTTATGCTGGTCATGAATTGACAGAGATACATACCACGTGTTTGAGCAGGATTAGCAGAAGAATGCCACATAAAATGTGAAAAAAGTGAAGGGTTCTCAATATGTTCTGAATGCACCGTATATAAAAATTACAGTAACCTCCGTTGATCAACAAGAACTGAATAGAATTGCCAATTCTTTTGGCAATGGTCAGTCTTATATTTGCACAACCACAAAAGTACATCACATGGTATAACTTTAATACTAACATTACTTTACAAAACATAGCTCCTTACACACACAGTATGTAGCAGTATAGGGTTATAAATACAACGTATAAAATATAAATATAGTCCCACACTGGACTCTAACCCTCAGACACCAGAGGTCGGAGTGGTCATAATTACACAACACAACACCTGTTGGATTAGATTAGATAAATCTGTCGCTAAAATGTATCGTATAGTTTCAGGGAATTATATTTAATATTATTATATAAAATGTGAACCAAAATGGTGTTTACATTTACTTAAATAGTTAAGTTACTTAACATTTATACAGAACAGGTAATTAAAGTGCTTTTCACTATCACATTTAAAATGGGGGAGTTTTTGTGTTGTACACCTCTATCTTGTAAGTATTTCACATCCATATGGCTTAGCTCTGCAAGGGAAAGGCGCGACTTAGGACCAGCTCCAGCCTGTTTCTGCCCAGCGGACAAGCCTCCAGCACACACACAAACTTCTGATTCACCAGCTGGGATTTAATGGCCATCAGGTCCGCTGTCAGGAGGAAGAGCACATGATAATTTACATTTAGTCATTTAGCAGACGCTTTTATCCAAAGCGACTTATAAGGATGTATACACATTTTACTTTTACACTGCACATCAGGAGAAATAAGGGGTTCAGCTTCGAAAGGGAATCGAACTAGCAACCTTCTGATTACTAAACGACTTCTCTACCTCCTATACCACTGTCGCACCCAACAGCACATGATTATCACCAACATAGTTCCACTGGGCTGAATATCAGGCATCCTCTCTTCCACCCCTTCTTTTGAACATTAACACACCTTTCACACCTACCCGTTGGAATGCGTTGAGCCGTTAAGGGCGATGGATCCCCATTCACTTTGAATGGGGTGTCGTCATCCTTTGGCGAACTGAATTGTGGCTCCGTTCAGTTCGGCAACGGATTACGTCACCCCATTCAAAGTGAATGGGGATCCGTTAACCCTGACGCATCAACGCGCTCTAACGCGTACGTGTGAAAGGTGTGTGACATCACCTACGTTTCCAACACGCGTCACGTCAGTGCTTACCTGGGCTGGGGGGCGGGGCTTGTGGTGAGAAGCCACCGTGTGATAGGATGCTCTCCCAGGTGTTGGTGTGTGGGGAGGGGAGCGGCCTCCAGTGGTTGGTTTGCAGGGAAGCAGGAAGGAACAGGGCATTCAGTACCACTCCATCAGACAGAGCTACAGCACACAGATGGAGGGAACAGGGCATTCAGTACCACTCCATCAGACAGAGCTACAGCACACAGATGGAGGGAACAGGGCATTCAGTACCACTCCATCAGACAGAGCTACAGCACACAGATGGAGAGAACAGGGCATTCAGTACCACTCCATCAGACAGAGCTACAGCACACAGATGGAGGGAACAGGGCATTCAGTACCACTCCATCAGACAGAGCTACAGCACACAGATGGAGGGAACAGGGCAGTCAGTACCACTCCATCAGACAGAGCTACAGCACACAGATGGAGAGGACAGGGAGGGGCAATGTGATTGGCTGTTGGGCAGAAATATCAACAAACTTTTGCCATAATCGCAGAGTCTGATTTTCAAAGTTCATGGATTCTAGTCTTAATATCTGTAACGTTTCCTCGTAGCTAACAAGCCTAGCTCATTTACATTAGAAGCCTAGGAGGGGTCTTAACAGTATATATGGCTAAAATTGGAGATGCTTGTTGTTCAGTCCTATACCGCTGAAACCGGAGTATGCTGCTTCGTCACTGCTCTTTACTGGAATAAAGATTGCTGCATCAGAAACAAAGAAACTTCCTTAATTTCTTACACTAGTCTTAATATCAGTAACGTTACCTCGTAGCTGCAGTGTGTAATGGCCTTTGTAGAAGGCAGCAGGGCTGAATGACTCCAACTCCTCATGAGGGAGGAGCTTATGGAAGCTTCCGGGCTGAAGGGCTGTGGCGCTGGCCTGAACGTGTCGCCGTGGGAAACAGAACCTCCGTGGAACGGTCTCCATCGCAGCTTGGGAGAGGCCGAAGGAGCAGGCAGGGCTGGTGTGCGCAGTGATGTAACTGTCACTGTCACTTTCGTCGTCATTACCGGGAGTATCCGTATCTTTCTCATCGCCTATGAGAAACTCCAGCGCACTATCGAAGAGAGATAACTCTGAATACAACAAAACAAACAAACAAACAAACAAACAAAAAGACAGAGTGAGAAAGAGAGAGCAAATGGAAAATCAAAGTCTATGTCAGGTACAACAATAAGAACTACCACTCCAAATTGAGAGGTAGAGATTTACATTTTACATTTACATTTAGTCATTTAGCAGACGCTTTTGTCCAAAGCCAAGTAGAAGGGAGAGAACAGTCAAGCTAAGAGCAATAAAACCTGGTGTACCAATAAATAGATGCAGAGATAGAAACAGATACAGTCACACAGCATCAATTTCATTCAAAAGCTACTCTACACAAACACTGATCACCCACTGACCCTAACCCCGTTATATAAGACTCCTCACCACTGTCAGAAATCTCCTCTGGGTCAGATGAAGGTAAAAACAGTCTGAAAAGGACAGGCCAGGAGTGGGAGAGGGAGGGAGAGAGAGAGAGAAAGAGAGACAGGCCAGGAGTTAAACATACAAACTTCCACATACATAGTAAATCAGATTCTGTACACAGCATGTAAATGTACTATGATCTACTTATTGCAGCACTCAAGGTGCTTTACATGTTCATGCCTCAGACGTCATCTACCCAGTCTCACACAAACGGCGGAGGCGACTACACAAGGTGGCAACCTGCACACCGTGAGCGGTTTGGGGTTCAGTGTCGTTCACAAGGACACTTTGACACTTGGTCAGGAGGGGTCGAGATTGAACTAGCAGCCTCCCGATAGTTGAAGGACTCCTCTACCTCCTGAACCCCTCCGCCTTTGTACTTAAACACACACCTCTTCCTGGGAGTTCCAGCTGTAATGGGGTTTGGCCTTTTCTGCGCTCTTGGTGACCTGTATAAAAGGCCAAATATTAGCAAAACAGCACAACAATCAATCAACAGCACATCAATCTAATGTTTGGACAATTCAAAAAAACATTCACACCCAGTTGTAGTAAATGTACTCAAACATAACCAGTTGTAGTAAATGTACCCAAACACACCCCTAGCTGTAGTAAATGTACCCAAACACACCCCTAGTTGTAGTAAATTTACACAAACACACCCCTAGCTGTAGTAAATTTACACAAACACACCCCTAGCTGTAGTAAATGTACCCAAACACACCCCTAGCTGTAGTAAATTTACACAAACACACCCCTAGCTGTAGTAAATGTACCCAAACACACCCCTAGCTGTAGTAAATTTACACAAACACACCCCTAGCTGTAGTAAATGTACCCAAACACACCCCTAGCTGTAGTAAATTTACACAAACACACCCCTAGCTGTAGTAAATGTACCCAAACACACCCCTAGCTGTAGTAAATGTACACAAACACACCCCTAGCTGTAGTAAATGTACCCAAACACACCCCTAGCTGTAGTAAATGTACACAAACACACCCATTTGTAGTAAATGTACACAAGCACACCCTAGCTGTAGTAAATGTACACACAAACACACACCGTGTTCTTTGCTGAGGCTCTGCTGGTAAGCCTGGGGTTGAAGGAGCAGCGGGAGGAGTGGAGAGGAAACTCATGTGTCCATCATCCTGACAGAGAGAAAAGAGGGGGAGGAAACCATTGATCACTGATTGCACCCCTATGGTAGGCTGGTATTGGACCGGCCCAAACCGTCACTGATTACGGTTCCCGGGTAAAGCAAACGGCGCGTGTTGCGACTGTCACCAGCCAAATGGGCACTGCTGCCCTGCCACCCTTACAAAGCTTACGACTAGAATCTCCACATATACCAAACTAAACAAAATGCTCAATGCCAGCAAAACTAAAACATATCTAAACAAATGCAATACCCCCCTAATCAACAAAACTGGGCTACAGACAGCGTAATTGAAATTGAATTGAATTGATTCCAAGGTCACTTTCGACCTGACTCCCAATGTGAAGAAAAAAAGCCACTGATATAAGGAACCGATTTGTTATTTACTTGGAATAAAACAACAACAAATATTATTGAAAATGATCAGATCTGTTCCATGGGCCTCTGTGTGACTGCAAGTAGTATACATATGTGTTCTTCTTCCCAATATGTGTGTGTGTGTGTGTGTGTCTGTGTGTGTGTGTGTGTGTGTGTGTCTGTGTGTGTGTGTCTGTGTGTGTGTGTCTGTGTGTGTGTGTCTGTGTGTGTGTGTGTGTGTGTGTGTGTACCTGATGATGGTACTCTACAGCACCAATGTGTGTGTGTGTATGTGTGTGTGTGTGTGTGTGTCTGTGTGTGTGTGTGTGTGTGTACCTGATGATGGTGTGTGTGCGTACCTGATGATGGTACTCTACAGCACCAATGTGTGTGTATGTGTGTGTGTGTGTGTGTGTGTGTGTGTGTGTACCTGATGATGGTACTCTACAGCACCAATGTGTGTGTGTGTGTGTGTGTGTGTGTGTGTGTGTACCTGATGATGGTACTCTACAGCACCAATGTGTGTGTGTGTGTGTGTGTGTGTGTGTGTGTGTGTGTGTGTGTCTGTGTGTGTGTGTACCTGATGATGGTACTCTACAGCACCAATGTGTGTGTGTGTGTGTGTGTGTGTGTGTACCTGATGATGGTACTCTACAGCACCAATGTGTGTGTGTGTGTGTGTGTGTGTGTGTGTGTACCTGATGATGGTACTCTACAGCACCAATGTGTGTGTGTGTGTGTGTGTGTGTGTGTGTGTGTGTGTGTGTACCTGATGATGGTACTCTACAGCACCAATGTGTGTGTGTGTCTGTGTGTGTGTGTACCTGATGATGGTACTCTACAGCACCAATGTGTGTGTGTGTGTGTGTGTGTGTGTGTGTGTACCTGATGATGGTACTCTACAGCACCAATGTGTGTATGTGTGTGTGTGTGTGTGTGTGTGTGTGTGTGTGTGTGTGTACCTGATGATGGTACTCTACAGCACCAATGTGTGTGTGTGTCTGTGTGTGTGTGTGTGTGTGTGTGTGTGTGTGTGTGTGTACCTGATGATGGTACTCTACAGCACCAATGTGTGTGTGTGTGTGTGTGTGTGTGTACCTGATGATGGTACTCTACAGCACCAATGTGTGTGTGTGTGTGTGTGTGTGTGTGTGTGTGTGTGTGTGTGTGTGTGTGTGTGTGTGTGTGTGTGTGTGTGTGTGTGTGTACCTGATGATGGTACTCTACAGCACCAATGGTGCACTGGACACAGAGACGCTTGGACTCCCTGTACTGGAGCCGCCCACACAGAACCTTCAGCTCCTGTCCACTGACCAGCCCGGGATGAGCTGCGCACACACACACACACACACACACACACACACACAGACACACACACACACACACAAATCATCACTTGCCAGGTTGGACTCTAATAAGCAAAACACCAATGGACACCAAAAGACTTCAGTAGTAAGGCTTCTTCAAATGTTTATTTTTGCATTCAGACTCAGCAAGAAATATAAACATTGTACCCATAGGTCCCAAAATGTTCATACAATCATATGTGCATGCAGTATGTATGTGCCTGATCCATACCTTTCCGTTCCTCCATGAAGATTCTGAGTGACGCCGGAGGGGGGGGATAAATGAAGTATCCTCCAACCACAGACCGGCTCATTACATCACCTTCATCTGTCTGATCAAGCCATTGGAGGAACTGCCTGAATGGGCGAATACCTTTATATGGTATTGCAAGGGGGCAGCCAGTACCTGCAATGTGTCAAAACATTGTGTGTGTGTCAGCAGCACAGTATTAGGCCACCCAAACTCTTGACACGTGTACATAAATAGAGAATAACTGTGTGATATGCCAATGTCAAAACATTTTCTGACAAGGCATGTGAAAGATTTGTAGTGGAAGTGTTTATGTGGCTACCTGTGCAGTACACCTGTGTGTACTGTGTGTTGGTCAGGTAGTAGAACTGTGATGATTCTTTCACCAACTGGAGCCTGGTGCAGACAAACACTGCCACTGAGAAAGAGACAGACTGCATCACCAGGAGGCAATGTGCAACTCTACGTATATGTAAGCCATTATCGCTGGCTAGATATGGTGTTTGAACATTTCTGAATAAATATTGATTTTTAAAACTTTTCAAGCTAAACTGCAATACATAATTTTTTTTCCCCAGTAAGTCAGAGCATCTTATATTACATGTAACTTTTTATTTCTCCATATTCTAAAATGGACATTTGTAAGTTGCAAGGAGACAACAAGAGAACAGGAGAACAAGAAAGAGATGAGGAGAAGAAGAGACGAGGAGAACAAGAGACGAGGAGAACAAGAGACGAGGAGAACAAGAGACGAGGAGAACAAGAGACGAGGAGAACAGGAGACGAGGAGAACAAGAGACGAGGAGAACAAGAGACGAGGAGAACAAGAGACGAGGAGAACAAGAGACGAGGAGAACAAGAGACGAGGAGAACATGAGACGAGGAGAACAAGAGACGAGGAGAACAAGAACAAGAGACGAGGAGAACAAGAGACGAGGAGAATCAAGAACAGGAGATAAGGAGAACATGCAAAGCATGGAAAGGGTTCCACTCACTGGGTTGGATCGTGCTCTGAACATCAGGCTGAGATGTGGAGAACAGCTTAACCATGATTGGTTGTTCAGAGGTCCCATCCTCCAATTGGATCCAGCGGAAATTGTTCATCTTTCCTTCTGTCAATACATTTCCCAGAAAAAGTAAATACCTTAAATCCATTGATGTGTGAAGGGAGTTACAGAGTTACAAAGGCTTTAGTGTAATGGTGTGTGATGGTGTGTGTATTTAAGAGTGTGTGGGTCTGTCTAAGTAGGAGTAGCATATCCGAAACTCTGTGCATTCCATCAGGTGCACAATGTTGACACACTCAGGGGCGGACTGGCCATCGGGGAAACCAGGGAAATCCCCGGTGGGCAGATGGGGTTTGGGCCGGTCCAATACCAGCCTACCATTGGGGCGTAACTATATGGGGTGCAGCAGGTGCGATTGCACCTGGGACTGTGGGTCTTGTCGTGGGCCATCGACATATTTACGTCAATCTAAATAGTCTGAAGGCAGAATATGTGTGCGGAAGGGAGGGGGCGTGGCGGAGGCGGTTAGTGATCCACCCTGACGATTTCACAGTTTCAAGTATTGTAGGCAGAATATGTGCCCGGGGGGAGGGGGCATTTGTATTTGAATCTATAAAGCCATGCTGATTACTGTTACCACCACTATTATATCTAAAACATATACACAAAATACTCTGATCAAAATGTAGGTGTCTGTGTCAGAGTTCACAAGATTACCCTTCTGCAGGATGCACTCTGGCCTGCCAACGAAGACCACCAGGCCGACCACATCACAGATGTTACCATGGGGACTCCTCTGGAGATCGGTCCTGGAACAACCCACAACCAGCACAACAGTCAAAGCCACATCATGTAAGTTTGAATGCTTTTTGTGGCTAACTTTTACATTCTCAAATTATTTTTATTTGTGTATGGAGAGCGTGTACATACCCCTTACAAAAGTCATGTGGTACACCTGGCAACCGCCACTCTGGAGACACCGGTGACACTATGGAAATTATGGCACTTGGGTGGGAGGAGTTTAAACTGATCTCTATGAGAGAAAGAGATAGATAGATAAACTTGTATTAATCCTGTGAGGAAAATTCAATTGTCAAAGCAGCAAGGTAGTAGGAATAGGATTCAGGTATATACATAAACATAAATGAATAAAAATTTGAAAAAGAAATTAAATAAATAGATAAAATTAAGACAACGAAGTGCAGCTCCGCTGGCATAAATTACATAAAACTAAATGTTTGGTTGTGTTGGTTGTGGAGTGAGGAGTGTAATGCCAGCTGTGCAGTTGAACACATAATTTCTTGAGTTTAAAGTTGTTCTGGCAGTTAGGTTAGTTTGGACATTTTGTCTGCACATATTCTTGCTGTAGAGCAGTAAAGCAGTATTTGTTATTTTGTTGTTACACTCTACTGCTCGTAGCTTGTTTGTTCTCTCCTTTATACGTCGCTTTGGATAAAAGCCTCTGCTAAATGACTAAATGTAAATAAAATAAAAACCTCATTACGTCAAATGGTAGGATGCCTGTTCCATGCAAAGACAGTGTTATACACATTTTTAAATTTGTTTACTATTATTGTGCATCTTTAAGTTAAGTTCAGTAGTGCATGTTTGTGTGTCAGGCTACACTGTGCGGAGCTTCTTCTTCTTATATGGCAGTTTCCCATTTCAATACACAGTTCTTTGCATTTTTGTTGAAAACTGCAAGGTCTCTGTGCGGAGCTGAAGAGGGGAGAAGCAGACCACTGTACCAATGTCAGGCTACACTGTGTGCTTTCAAAGGGACCGGACGAGCCCAAGTTAAGTTCAGTAGTGCGTGTTTGTGTGTCAGGCTACACTGTGCGGAGCTGAAGAGGGGAGAAGCAGACCACTGTACCAATGTCAGGCTCTGGTTGCTGTCCAGTGCGGTGGCTGAAGCTCTCCCGCACCCTGAAGCGGCTCAGGCGTAGCACCATGCCTGGATGCAGGCGCCGGTGCCACTCCACACACATGGAGTTCCAGAGGATCACAGACACGCTAGCCGACGCATCCGCCACCTGCATCTCAGCCTAGGGGAGGAACAGGTGCATGGATCTTTTTCTCAACACTGAATTATCATTTCATCTGAGAGAAAAAACAAATATAATGATATAATAATATAATATGATATAATAAGATAATGTAGAGGTGTCCTGTAATAATCATATACAAAAGCTTTACATATGTTTATGTTCTCAGTGTATAAAATAGGTCAAACTATACATGTATGTAACAACTAAATGTAATGTTGGAATGGAAAAGGCATCTTACCTTGTATGGGCATAAACAGTTCTGCTCTGCTTTGCCATAATGCATCAGTCGAGACTTCTGCAGGATTCTGACACGAATATCACCACGGATTCGTGACCCATCAGTCAGAAAGCGCTGGCGCACGTCGCTGAGTGAAACTGGAGAACGAGATGCTGAGAAAAGAATTTGGACAATATCTCAACAGGTGGTTAAAACATTGAGCTACACATTTAGTGGACAGCATGCAAAGTCAAATATGACAAGTCGGAACGACGTCAGACACCCGAGTCTCACCATTCGAAATGTCTGCAGCACCTAAACTCATCCTAGTACGACATGTCCTAAGGTTTATAGTCACTGGTACACTGTTTTACCATCTCCTGCGTGTGATAGCCTTAAAGCCACTTGCTGCTTGCCAAGAAAATGTGGCATTTCAGGACTCAAATATCTACAAACATAACAAGGCATGGTTCACAAAGAACAACTCTTTTGGATAGAACTCGGGACCAAAACAAGGTTAACTCACCTGTGCGTTCATTCGTGTCGTCCGGTGGCCGGTCGCGCCACACTTCTCCAGAAAAGTCGTGGTCATTCCAGAGTGGTAGATATGTGGCTCTCCGTGCTCGTAACGGGAGAGGACTTGGTTCTACCCCTGTCCACCAAGGAAGAGATTTAACAGTTATTCCAGACAGTGCGCGCAGACCAGCATCTTGGTCAGACTGCTGGTCCAATTCCAGGTTTGTTACGAGAATATCCGTTCTACCCTCTTCAAGGTTTTCTTCCACGAAGAATTCCACATTTTTTAGGGTACTACCACAACGAAGGTGGTTTTTCACAATAAGATGATTTAATCTAGGTTCAATGGAGACGCGAATCTTACAGTCTCCGTCTGTCAAAGTGGCATCATACAGGCTGTCTGAGGCTTGAATACTTCCCTGGAAAAATACCGCGAAATTTGCGTCCCTCATGTAACGGTCTAACGAGAGGACATACAGAGGTTCTTGACACGTCCTATTTTGTCCTGTGCCTAAACATGAGCTTAGTTTTCTCAAAGTCCGCTGCAATGCACAGCTGGAAGGCTGCGCAGAGGTAGGAGTGGAAGCCATTTTTAAATATGTATTCTTCAGTTGTTCAGTATTTTGTCTAAAGGCAAAAGAGCTCGACACTGCCGCCTACTGGGATGGAACACATTGCAACAAATACGGACTATTTCCACGACGTTTGCTTACCCTACGGGTCTGACACTACGAGCTCTGTCTGCAATAAAGCAAAAATGATTAGGAAATATATCAGTATTTAGAAGTGGTTCAAATGTACGTAATTTTATGAGACATTATTGCGTTAAGCCCTGGTTCCATTTTTGCTCGAATGTTATTAACAAATGACTGATTTTTTGGGGGGTAAGCTAAATCATTGTTTATTATAGCCTCAGACCTAAATAATGAGCATTTTCATTAAGTATGGGAAACTCTTTTTTTACCTCTGAGGTAGGCAAAAAGGCCTAAATATGCAAACATTTCTTGTTTTCTTTGTCTCTAACTGTAATAATAAAAAACAAACAAATAAACATTTCAGCTGACATCTTCAAAATAAATGTACTCCTTTTCTTTTATGACCTACATATAGTTATCCATCCTCTCATCAACTTGCACTAGAGTGTGACACTACACAAGGCCAGAAATATCGTAGAATGGCCCCTTATGAGGGTAAACCCTGCCCTTACTCTGCCCCAGGACAGAATGGCCCCTTCCTATATGAGGGTAAACTCTGCCCCAGGACAGAATGGCCCCTTCCATATGAGGGTAAACTCTGCCCCAGGACAGAATGGCCCCTTCCTATATGAGGGTAAACTCTGCCCTTACTCTGCCCCAGGACAGAATGGCCCCTTCCTATATGAGGGTAAACTCTGGTAAACTCTGCCCCAGGACAGAATGGCCCCTTCCTATATGAGGGTAAACTCTGGTAAACTCTGCCCCAGGACAGAATGGCCCCTTCCTATATGAGGGTAAACTCTGGTAAACTCTGCTCAATGATCAGTAATGTTGTCTGGTTCCTCACTCTTAGGTGGTGTGCACGGATAAGGTGAATATGATGAGTTTTAGCGTTGCTAGTATGAATGTGTGGGGGCCATAGTGAGTGCCTCTTTCTTGGGCTGAATAGACTCATTGCCTTTGCTGTCATGGATCAATATTAAGATTGACAGATGGGTCGATGAATATAAGATTTTCTACTGGTGTATTAATTATTTATTTGTCAATACGTGACCTGATGAAATGTGTATTTATGGGATTTTTAATGGAATTTTGTATTGAATTTCTGTGTCTAACATATTGCTATATACAGTCATGGACAAAAATATTGGCACTGTCAAGCTAAAAAGGCACCGGATGCCAAAAAGAGCCCGGGTGACGTAATGTTGACTTTCGAACGCCTCTTGAGTGACAGTTTCTATGCCAACGTTAGCATTACGTAATCGGGTCACCACGTAGGCCGGGCGCTTATTAGCTTTAAGTCTCAGAGTCGTTCGAAAGCCATCAGCTACTTTTTAGTCGCTTAATATTGTGCCTTAACGGACACTACGCACCCGGACACTTTTTAGCTATCAGTCAGAGAGTCTCAAGAGTTGTTCGAAAGCCATCAGGTACTTTTTACAGGCTTAATATTGGCTGCCGGTCTTTTGTAAGTAAGCACACATCAACATGTTTCGCGCGCTAGCATCTATATTGCTAATAGCAATTCCTCCTTTTGTGCGACAATATTAAGCGACTAAAACGTAGCTGATGGCTTTCGAACTACTCTTGAGACTCTCTGACTGATAGCCAAAAAGTGTCGGGGTACATAGTATCCGTTTAGGCACAATATTAAGCGAATAAAAAGTTTTAGCTACACCTGCCTGCTGGTAACCTGTAAGTTAGCAATGTCCGCTAGCATGTCAAAGCTAGCAAGCCCCCGTTGTTCTTTAGTAAAATGCTGTGCAAACAATGCCCTGTTTTGTTCAAATTTAATTGTGGATGCCGTCAGATATGTCTTAAAATCACAACACATTAAAGACTTTCTTAATTTAAGCACAACAACAGATGAATAGCTTCAAGCTAACAAGATAGCTCGTTACACTAGCACGAGCTAGCTAATGAAATGTGCTTACTTTGATACTATAACCAACTAGCGAATCAACCACTTTCCTACCAAAGTCAAACATCAAGCACATGGTTGTTTTGGTTGGTTTATTGTAGGTCAAATACAAGCAAGCTGGTCTCAGGTAGCAAAGTACAATGCAAGATGCTCTGAGGTAAATCGCGTTAGGGTGACGTATTGGCGTTGGCATAGCAACTGTCACTCAAGAGTCGTTCGAAAGTCAACATTACACCATCCGGGCTCTTTTAGGCATCCGGTGCCTTTTTAGCTTGACAGCACCCCTGCACTTCTGTCAGATAATGCACCACTACTCCCAGAAAAGTGTTGCAATTACAAATGCTTCTCTTTTCATATGTTTATTTACTTAGTTTGCATTTGAAAAACACAAAAAATCTGAGAAATAATGCCATATCTGACTTTATTCCACATAAAACTCAAAAAATGGCCGGACAAAATTATTGGCACCCTCAACTTTATAATGGGTAAAAACAAAGAAGTACAAATATCTGAAATCAATAGCTTCCTGTAACCATTAATGAGGTGTCTTACACCTCTCTACTAGAATTTTGGACCACTCTTCTTTTGCCAACTGCTCCAGGTCTCTCACATTTGAAGGGTGCCTTCCAGGGCCGGAGTGGGGCCACTTTTCAGCCCGGGAATTTCAGGCCCATGACCGGTCCACTTTTTCCATGGTAGCGGAAATTGGATAAATGAAGCAACAGTTCAGCTCTTACTATTCTGATTTTTTTTTTAATTAATACCATGGTTCAGCAAATAATGTAAAGGTTAAATAATAATCCACTTAAAATGAGAAGTCAACTAAAAATATTCCGCTATTCCACAAGGATAGGTTGATAATTAACAAAAGCAGAAATGAATCCCACTCTTCAACAACGAGGATATTGATCTAATGTTTACAGTTCAACTCACAGTACAGTAAACAGTTACATTGGGAATAGCACCAACAGCATCTACAGCATCAGTAACTGCCTAAGCATTGCACTGGTTTCAGCCACTTTATCGATAACTGTGTCACTGCTTATAGACATGAGGATTTCCTTTTCTGTGCACATTAACATGAAATCCTCCAAGTTCTCCTGACTCAATGAGCTTCGAAACCTATTCTTCACAAATGTTAGGGTTTGGAAAGCTTCTCTCACATGCAACCTACCTGTGTGATGGACAAAGTCAACCCAAACTTATATGCTTACAGGTTTGGCAGAAAACTTGTTTGAAAACGACCATGTGTGTACGACGTTGAAAAAGGAGGGGCAGAAATATTCGTTTCTGTAAATACCCGGCTATGTGTAAATGTGGTCTCAAGCACCAGACCAAACGTTGCAGCTCTAAACTCACATTAAGGACAGGAAATGAAGCACACACAGAGATCCCCGAAGGAATTTCTCTCCAGTCTGTCAGAACAAGTAACTTTTCAAGAGTAGAGAAAAGTTCCTGTATTAAACAATATTTTACAAGAACATTGAAGAGCCTAAATAGAAAAACATCTAGGCTCCAGTGCAGTAGAGTTGTATTTGAACCTGTAGCACCTCCTTCAGGCTAAATGTAGCCTATACACTTAGTCAGAGCACACATCTTCAGGTCACTTAGTTTGCAGCAGGGTTAATACCCATTCCAGTTTAATATGCACAGTAAAGGTATTCATTTTTGAACCTTTTTTTTCTATACATTGTTATATCTGTGTTAAGCAATTTAATTTTTCTTTTTTTTAGCTCAATTAACTTTGAAAGGAAAATTCTGATGAATGCGCAGGTCAAAAAAATGACGTTATGGCCCCCTAATTTCTAAAGTCTTAACAGGAATACCTCCCCCCCCCCATCAAACCTCTTCTTACTCTCCACTTCACCACATGCATGCTCACGTTGCTACCTATGCACTTGGTTTCCATCAGTGCTTTATACATGCAAGCCTAACCGAGTATCTGGAAGGAAGTATCTGGTGGTGACATTTCCGACCAAATGCACATGCAACTGTCCATCATGCTGTAAAGCAGTGTGTACGCAGTGCATGTGATCTGCCTGTAAGTTTGGAGGCTTTCTAAAAACCTTTGAAGTGGTTCCCAAAATGTGGGGTGGGCCCTCCAAGGGGGGCCTGAAGTTAGAGCAAGGGCTGTGGGTTGAGGGTGAGAACATTAAACAACGAACAGAGGTCATTTATTATTAATACAACTGATATGCAGCTAAAAAGAACTGATCCAAAGAATGAAATTAAGCATAACCAATCATAAAACAGTACTTAATCCAGACTAAATAATCCAGAATGTTATATGTTCAGAGCCTTCACTGTCTGTTCTAAGCAATATGATCACAGACATGCCAATAGAGAAAGTGGCATGCATGTAGGTTGATGTATGATCTTGACTTGCTCATTATGACCCACTCAGAACAAATAAACTAAATAAATCCAGACAGTTTTAAAAAAAGCCCTGATCAAATCAAATGTAAAACATGTTTAGCTTATAAAACATTTGATGAAATTCAAATGTAGGAAAAACTGCAACAGCTGTTTAACTGTCTTTAAGTAACACTTTAACAATTTGACAATTTTTGATGTATGGTTTCATAGGCAACTAGTTTTGGTACATTCCTCAAATGTATTTTGATAGCATATGTGAAGAACAGATAAACACCTGTGTCTTCCCCACTAGTCATCCAAGACATGCTCTATGAAGTTCTGTGTAACGGGCTGGAACCGGCTGCAAAAATGGAAGAAAAGCTTTCACACGCATGACATTGCCAGCTATACTGCCAAAAGACGTTAGTGTGTTGGCAAGCTTCTATCAGTGTCAGCTGGGCTGTTGGTGGTGTTTGCAAGTTTTTGAACGCTTTTTAGGTAGTTAGCTTACTAGTTTTGGAACAGAACTCTGTATTGCTGCTTTAAGTTTTTGATTTTTTTCAATTTATGACCTTACATAAGCTTTATTATTAAAACCAGTTTGACACCGTATTGGTGTCGGTTTGACCCCTCCCCATTGCCCCTCCCCATTTCCTGAGTTTTCGGGGTTGTCAGTAGAGAGAACATTATGAACTATGGAGGTCTGAAAGAGGCATCATCTGTAATCTACTGTGTATATGGGCCATTCTACCGAATTCGTGTAATATGCAGTCCCTCAACAATAAAAACTATTTACAAAACAATTAGGTATTAAGGCATAGATATTTAATTAGAAAATGTTATGGTCTATATAAACCCAATGCATTACATGAGATAGTGATAAGCTAAATATATACAAAATCATCATTTATAGGGTACTTTCTATTGAAAAGTAGCTGTCCCCAACCCTGACATCTAAATTTCAATGCCTTTAAATAACACTTTTCAATTTTTTTAGATTTTTTCCAATGATTGAATTTCAAAGATCTTTATGATTGGGTTGAAACAGAACTTGGAATATTTAGACTTATTGTGGGTTTAATTTTTAAATCAATTTACTATACTCAAAAAATCATGTCCCTAGTTTTCATGTCACTACCGAAACACATGAGTTTTAGTCCATTGGCTGAGCCTGTGTCTTAGCCACGACTCTGCATTTTTGACCATGCAGTGACACTGCATCTCTGTCCCTCATGGTTGAATGGTAAGTAGCTAAATCCCATAGTTTTTATATAAATGTGTTCCAAAGTCTGAAAATCGACGTGTAACCTTAAGAATTGTCACTACCGAAACGCATGTTTTCTTCAATTAAGTAAACCTTTTGGGGTTTCATGGAAAATCTTATGTTTGTATGTGTGTTCACCTCTTCAAAGATGTGTTTGCAAGCCGTGTGATTGCTAGAATTCTTTATTTATGCTTAAAGTTAGCTAGAATTGTCACTACCGAAACAGTCACTACCGAAACATATGGTAGTGACCAGATGATTTCGGTAGTGACAAAATGAAATGGTAAGTAGTTCAATCCCATAATTTTTAAATAAATGTGTTGTGTGGACTAAAGGGCGGCCCAGAGCACCTTTTGGATGATTTTGGGAGAGAAATGAACATCCATCCAACAGTGCAGTCACTACCGAAACAGTGCAGTCACTACCGAAACAGATAAATTGAACTTGAAAATTTGGTAAAAAATTCATTTCTATGGATTTCATTGTGGAAACCTTCAAGAAATATTTGTAAAAATACTCTTCAGAGAAGGGAAGGAAACACAATCTGAACAGGTCAATAATAATACTTTTTTACTATAGTAAATGTGATGTTTCGGTAGTGACAATTTTTGGAAGAGGAAAAACATTCCAACACATTCTGAAAATACAATATAAAACTTGACTGTTATTTTACTAGATATGTGTACTTTAGATATGGTACAATATATATACGGACAAAGTTTTGGGAATAAACCATACAAAAATTCAAAATATATCCGACATGACTTTGCATCAATTCGGTAGAATGGCCCATATATACAAATATGTGGATATGCTGGAAGACCTATTTGTTGGTGATTTTCTGCAGGGGTAAGTGAACCCAAAGAAAATGGGACATTTTGTTTAACATATTGTATTCTTTAAGCTTTGATTATACACAAAGGGACAGGGGTAATCTATGATTATTATGAGTGGATGTTTGATGTCTACTCAAATATCAGTTTTTTATGTGGTTTGACACCAGTGAGTGTAATCACAAGTCCTTGAAATACACTTAGAAATGCACACCTATGTCAAAATATTCAGTCAAGTATTATGTGCTAGTTGCTGGTTAAGTGTGATATATTGTCAAAACGGCTCTCCCTTTCTCTGTGTGTGAAATAAGGAAAGGATAATAGAACATAAATACAACTGACACTGGAGCCATTTTGATACATAAACCAATACAGATCTTTATATTGTAGTTCTTTTCTATTCTCTGTTCAAACTGATGAAACTGATAGTGTTTGTGAACACCTGGAATCTAATTGGAAAAGTTGACTGCAAAACAAGACAGGAATATAGATAGTTTCAAAGACAACTGAGCAATGAAATGATATTGGTTAGTTTGTGGAAACACCATCATATATTTATCATAGTTGATAGTTGATTTGCTAAAATCATGAGAAAATGCTTGAAAATGGAAAACCATCATCTTCAAGAATACAATGACAATACCTTTTGGTCACCAGGACTTTTCCCTACTCTAGTCATAATGCCACTCTTCAAACATGTTGCATCAACAAAACTATGTAATGAACCTGCGTGGAAGTTCTTCTTCAAATGGAAGTTATATCTGATGGCTAATAGTGAAAGCACAACAACTGAATGATTAAAATGTGTCTTCTGAAAACTATGTTTTAAAAATGGCAGAATGTTATATGTTCAGAGACTTCACTGTCTGTTCTAAGCAATATGATCACAGAAATAGAGAAAGTGGCATGCATGTAGGTTGATGTATGATCTTGAATAGCTCATTATGACCCACTCAGAACAAATACACTGAATAATGCCAGTTTAGAATAAATGTGTTGTTTCCCCTTTTAGAGTTCTGTTCTTCTGAAAAATATACTACATCAAAGGAAAGGGAAGTTTCAGGACTTCGGGGAGGATACATTATGTATCCAGTGCCGGTCTCTCAATTTGGTAGTATGAGGATTGAAGGACAAGAGACCCTTGCAATTGTCTTTGGAGGTCAGGTTAGAATTGAAGAGAAGCCTAGGTTTAAGGATCGCCTGCGCTGGGACAGTCAGACTGGACACTTCTCTCTTCATAACTTGACAATTGCTGACTCGGGCAGTTATGTCATAGAGAGCACTGAGGGCTTAAAAGGAAAGTATAATGTTAAGCTAACTGTGTATGGTAAGTATTAATTTCTTAAATACACCCCCAGTTGTACTTATACTGTATTCTAACTAACATCTATGCTTCAATACAGATTACATTTTATATAAGGTGAAAGGCAAGTGCTCTAACTGTGAGACATGTAATTGGAAAAAAGTTTTATATGACCATCTCCAGTTTGATGCTGTCAGACCCCAAAAGCCATGTTTGTGCTGGTTAAAAATGTGGGACTGTGAAAATGGCTCAGATAAATAAATGCACACGTGCTAGACCGTATAGCAATTGCAGAATGCATAAGTTAGTAATTCAGTAGGTACTGTGGCACTGTTATTCTTCAAACACTACATGCCAAGTGATGCCTACCCCATACTGCAAACTGCAAAGCCTACTAAAATTAGTGATTCAAATTGTAAATGATGTCAGCCGGACAGCATAGACCTTGCACATTGTATGTACGTGTTTAGCTAAAATTGGATAAACCATGTAGCTGTTGAGACATGGGAGCTATAGACCTCTATCCTAAGCACTGTGACTTTACTATGAAAATCTAGTTTCCAAACACAAGTGCTATTGTGAAAAGCTTCTTCTTGTGACATATGGTTGGTGGCACTTGGTCTGCTCTGTATCTTGGGGCAAGATGAATATATTGTGACAACCTAGCCGAAGCTACCAATTTCAAGCGATCAGTTGCCATTGCCAATGTTCATTTCACCTGTTAACAATCTGAATCTAATCGGTATAGGTGAGCTCTGTGGTTCGCAAGGAAGATTCAAGTGCTTTAATTTATCCTACAGCATTTTTCTTCTGACTATAACTGAACTGTATGAACTGCAATACTTATACCAGCTTACAGAGTGAGTAAACTGAGTGAAGAAGTCTGCTTTACCTCAGGCGTAATATCAATGTGGGTATAGGCCACAGGAATAAAGGTAGCTTCTCGAAATGGCAGTAGCAGCGAAACTTGATATAAAACATAGATAGAAGTACAAGTAGCTAGTGATGAATGTGTTCCATACAAAAAATTGAAACAGTTGTGCAGCAGATATGCATCTGAGGATAAAACACTCTGAAAAAAATCAGCTACGGCTCTGTAGCCCAATTTCTAAACTTAGTTACCAAGCATATTTTAAGTGTGTATGTGTTCTCACATGCATTTGGGGAAATGTAATACTTGTTAACAACTCTCATTTTGTAATTTTTGTAAGATTTGAATCTATTCGAATATGAGTTTCATCAGTGTAACTTCAACTCGTTTACCTTTTCCTTTTCCAGAGCAATTGTCCAGTCCTAAGGTGACACTGCATGACAAGAGTTTGTGCACTTGGACATGCTCCGCGGAGAATGGCAGAAATGTCTCTTTGTCCTGGTATGAAGAAAACATGCTGTTGAACCAGACTAGGAACCCTGACATCAACACCAATCTGAGTCTTCACCTTACAAGTGAACGCTTTTCCAGTTATAAATGTGTAGCTGCCAACCCAATAATCAATGTGACATTCCAACTGTCGTCTGACCACTTACAGGAGAGATGTTTTTCATCTTCTTCTTCTCCAGGTATGACTCCAATCAATCAATCAATCAATCAATCAATCAATCATTCATCCTCCATTAAGGCAAACAGGATGTAAATCACTACTATACAGTGATCATTTTTATCTTACATCCAACGGGAATGAAGGTAGCCCTTCATAGCCTATTGGAAAACTATATACATTCTCCTCTCCTGATTTTCTTATCTTCATTACAAATGAATGTAATTTCAAATATTATTAACAACAACAACAACAACATTGTGCAATGTGAACATTTACATAAAATGCCTTGATTACACTGAAAATGTTTCCTTTTCCTTTGACAGATTCAGAAAAAGACAAACACATACTCCTTATTTCAGTTAGAGTTCTGTGTTTGGTCTGTATTATTGCAGTAGTTGGAGTTGTCCTTTGTCTAAGGAAAAGAAGGGACCACATAGAAGGCAGGTAGCAATTTGTCCATCCTATTTTCCCCGCTTTTAGCAGAATGCATCTTGAAAAAAATGTAATATGATTTTCAGTTAATATTATATGGAAGCCCTGCATTGCATGTGATGAAAAAAAATATCTTGCTCTGTAAATGGTCATAGCAGTAAATTATCCACTGAACTTACCTACCTGCAGCACAGTGTTTTCAGTTTTCAGTTTGTGTCTTGTGGTGATATAGTCATTGGCCACACACAGAAATCTGCTCACATAGCCCTGCCCAGGGACGTGCACAGGAGTGGGCTAAGGTTGCTCGGGCAACTGCCTGTTTGCCCTCCTCGACTGAAGTTGCCCCTCCGAGGGAAATATATATATTTGCGATCAGGGGACGGGGGCTTGGCAGCAACGGTTAGTGAGAGTTTAAAATTATATTGACAAAATTTGCGTTCAGGGGACGGGGGCTAGCAGCGGCGGTGACAAAAAAAATGAATGTGTTGCCCCTTTTTCCAGGGCAGAGCAACTTCAAAATTCTTGTGCACGTCCCTGGCCCTGCCTGGTCCAGTTCTGGAGAGAAAGAGACGGCTGCTCTCAACATATTGGTGGCTGAAAATGTAAGATAGTGGAAGAATGATGCACTAGCCTTCATCCAAGTAAACTGAACGCCTATACAAATCAGCTACCCATCACCTGGTAGCACAATTCATAAATCCCATCGAAAAGACGTTTGAGGGGATGTGTTTAGAATCACTTGACACTTGCCAGCCTAGTTTAACACAGCTGTTTTCAATAAAACAAGGCGAGCAGGTGGTTAGTAGAAGAAAAAGTGATATTATGCTGCAATACCGAGCAGCCAGTCCCTCTGTTTGCCAAAAGAAACAAAACGTGAGACTTCTGCCCACCTGATCTGCTGCCTGATGGTCTTTCTTAAGACTTTTAGGTCTGTTTTAAAACAGGGAAAGCTCCAGCTGGGGCCACCAAAAACGAGGAGGTCTGGCCACCCGCCCTTTGACAACTGGGCCTGGAAATGCATAGGTTTAAAAAATGGGTTTCAGAGTGGAGACTTGCAGGAGAGGCAAAAACTGAGCTTATTGAAAACAATGACAACACGGACCCAACTTTATCCACGGTTCATTCTCGATGATGCTTCAGGCTGGATTCACGCCCTCCAGAACTTCCACCACGTCTGTAATGTTTATGAGCTATAACATTATCACAAAAGTGACGTGTGGCATGACTCCCTACAGGCATGCGCAGGTTCGGTCTTCATGCAAGGCAGAGCCCCCGAGTGAACAGTACAGTTGTATAATTGCCTTCTTCATATCAGTAAATCATCTTTCTTTCGGTCTGGTTATTAATACCACACATAACAAGAACATCACCACGTCCTCATTGGCAATGAATAGAAAATCTATTTCTATTTCTGATTATTATACAGCTCCTCAGAATGTGGCAAAAAAAGATCAATTTTATTGAATGGGCCAACCCAGTGTTGGGAGGTCTGATATTAATTTACATTGACCACAGCAAAAAATTCACATCTTTCATATCATTCCGCAAGAAATCCATTTACTCTCCGTAGTGGAAATTCAGTGTAACTTCTTTAAAGTTCCATTCACGTGGAGATCTATTTTTTTCTCAGTGGAATGCACCAAAATCACTTAAAAAGAGATATTTTGGAGGAATGTCTTATCGTTTTGGTCCGGTACACAACACTACATAGGGCATATCCTGGGTGGCTAGTGGGGAAGACACAGGTGTTTATGTCCTTCAAATGACCATATGCTATCAAAAGGAATTTGAGGATGGTACCAAAACTAGTTGCCTATAAATCCATACCTTAAGTGTCATTGTTTTACTATAAAACTACCTATATGCCGTTTCCTCAGTAACAAGGCCTATCTGTGCCATACGGGCCATATCGGCGAGCCCTAGGCGGTACATACAGGTTTTAGTGTTTACAACCAGCAAAAAGAAAAGTCAGTAGGTGGCACTGGCACACTGACTGAAATTAATACAGTGCTGTCACATGTAACAGAATAAAATCTGTTGTGACGTTACGGCATGAATCTTTGTTCACTGGTAGCGTTACTGTCGTAACTCTGTGGTTACTCCAGAGAAGTGCTCGTGTTACAGTGACAGCAGAAGCACTAATCTCAATTTTGCGATTGATGTGATGCCTCTGAGTGTGAGTTTAACTTTTTTTACCCAGGAAAAGTTTACCATTGTACCTTTGACAAAGTTCACAGATTTTAAATAGGGAGACTATTTAGTAAAATGGCATCAATTAGAAACACAAAGTTTAACTAAACTGCTAATTTTTGTTTATCAGAAGGTTTTATTTTCTGTGTTGAATGTCCCATGGGGTTCATAAGTGATGGACCTCGGGCTGTGCCTCCAAGGCAGTTCTTCAGTCCGACTCACCTACTCATTTTCTTGTTGAACGTGGCCTAATAAGATCCTGTGCCTTATTTGGAAACCAGTTTTAGCTGGCAGCGTGCATACTTGAAGAGAATTCACAAAGAATGATAAATGATGGGAACGTAAGCCTTTTGTCAAGGAAAAGTATGTTCTCTCCTGGTAAGAGCTAAACAGGGCTCATGCTGTGACTGGTATGAATTTCTTAAAGGGGTTAAATTAACATAATTTTATTAATTAAATGGCTATCATGCTTTCTTGTCACTGGAAGCTAAATGACGTCTTGCTAGCTTTCATTTGTAGAATCGAAATATATTCAAGGTACTTTATATGGCAGGCCATGAGACAAAAGACACCTGATATACACACTTCACAGCACTCTACACGGCACAAGGGGGCAGAAGAGATGCACATATATCTAGACCAGGCAACATGGACTGAAATGATAATCACCAGGATTAATCTGTGGCGAACAGGGACACCATTTATCAGCTTTAGTGTACCTACCAACCTGGGAGTCTTTAAGCCTGAAGTGAAAAATTAATGTTTTTTGTAATATGAACTAATATGAGCTAAAAATCTCACAACTACAGGGTTTCTTACAGTCTGAGCGAACATCTGTACCAACCGAAGCAGTTGGAATGGAATGATATCACGGAAGCCAGAAACACTTAGAGCGAGATTGCTTTGTAATGACTTCATTTCTCTGACGGTATAGGAACACAAAGTAAAAAGCCAGTTTACGGAGAAGGTGGAACGCCGTAATAGTGCCATTCAGTGTGGTCCCATTATCATTTTTCAATGTCAGTTTGTGCATGCAGGCATTATACTGGCAGGAAGATTAATCAGCCTTTTGCACGGCATGCAGGCTCTTGTTTAATGTCCTCGAATGACCAAGATCACTTAAGCTTGTCTCATGGAGTTCCAAAGAGGATGAGAGCCAGTCCGTAGGATTTTATTTTTAGAATACCGGGTCAAAGGTGTAGCATGCAAGGTGGCTTCCCATCTACACACACATAGATAAACATGTACACACATGATGCGATGGAGAGACTGTTTCTTGTCTAAAGTTGTTAGGGTGTGAGAAGAACATGTTTGAAAAAGGTTCGTCACAAACCAGATAAAGCAAATCAATTATTTTCTTACAGTAGAAAAGCATGCACTTGGAAAATCTGTGCAGAATGTATGCTTTAGACCAGTGGTTCACCTGGGTTCGATCGAACCCCAGGGGTTCGTTGAGCCACTTTCAGGGGTTCGGCAGGGGTCAAGACACACACAGTATAGCCCGGTTCACACTAGCAATGTCGTTTTGAAGAAATCATATTTTATTTTTCAAATTATGAAGGGTTCAGCGAATGCACTGATGAAGCTTGCAGGGTTCAGTACCTCCAAAAAGGTTAAGAACCACTGCTTTAGACAGTGTTCCAAAAACAGCTAAACTCTACATTACAAGGCAAACATTTTTTATTCTACTGTCTTGTTTGCACACATTGCTTACAAAATGTCTGCAGAAAGATCAGACTTTAAAAAAAAATCTGTAAAATATATTATTTCATTTTGAATCTGCCCTGAACCCTGCAGCCACATTTGTGTTCTTGATATTTTAAAATTAAGAACAGCTGATGAGAGGTCAGTTTCACGGATACGAACTCAGCTCAGTTTCACACATTCTAATTTAGAACAGTTTGCACGAGGTCAGTTTCACATATTTTAGAACAGTTTCTGCAAGGTCAGTTACACATATTTTAGAACAGTTTGTGAGAGGTCAGTTTCACATATTTGCTCTTAAGAGGTCAGTTTGCAGATTTGCTCCGAACTCATTTCAAAGTACAAATCTCAATTTCATGTTTTAGATTTCAAGCGGATTCCCTCTTTAAATAATTATGACCTTCTATGAAGTCTATATCCTCCCCAGTCTTCAGCATTCATAATGCATGATGCATTCTGGTGTACTAATGTGTGTGTCTTTATATTCCTCCATGGGTCTGTGTTTTCCAAGATGTTTTTAAATAGTTAAGAATACAAATGAATACAAATTGTACAAATGCTCCTTGATACAACATTTCAATTCATTAGTCATAGATTCATGTGAGATTTTCAGTACCTGCAGTTTTCATTTCGTGTGTAAAACTTACATGAAAGACTGCAGTGCTCATAGATTAAACTCAATGTGTAATTCAGAATTGTCTCTGGGCCCTTATTCTCACTTGCCAATGTCTCCTTTTAACACATCACTCAGGTGCTGAGTGCTTATTAAAACATACCATAAAAGTACAAATAACCGCATGGAGATTTTTCACAGTGTCCCCACAATCTCCCCCTCTGTCATAACTTAGTGGTGATGTATGGCTTTGTGCTGCATTAAAGTGAGGCTTTGCAGTTGCGAGTCTTGAGTGTGTTCTCCCTGGTCCACGTCCTGGTGAAAGACTGTCCGCTCCTGTGTTGGTCATGAAGAGAGGAATTTGTTAACAGAGAAGAAACGTGGTACTGTACATTCCCCTATATGTCAAATACTGCTGCTTGATTTAAAAAATCCATTACATAAATTTGCTGTAGCAAAAAGACTGATATATTCCTTGGGAAAAGATTTGGGACGATCAATAGCATTAATCAAAACACAAAACTCTAAACAGCAATGAAACATTGACTCATAGGGGGGGGGGGGGGGGCACGGTGGCACAAGGTGATAAAGCCCCCAACTTACGGGCTACATTGCCCGAGGGGACACAGGTTCAAGTCTGGCCTGATGTCATTTCCCAATCCTCTCCCCACCTCTTCTCCGCCTTGCTTCCTGTCATATCCTCAACTGTCCTATCCAAATAAAGGCATAAACCCCCCCCCCAAAAAAAACATTGACTCATATAATAATGTAAATCTTTGAGTTTGCAGGATCTGACACATAGAGAACAAGTGATCTCTGCCCTGAGATAGATCTTGAAAAAAAAAAAAAAAAACACAATTGTATTCTGTTTCCTTAGCACTAACGGACGCTCTGGCATCTGTCTCTGGAGTCCTATGATGGCACTCTGATGGATTCAGGCTTTTTCTTCTCACTATCCTCTTCCTGCTGTGTACAGCACGACTCTGTAGATGGCTCTCTGGAGTGACCTAACCAAGTGTTCTGGGAAAGGTGCAGTAAATCAGTGACAGGATATTTAGTTAGATATAAGACATTTCTGTGAGGCAGCGCTTTGTGCACCCAATGTTCTTTTATTCATGAAGGAGCCAAGATTGTATCCTTGGCTAATTTTTCAGCCGCATTACAAGAATGTAAGATGTTCCCTTATGTTTCTTAACACTTTCTCATCTATGCCTGTGTCGTGGCCTCTGTGTTTTTTCTGCAGGTTTTGTTTCAGATATTTCAGTACACTAGACGTTACGCAAAGCGTTACAAAATATGACAGTAGGTCATGTTTTGTAGGTTTTGGCACAGAATGAGTCATGGTTGTCAGTGTGTTTGTGTTTTTTTATGTGTTTTGTGTGTGTAAATTGGTTTGTGTTTCATTTTTATGTATTAAAGGAATTATTTGTGCATGCGTACAGTACATATGTCTACCGTGTGTGTATGTGTGCATACGAATGTATCTGTTGCAGTTTTGACCATGCAATATGGTGCAGTTTTCACCATGAGTAGAATAGAACAGAACAGTTTTGACCATGTCAGCCAGAGATAACTGCAATTACATCACCTCATGTTTGCTTTTTCATTTTTAAGTAGGTGGCGCTATACATATAATGAGTGGTTATGGGATGGGTTGACATGGCCCCTTAAGACAAACATACAAAAAACATGTGGCCCTCCGCCCTACAGTTCTCGGGATATTCAAAGAAAACTGTGTCAGGCCACCTACAGGCCAGTTGGTATACAGTCAAATAATTTTTTTTTTATTGTATGGCCCCCCATGGACAAAATTGCACGAAACTTGCCATGAATTCAGAGGGTCTCATAATGATCCACCACTTTCAATTTCGTGCACTTTAGACAATATATGCATAGGTTATACAGTAAGTGACTGGAGTTGTGAAGAGTGCATAGTTTGAGGGTCTGCCACGCCCACACCCTTCAAACTTTGTAAAAGACTCTCATAACTTTTAATTCCCCATTGCTGAAGAGTAACCTGACCACGTTTGAAGGCATTACCATTAAATCTGAAGGAAGAGTTCAATCACATGCGAGGTGTGGAAACAAAGTGAAGATTCCAACCACCATCAGGTGGCGCTATAGGTGATATCAGTCAGGCATATGTACGCGTTCGGGCCGGATCCAGCGTCCGCCCTAAGACATTGTCTCTGGATCAAACAATGTACTCAACAGTTATAAGAGACTTTGTGTTTTGTGGCAAGCACTAACAAGTTGGCAAAGTTTGAGGGTCTGCCACGCCCACACCTTCCGACTAATGAGAAAATCCAATATAACTTTTAGTCGCCCATGGCTGAAGAGTAGCCGGACCACATTTCAAGGCGTTACCATTAAATCTGTCGGAGGAGTTCGATCAGATGCGAGGTGTGCGAACGCCGTCAAAACGCACCTATCACTCAAAATGTCCGACTTCCTGTGGACCTGCCACCATGGCGCCGAGAGACTTTTTGGTGCGTCCAAGCATGATGAGGACATGAACCGAATTCCGTCAAGCTTTGCCAAAATAACCCCAATGCGCAGGGTTTTTTGCAATGTTCTAGGGGGCGCTACAGAGCCATTTTGCTCCATCCATGGACAAAAACTTGCTTGATGTCCCTGGCAAATTTGGTAATTTTCGAGCACTTTGACATATATGAGATTAAAACACCTATTTTGATTTTTAATTTTTAACTAGGTGGCGCTATACATGTAATGACTGGTTATGGTATGGGTTGACATGGCCCCTTGACACAAACATACAAGAATAATTTGGCCCTCCAAGGCCCTACGGTTCTTGGGATATTCGAAGAAAACTGTGTCGCGCCACCTAGAGGCCAGTTAGTGTATAATCATATAAATCAATTTATTGCATGCCCCCCTTGAACGGAATTCCACGAAACTTAACTCGCAGTCAGGAGGTGTCATAATGGTCCCACACCTCAGATTTCGTGCAGTTCTGACCTTGTCAACTTACAATCAAAATGTTTGACAACACTCCATTTTTGCTTTTTCATTTGTAACTAGGTGGCGCTATACATGAAATAAGTGGTAGTGGAATGGTTGACGTGGCCTCTTAAGACCAACATGCAAAAAAATTGTGGTCCTCCTAAGTCCTTATTCACAGAAAACTGAATCGCCCCAACCTCTTTGAAAGGGGTCCAGTCCGACGGGGGTGCAACGGATTAAAACGAAAATCAATGGTTCCACGCTAATCTGGCTACATGCCCACCAAATTTCGTGCACCCCGGTGTTTCAGTGTACCGGGAATGGTTGACAGAAAATCGGCAGGCTGAAAAAAAAAGAAAAAAAAATGACTAAACCTATATGACCGGAGTAATGATTCTTTTAACTGTCTCTTCTATGTGTGTCCTCATTAGTTTACCTTTTATCTTTAACTATTACGTAGCCTGCCCTGACTGAAAGCCAGAACGTTTTGATCAACGTTTTAGCGTTCCCTCATCAGAAGTCAAAATCTAATGTACAATTCAAGCAGCCTAATGACTCACCCCCGTCGGACTGGACCCCTTTTAAAGAGGTTGGGGCGATGCATTAATATGATAAAATTATGTTGGTAGGGACATCTGATTAAACCTGATGAATGCCAACTTCTCTGATCTTTCATGGGCCGTGTGTGTCGGTGCAGTGGTATAACTAGCTTTTAATGGACAACGACCTGACGTGTTGAAATTATTTATTCACAGAATTAAGGCGTTGATTTGGCCTGATGGACTTCTCAGCTGGTAAGAGGTTACGAATTAGGTACCACAAGTGTTCGATGTGGGCAGACAATGCTCATGCATGGCCTATGAGGAGTACATGAATAAGTGTAGTAGACAGAAGTGATTTCTGAGCACGTTTGATTCTGAGGTTTTTCTTCTCTTAAACGTGTGACTTGGATCTCCCTGCACTTTAGTAATGCTTATTTTCTTCTTTTTGTTAGCTTCAGCCAACAGTTGGACATGGGGCTACATGTATAAGAGACTTCAGGAGTTGGACATGGGGCTACATGTATAAGAGACTTCAGGAGTTGGACATGGGGCTACATGTATAAGAGACTTCAGGAGTTCAGGAGTTGGACATGGGGCTACATGTATAAGAGACTTCAGGAGTTGGACATGGGGCTACATGTATAAGAGACTTCAGGAGTTCAGGAGTTGGACATGGGGCTACATGTATAAGAGACTTCAGGAGTTGGACATGGGGCTACATGTATAAGAGACTTCAGGAGTTGGACATGGGGCTACATGTATAAGAGACTTCAGGAGTTGGACATGGGGCTACATGTATAAGAGACTTCAGGAGTTGGACATGGGGCTACATGTACTGTATAAGAGACTTCAGGAGTTGGACATGGGGCTACATGTACTGTATAAGAGACTTCAGGAGTTGGACATGGGGCTACATGTATAAGAGACTTCAGGAGTTGGACATGGGGCTACATGTATAAGAGACTTCAGGAGTTGGACATGGGGCTACATGTATACGAGACTTCAGGAGTTGGACATGGGGCTACATGTATAAGAGACTTCAGGAGTTGGACATGGGGCTACATGTATAAGAGACTTCAGGAGTTCAGGAGTTGAACATGGGGCTACATGTATAAGAGACTTCAGGAGTTGGACATGGGGCTACATGTATAAGAGACTTCAGGAGTTGGACATGGGGCTACATGTATAAGAGACATCAGGAGTTGGACATGGGGCTACATGTATAAGAGACTTCAGGAGTTCAGGAGTTGAACATGGGGCTACATGTATAAGAGACTTCAGGAGTTGGACATGGGGCTACATGTATAAGAGACTTCAGGAGTTGGACATGGGGCTACATGTATAAGAGACTTCAGAAGTTGGACATGGGGCTACATGTATAAGAGACTTCAGGAGTTGGACATGGGTCCTCAACATAAAGGTATGAAAAAATATTGATATTTTTTTGAAGAATTTATTTTGCTGTCCTGCAATGATGACTAATTTGCTACACTTGAAACTTATGATGATAACCCAACCACACTTTGTGTACCTGTGGCACAGTGATCATTCTGTAATTCAATCAGAAATCTAAAATGAATGCCACATTGACTTTTTTTACCCCCTTTCTGTCACGATCGTGGCAGCCATTGCCACGATTTGGCGGCATCTGGTGGCCAAAAGGACTTAGTGTTTTCTGTGTTAACATGTGTCTTTGTTTTCTTTGTTTGCCTTACCTGTTTCCCGTTATGTTCACTCACCTGATTCCCATTGCTTGTTCTCACCTGTTGCCCATTGTGTGTCACCCACCTGTTTGTTATTGCCACGTAGCCACAATTAGCCATGTTTAAATGCCCTGCTAGTTTCTATGGCCCTTATTGGATCGTTATACTGTTTCCTGTCTATGACTAGCGTGAGGGTTGAGGTTTTCTTCTCTGTGGTTCTCAGGCCACTTTTGTGTCGCGTCGCTTTTAAGCATCGCCTCTCGCTGCTAGGGCATAGTTCCGGTGATAGCTACACTTTACTAGCTGCTTTAGTTTATGGCCTTTTGCCCTGGATTTGATCTGTGTTTTGGGGATTTATCTTTTATGTTGGAAAACTGTTGTTGGTAGATGTCCCTGTTTTGCAAATAAACCAACTATTTTCAACATTCTGCAACTGGGTCCTCTCTGTAGCCCACTGGGTTAAGCGCTAGTTCCCCAAACCCAGCATCCCGGGTTCAATCCCAGAGAGAACCCTGACACTTTCCTAAAGGTGCAAAATTGGCATGAGCTGTCACACTGGTAAGTAATCTCTTTTTGAATGTGTGTGCATTTGAGTTGCTGTATATGATGACTTGTTTAAAAACATTGGGAATCTCTCTGAATAAGAGTGAAGGAAAAATGTTTTTCTGAACGGCATCACACTGTATGTGGCTTGTATGTCTTTGCATGTTCCACTCTTAAAATTGTCTACATCTGTCCTAACAGGATGAGGCGCTGATTCACAAGGGCTACTTGCAGGATTAACAGCATGCCCAACTGGTTCAAGGAGATCACCATGGGTTTCTGAGTAAGGTGAGATGAGTTGTGGTGGTCTACTGCATCTTTTAGCAATACAGTGATGACTGCATAGTTCAGCTGATCTCCTTTGATGATTCAGAGCATTGTCTTTCGCTCCTAGCTGATGTATTGCTGTGCTAGTGGCATGTTGCTGTTATTAGATTGAAGTTGGTCTAATGTGGTGGTCTCTTGTGTATAGGACAAGGTGGGGGAGCCCTTGGAATGAAGCCCCCCTGAGCCTTTTGGTGGTTGATGCCTCAGGTAACTAATGCCCAGCTTGCTCTAGCTTCTCATGCATGCAATCTGAATAGGATGATACAAATCAGGTCTCTGATCTTTTTGAGGACATCTGAGTAACTGAATCGGGTTGCGTTGTATCGATGCTGCATCTGATGAAGACTGAAGGTTGCTAATGTTCCACTCATTTTCCACGGCAGCCATGTCTTCAGTTCCTGCATCATTCCCATGAAGATGGGAGGTGACTAGGGGCTGTGAATGAGGAAGTAAGTGTTTCTGTTAGACTACTCCTGTTTGTTTGTGGTCTAGCCTGAGTAGTTCCTGACTGCAGGAGCTAGTCCTACAAGATCGTGTATGATGCTCCTTTAACACACACTGACTTTCCCATGAAGTCTCGATATTAGCTCCGTCTGACCTGGTCAAATGCACATGACTGGAGTACCTCTGTCCTAATGCCTGGATTCTAATTTTAGTTTTGTGTTCCATAGGGTGTCTGCTATGAATCCTGGTGTACGGTATCTCCCACCTTGACGTTTTACTCATGTTAAAGGTTTGTATGAACACTATGCTAGAGGAATCGTGTCTTTGGGTTTCTGTGATGACTTAATTTCTAATGCCTTTAGTATTGAATTTCCAAATGTGAACAACCTTCAAACTGAGTTGCTCTCAACGCTGGTGTTTGAGGGACTAACTGTCTAACTAACCTAACCATAGTTCTCTTATCTGTTACAGGGTCTGAATCCTGGTGTACGGTATCTCCACCTTGACGTTTTCCTCATGTTGCAGGTGTGTATGCACACTATTTCCTATAGGAAAAGTGTCTTTGGGTTTCTGTGATGACTTTTTACCCTAATGCCTATTGAATTTTAAATGTGAACAATCTTTAAACTGAGTTGCCCTTGACACTCCTTGGTGAGCCTAACTGTCTTACTAAATTTAACCATGGTTCTCTTATCTGTTATAGGGTCCCAGAAGCTTTAGAAGATGGAGCCCAGGGTAAGCACATTTATTGCTCTTTTTGTATTCTGTAAGCCAATCTGTGATGTAAAGATTCTGCCAAATGATCCAGCTGATTATACCCCTTCCGTTCCATTTTCTTCTGAGGTTGGCTATACTTCTCTGGTCTGTGCTGGAAGGATTGCAAGGTGTATTAAACGATGTATTCTCATTGCCAGGTGTTGCTGTTGAAGATGAGCATCAGCCTTGACCTGATCCTTGTCCTCATGCCTTGATTGAAATTGTATCTAGCGTTCCATAGGATGTCTGCTCTGAATCCTGGTGTGCAGTTTCTCCACCTTGCTGTTTTCCTCATGTTGCAGGTGTGTATAAAACTCTATCTTAGAGGAAATGTGTCTGGGTTTCAATGATGACTTTAACCCTAATGCCTTTGAATTAAATGTTGACAATCTTCAAACTGAGTTGCCCTTGACGCTGGTTTTGGTGAGACTATCTGTCTAACTTACTTAACCATAGTTCTTGTATCTGTTACAGGGTCTGAATCCTGGTGTTCAGTATCTCCACGTTGCCGTTTTCCTCATGTTGCAGGTGTGTATGAACACTATCCTAGAGGAAAAGTGTCTGAGTTTCTGTGATGACTTTTTACCCTAATGCCTTTGAATTAAATGTGAACATTCTTCAAACTGAGTTGCCCTCAACGATGGCCTTGGTGAAACCTAACTGTCTAACTAACCTAACCATGGTTCTCTTGTCTGATACAGGGTCCTGGAGACTTTGGAAGACTGAGCCCAGGGTAAGCAGTTATTGCTCTTTTTGTTCTGTTTGCCAATCTGATGTAAAGATTCTGCCAAATGATCCAGCTGATTATACCCCTTCCGTTCCATTTTCTTCTGAGGTTGGCTATACTTCTCTGGTCTGTGCTGGAAGGATTGCAAGGTGTATTAAACGATGTATTCTCATTGCCAGGTGCTGTGGACATTGTAACAGTTGATGAGCATGAGCCTCAGCCTCAATGTTTGAAATTCTGGTATTAAATGCTTTATGAAATAAAAACATTTGAACTTACCCTGTTATAGTGTGTTCAATTGAGGTGGTGATGGCATATGAAATTACTATTAAATGAAGTGCCAACTGATGAGAATTGGCGTCTCTTAAAAATGAGCGACTAGCCAGGAATACTGAATACTGACCAGTGAAATGGACCTTCCAGACACAGGTGCTATACTACAGTCGTGGTCAAAAGAATTTGTGTCATTCTCAAAATACATTTTCACAAAGTTTGCTGCTTCAGTGTCTTCAGATATTTTTTAACCTCAAAGTGTTACAGGAAACCTGCAAAAAGGAATGAAACTAACACTGAAAATTTCACTCAAGTTTCCTCAGGACTCGAGTTGAATATAAGTATATTTATTAAACAAGTTCGACCCTCCTTATCACCTCTGACCCAAACATATCCTTGCACATATGCAGACTAATTTGCAACTAATTATCAAAGTTACACACACACAGAAAAGCCATGTTCTTGCCTACTTAAGGACATGATTCATGCAAGGTAATTTTTAATAAAAGGCACTTATCAATTAAGTCATTAACAGTGCTTTGAAATTATCTGTGTCACACTTCATAAAACATAGAAATATTTTATTAAGAGCAGAACAAAGTTTTTATTTTATTTAAAAAACAGATTAGTAGTGTTACTAATAGTGTTATACAGGGAAATAAACATGCATTGGAATATATACACACAATTACTCATACCCATAACCGAATAACAAAGGCCGTTTAAAGATGGACAAAAAGAAAATTGTGGTGGCATTTGTTCTAAATGTCCCTTAATGCCCTGGCTCTTGAACCCGCACCCCAATGTCCTCAACGTGTCCACTTGTTAATAGTGTGTCCTTCTGCTCAGAAGAAGCCCCTTCTGCCTAAAAACAGGAACACAGCCAACATTAGTCATATATAAAAATATACACATTTGCTATCTTTGATAAACAGCAGTACATGTTTAGAAAGTGTATTCGACTGAAACCCTACACTGTGGCCAAGAAAGTTAAACCGAAAGTACATGTATCTGTGTATGAACTCATCAGCTTAGTCACACAATGTGCTGAATGTTATTTGTCCTCTTTGCTGTGACAGAATTATGGCTGAGGCTAAACTTTGTAGATAAGATAAAGGTACCACAAGGTGAATCAAAGGTTCTGAAGGTTTATTTCCACGTACACCTAAAGGGAATCAGTTCCGCATCAAAGAAGACAGGGTAACGGATTGGATATCAATGTACAGTATTACTTTTTATAAGGTCAGCTAAGGGAGGTCACAGAACACTGGGAGTGTGTTACAGTTTAGAGGTGGGACAGGGGAGGTGAGTGGGAGGGGAGGGGAGGTTACCCCACGGAAGCTTCCGGAAGGTCAACACACAAAGGCAACATGTGAAATAGGTGGTGTATTAAATCACCCTGGCTAGAGAGGAAGTCTGGAAAGGTGACGAGGCCTATTTTGCATAGGGCCTCACCGTGGGTGATCAATGCCCATGGCAAACACACACAAAGGAGAGCCTGCGTGCTTGCAATGCACTTGTAAATATGTGAATCAATGGTAATATCAATTTCCATCAGCTGTTCCCATGGAGCAACTTTAGTTCAGACAGGAAACTCTCAGAGTAAGTAAAAGACTTTATTAATGTAAGTACAAGGTAGTATGTTTGGTCATGGCGCCCTAGATCTGCTCAACTGCTGCTGCAAGATAAAGTTGCACATTGCAACTGCTGCATCAAGATAAGTTGCACATTGCAACTGCTGCACAAGATAAGCTGCACATTGCAACTGCTGCTTAAACACAATTTACACTGTAAATTATTGCCACAATAAATACAAGCAGGATTTAATGAAAACCCCCTTTAACTATAAGCAGATCTAGACAGGTGGAGCTGGGGAGGAGGAGGGAGCAAATAAGCTGCGTCATGCTCAAAGCTGAGTGAGCCTGGAGCCCGGAGAATTTAAACTAGCGGGGGCGTATGAGAGCGAAGGTGATTGGATAGGTTGTGTTGTCACTAATTAGGGGCGTTTCTCCCGTTTCCTGTATGAACTTGGTCATTTAATGATAACCACCTTCCACAGGAAGTCTGAGTGGGGTATGTAACTGTGTGTGATGAGACACCAAACAAATATGAACCATTTACCATTTTCAATCACCCTTTCAATCAGCAAAAATATCTGAATTATCGAAATATAATAGGAATAAATATTTTTAAAGATGGCTGAATATCAATTAAATGTCATTCTTTTCTATTTATATCAACAATTACATTAACCTCAATAATGATGATTATTGTCTTAAGGTGCTTGACAGAACCCAGTCATCAGACAATCTATCCAGTCTTTGGATACTTACACTGACTCCTTGTAGAGATGCTAAAGATACCTGGTCTGATGTCAAAGGCCCTTGACTCTGTGTGGATGATGTGCTCTGCTGTGTCTGTTGATCTGATGGCTTCATAGTCATAGTCCTGTCTCCCTCTGAGCCTTGCTCAGTTTTCCGGGAGTCGTTGGCGTTGACTCTCTTGTCGGGCTGCTCTTTTCTCTTCCCGTCTTTGACAACCTCTTTCGCAGCAGGAGCAGCAGCTGCCTGGTCCTCCCCATCAACCTCCCCCTCCGAGTCCCCAGCCCCAAGGTAGTGCTGGTTGTCCTCATCTTCGGCTGCGTCAGAATCTCTGTTCTGTTGCAGCTGGGGGCCCTGGCCCTGGCCTTGGTCTTGGAGTCTGGGTGGTGGTGGTTTTCTGCGACCTCTTCTCAGTAGGCGGGCAGGGACACCACAATATATGCAGAGCTGATGAGAAGTGGGCAAAGAATGTTAACTCCCAAAAGACTCAAAGGTTCCTGTTATTAATACCAGGGAAGAGAGTGTCAAAATATGTGGGAAAGTCTACTGAAGATGATTTTTAAGCATAAACAGTGTACCATTTGTGTGGGGAAAATAATACAATTTTAAAACACAGTCTTATTTAACACTTAACCTATATGTCCAACAACTTCGCAAGCAAAAAATGTTTTCCTTTGATTTACAGTTGTGATCAATAAAACAATATCTGGGGCAGGATAATTACATACATATACACTAAACGTGTGAAGATGCGTGATGCTGTAGTTGGATGCGTAAAGCCATTACCCAAAAGAGAAACGCAATGGACAGCAATAAGGACGGCATAAAGGTGAAGAAGACGGGTATTTGAAGAGTTACTGGTAAATCCTTGAGAAGGGCTCTCAGGAACTCATTGCTCCCCTGGCCAAGGTATTTCAGGGGTTCTGTGAGCACGGTAGTAATGGTGAAGATAATGGCCTGTAGAAAAAAAAGTTAACTTACAATAACATTTAAAAAATGTGCGTTTACAAGGGTGGGAATAAGATGTATCCTGCGAGAATGCAAAATGGAAAGGACCCTCCCAAACCACTATTTTACCAATATTACTTGTAGGAAAAACTGAAAGGAATTCACTACACAGCTGATACATGACTGTTTTAGTATACAAAAATAACATTTATGTATTGTGTTTCCATTCACCTTAATTGGAGACACCAGTAAAAAGGGAGAAACTGTGAGATCTATATGATATTTCTTGCAAGGATCATCTTGAAGAGTCCAGGTGCTCCTATACCACTCTAAAAGAGAAGACAAACATGTGAATGTGATGGAACTACAAAATTTGAACCCTTTTATCACCCCCCTCCCCCCATAGGAGAACCCCTCACACCACTGTCTCCCCCTACCCCCCCTACCCCCCTGGTCACCCTCTCCCCTACTGTATTCTACATGACTGAATGGTATAAATACCAACATAGTCTACACACAGGGAAGCCTTTCTCTGAGCACCAGCTGAGAGGGGGTCTCCACTGCGTCCTCCGTTCCCTTCTTCAAATATGGCGTGCTCATTTAAATTCTATCAAATGGAACACTGAACCATATCAAAAAATTACTATATGTAAATATAGGTAAATATTCCCATTGTAATCATACCTCTCAAATTGTCCATCCAGTCTATCTTCTTCACACCAGTACATTTCTCATTGAAACTCTCCATCTTAACAATGTTGTTTTGATGCTCAGCGAATGCAATCTAACAAAAGGAAACCATCCAAAAATGGATTATGGCAAGTTCCTGTAGTAGTAACTACAGTATACACACATTTTTTCATTTAACAGGTAAAGGCGGAACTTTTCCATGGTGTACCTTGTAAAGATAAAACCAGTTCCAGACAACACTGATGAAAAAGCAGATGGAAAACATTCTCTTGAACTGGACAAACCATGAAACCTTGGACCAAACCTCGCTGCAGATGGTCAGCACTATGACCAACACACAGATGGCGGTCTGCAAGATATAAAGGGCATTCTGAAGTTAACGCTGAACCACTGTTTTTGGCTCTCAAGGTAATTTTGTCCTGAGAAGAATTCTCCACAGAGAATGTACACGTAGGATGTGGCTGTGTATTTTCATGGCTGAGATTATTATTGTAGGATTGTTATAGTTAGATCAGACAAAAAAAAAGGCACACTTTCACCTTCAGGACTGTGTCCAGCTCAACCCCAAATGTGTCCTCAAAGCGCCATTTCCAGGCCTCATGGTCGTGTGGTTTGAAGTCCACCAGTATCTTACTAAGGGCATCATCCACCGAACCAGTCGTCCAGGTCTCACCCCCGTCCAACAACTTCTGGAGGTCAGCCATATTCCTCAGAGACAGATGTACTTTGGCATCATAGTCCATGCCATTTGGACCTTCACTTGACTAACGGGTCAAAGCAGGAGAAGGAGAATAGGTGGGGTTGTCTTAGTGCTGGGGAAATGGCAACAATGTATGATTTAAGTCTTTGAGGGGAGGACAGCAGTAAAAACTTACCAAGCCAAGTTTCGAGATTTCCCTCAGCAGTTTGGAGATGAATCGCTTGAAGATGGGATTACACGTTGGTGGAAGAGGTAAAGAGGACATCTTCCGTTTGTTCTCCTGTACCTGGAAGATAATTAGAACAAGGCTTAATTTTCGGATGAAATGTTGCTGCTTAAACTGTACAGGCCCGTAGCCAGGATTTTGAATGGGGGGGTTCTTAATTTAATAATTTGGGACAAATTTTGAAATTTTGAAATTTCAACCCTTTGAAATGGCATTTCCTGCATTTTTGAGACAATTTCAAAGCAAGAAATGGAGACTGCCAATAACTGTCTTAAGCAGTATGTTATTATACATGTAGCCTAACCTTTTGTGTTGGGTTCGTTCAGGTGAAATCCTCACTTATTGAACAGACGAACTGGAGGGAGACAAGGATGCTCTTGAACAGTTTTAATGGCTCACTTCTCAGTCTTCAACTTTCCAAACTCTAACCTCACTTCCCTGATCCTCCCAAAATCATAACATGTCAACATCCGTCTATATATAATAACTTAACTAACAGGAGAAGTCCTAAATGAACTAGGTGAAATGTAATTTATAAAATCCCAACTATAAAATCCAACAATAAAATATAACTTCTAATTTAATTAACTTTAACAGAAAATGCTCCAGCTTACATACATATAGGCCTATAGGCAACATTTTCGTAATGCTCACGTTTAACGCAACAGATTGTCCAAATCTAATCTCGTCCAGGTCTACCAGTGTCGTAGTGGATATGAAGGAGCGCAAGGTTAGAAAGCCAGCTGTTTCCCATCGAAGCTCTCATGTAATTGTTCAGCCTTCGTAACGCACTTGCGCTCCTTTCACACTCACATGAAGTAACAGGGATAGTGCATGATATTTTCAGGAGCACAACGACGTTAGGGAACAGGGTGGCGTCACATCTCTTTACTGCTTCTGTGGGAGAGTCGGGCCGCGATTCTGGAGGGTCGGACAAGAAGTGGTTCTTCCATTTCGAACAATTCCGGTGACGGCATATCTGTCTCATACATGGTGACCGCGGCAGACGTCTCTTGAACAGAGAATACTTGGGACGAGTCCGATCAAAGAAGTTGAAATCATAGCAGAAGGGGCAAAGCGCTCACTGAGGGATGTTATTGTAGCACTGTCCCTAATCAAGAGCACATGTTGCAAGATCGCGCTCTCCTCAATGGTAGTGTATTGTTTTGTTTGCAAAGGAAGGAGGCCTACACGTGTCTCAGATCCACTCCCAATTGCTTCCCGCCTGAGATCTATAGCCAGTGGACTGTCAAGCAGGATGTTTTGATAATTTTGATTGATTTTTTTTTTTTTGTACCTCCCAGTGCGTCGGGGGGTTCGGACCCCCCCCTGGCTACGGGCCTGCTGTACAACTACCTTTTGTACCCAACACTCTACATTCTATACCTAAACACACATCTATTTAAACACGATTAGACGCCTAAATTCTTACCGCCCTCTGTAGCATCTCAATTTCCTTGTTGCACTCAGAGACATCAGGACACTGCAGCAAAGGGCCTGGCTCCTGTATGTACTCTCTTCGTTTGGTGGGCACATTGTCGTTGTCGTTCTGAGAACGCAAGTAAATCAGACGAAATTAAAGTCCGCTCCTTATATAAAAATTGATTAAATTAAGATTGATATTAGCTGTAATGACGACAAATAAGGTATACTTACGTCCGGGGGTTTCTTCATGGTCTTTGTGGTTGCATCGAATGGATCAACCCAATCATCATCTTGGCCTTGTGTCAATAACAATGCACTGAGCAGACCGATAATGACGAAACATCTTCCAGCAGTCGAAAGATTGCTGCAGGACATTGTTAATCACAAGACATGCGTTTTTCAAGACAATTAATGCGCAAAAAAATTAACCAGCGTGAACCAGCGTGAACGCAACCAGGATAGCAAGCCGAATATGTTAATCAAGACGCTTAAATTCTTACCACCCTCTGTATCATCTAAAAGTTAAAAGTGAAAGTGAAAGTCCTCTCTATGGCAGAGGTGGTGTAGACACACACACACTCTGAAATCCACCTCTGCATTTAACCCATCCAGGGAAGTGACACACACAGTTCTGCATCCTCTTCCGACCTTCTCTGCCCTCGAAAATAAATGGGCGGGTGGTCGGATTCAGAAGGATTTGATCGTACGTACAGGCCTTATACACTTCTACGACGGCTGTGCGTGCTGAAAGTAATTTACCGCGGCAAAAATAATTATAAGGACGGCAACAGCGCTTTTAAACGACGTTTTACATTATTCAAAGGTGAAAGATTACAGGCAAGAGAATCGCCAGGACACACACACACACACACACACACACACACACACACACACACACACACACACACAGTCCTGTTGCCCAATGTATTGTATATAAATAAATACATTGTTAAACAAACGTACTTGTCAAGTGCCCAGGAAAATTGGCAGGCTTCATTCAGCGCAGACATTTGATCTTTAGACAAGAAACAGTCTCTCCATCTTATAGATGGGCAGAAACCTCCTTATAAATGGGCAGAAACTTTTTTTTCTCTCTCTCTCTTATTCCTCACAGTCGGCTGCAAGGACAGGTGTTTATACCAGTAGACATACGTTCCTACCACAGGCACAAGGGGTCAGGCTCAAAGTGAGGATAACTACCTTTTAGACAGCAGACTGTAAGACAGTCAACAACAGTTTAAAAAGAATAAAGTAACCAAGGTACCCCCCCGGTTGCACAACATCTGTGTCCTTTGTCTAGTGGGTGGATGAGTGACAGCCTTGCTTTAACTGTAGACAAAAACACAGATTGGAAGCTAAAATGATGAATGAGGGATGAATGAGGCTCTGGTCTAGTTTGAAGAGACGGATACTTGGCAGAATATTAAAGAGGGTAACTCAGAAGGAGCATGTGTGGTGGATTCTGCCTCAGTGAATCTGCCTCAGTGAAGCTGCCTCAGTGAAACTGCTTCAGTGAAGCTGCCTCAGTGAAACTGCCTCAGTGACTCTGCCTCAGTGAATCTGCCTCAGTGAATCTGCCTCAGTGAAGCTGCCTCAGTGAATCCTACCTCAGTGAATCTGCCTCAGTGAAGCTGCCTCAGTGAATCTGCCTCAGTGAATCTGCCTCAGTGAAGCTGCCTCAGTGAATCCTACCTCAGTGACTCTGCCTCAGTGAAGCTGCCTCAGTGAAGCTGCCTCAGTGAAACTGCCTCAGTGAAGCTGCCTCAGTGAAGCTGCCTCAGTGAAACTGCCTCAGTGAAATGGCACGTACAGCAGAGCACACGTTGTCCATCACACACTGTCACTGAGGTATCTAGGCACATGTCCATCATACACTGTCACTCAGGTATCTAGGCGCATTTCCAACCCACAGACACTTATAAGGACTAAAATGCACAAGTGGGGTGACATTTATGTCTCCTATATAGAAGAGGGGGACACATGAAATGGCACGAGTAGAAGCTGAATATTGTATTTGGAATGTCTAGAGCCAGAGGCAGAAAAAGATGTTTCTCATATCAGTGAGTGTATGTTTCATCTGTATTTTGCGCATATGTTTGTGTGAGCGTGAGGTTGAGTGGTTTTCATCCCACAGGGTCAGTCTCGTGTTCTCAGTGTCATCGGGTGCCGGTCTGGGTCTGTGGAATTAGTGCATGCTCCGATGGAGCTTTGCTGTCCTCCCCCCAATACAACTCACATCAGCATGAAGACATTTTATTTTATAAGATTTATTTTTGGGCTTTTTATGCCTTTATTTGGATAGGACAGTTGAGGATATGACAGGAACGAGGCGGAGAAGAGGTGGGGAGAGGATTGGGAAATTACATCAGGCCAGACCTGAATCTGTGTCCCCTCGGGCAATGTAGCCCGTAAGTGGGGGGGGCTTTATCGGCTTGCGCCACTGTGCCCCCCCCAGCATGAAGACATGACTAGCATGACCACTGAGAAGTTGCAAAGTATGACAGACTCAACATTGAAAAAAAAAACATGCAGACATAGTTAGAGTTTTTTTTCTCTCTCTGTGCCCTGGTGATGTCCAAAGAATTTTTTAAAACCTTTTTTCTAAAAAAGCAGAATATGTGAAGATGTTTGAGGCAGTCCTTCTACAGGCATTGAGTGACCACAGGATGTGAAGGGCTGCTCTCTGACATTTCAGAACACTATTATTACCAATGCACCCATGTCCCCTATGATGATTGACAGGGGGATGTTCTTGCACTCTCCACTTCTTCTTTGCACTATTGTTGTAACTATTCACAGCTCCTGAATATACTTTCTTAAACTTCATAGACCATTGCACTGTTTGTTTTTGTATTGTGTTTGTCTTGTATTGTGTTGTAATGTATATTTTGTGTAAGCACATTGAGAGTCAGTTTACCAAGTCAAATTCCTTGTTTGTTTAATCTTACTTGGCCAATTAAATCTGATTCTGATTCTGATGATTGACAGGGGGATGTTCACGTCACCTCCGATGATTGACAGGGGGATGTTCATGTCACCTCCGATGATTGACGGGGATGTTCATCTTCGATGATTGACAGTCGGTTGCCTCCTGAGCGGTGAGTGGTGAATCCCTTTGCACTCACATGCTCTCTCGATGCCTAATCAGTAGATAGATAGTCATTGAGTCATTGAGGATCAGGAAAGAAATTAAAAAACTGAATCCAATAAACAAAGGGAAAATAAAAATAAAAACAAAGGAAAAAAACAACAGAAAGAACAGTGAATGTTCCAATGTGCTGCGTTGTGTTGGCAGAAAAAAGCCCCCGAGATGTGATGATGGTACGGAGAGTGCTCTGACATTCAGCACGGTAGCAGAGTCCTCATCTATGATTGCTACTATTTGCGAGCTGGAAGGGCAAAGCTGTGAAAGCCATATTCAGCCCAGGAAGTGCTCCCCCTCCCTCTACTCACAGTTCTCACAATTATTGCCCATTAAAAATACAGCTGTTTGATTAATGCACTCGATTGGAATGTTTCGAGTGGTAGGCTATGTCCTTAGATTTTGGGATCAAGGAAGATGCAAAAATAATCGAAGGTATTCTGGAGCATCTGGAAAAAACATATAGTACTTCATGAAATGAAATATGATGCTGCAGCGACGGACGGTATGTCTTCTTGGGAAACTCCGCATGGACTTCATCAGTACAGATTGCACTGACGGAGCTAGTGAAAGCCCTAAGCTGCTTAATAGTGGCCTGTGTGTACCTTCTGTGGCACCACCCTACTCCTGCTCTCTCACACAAACACACTAATCAGGCATCTGTCTCCCGTTGGCAGAGGCACTGGGTTTGGGGAAGGAGGACTCACGACAGTTGGAATAACAGCTGGCTCTGGACCAGACCTGAACCAGAATCGAGGCATCACGGGCCAGACCCAGAACCAGAACACTCCAGACTGGGAACCGTCACGAGGCAGCAGGGAGAAGGACCACGAGTACAACCCAGCCATGCTGAACGATTCAGCACTGCTGCTCTCTCTCTCTCTCTCTCTCTCTCTCCCTTTCCATCTCTCTCTTCCTCTCTCTCTCTCTCTGTTTCTCTCCCTCTCTCTCTCCCTTTCCCTCTCTCTCTTCCTCTCTCTCTCTCGATCCCTCTCCCTCTCCATCTCTCTCTCCCTCCATGTCTCTCCCTCTCTCTCTCTCTCCACTGCTGCTCTCCTACAAAACGACAGCACAACTTATTCTCCACATTTCCTGCCCAAATACACAGAGTTCTCTGCAGCGTTTGACTGGTGATTAAATCTCTTATACCTCTATTGCGCCATTTTCCCCCTTCACTCACTCACTCACTCACCCACTCAACCCCTTCATCCCTATTCTCTCTCTCTCTCTCTTGCCTCAAGGCCTCTGTCAATATATGACTCATTGTATTCCCGCAGGCTCTAATGCACTGATTCAAATTGAGCTCCAGGGACGGGGTGGTAGGGAAGGTGCATAGGCTTCAGTAGCCAGTTAAAAAAGATGTTTACGTCTGTATCATGACCCCCATGCATCACAACAGCAGCCCCTGAAGAGTGACACGGTCATTAATGGATTGGATGGAGATTCCAGAGCGTTGATAAAGGTGGCAGCAAGACTAAAGAGCAGAACATGGAGCTCAGAGGGAAATCCAATTAAATAGATTCCACTGCAAATCAGTGAGCCACCGATGGATGAGTGTGAGTCACCAAGCCTTCACATTTAAAGACTAAGTTTGGACATGAGTCTATATATAACCTGCAATCAATCTCACAGGTGCAATTACGGTTGCCTCCAGAACCACATAACAGAGACATACTTCTTTTACTGGAAAGCCCAGTGCATACTGCAGGCAAGCTTTGCTGCTGAGCCAACTTTCCCTGAGCTGTGAGTGTCTACACTCTTGGAGTTATTTGTACACTGATGAAAAGTAAACAAAGAAAGTTTAGGGGGTGAGTTGTGTTTGAATCAGCAGTGGCTTAAGAGATTTAGCACCCACTCTGTCAGACCTATGAGTGACAGTGCTTTCTCAGTCCCCTGCTTGTTGGTGGAGAAAACAGATTCTTGGTGTGGAGTTGAGTGACTAGGTGTCCCACTTTGCATATTGAGATAATGTCCAGCATTTTCATTGGTTGTTTGGTTTAGAATTGTCAGAAATAAGAACACAAGGATGTGTTCTTTTACCTACCTGGCACATGAGGGTTTCAGATGATGATGATATGTTTCCAGTCCCTCTATTCGTTGTAATATATTAGGCCTTATAAAAGGCAATAAACCTTGTGAATGGTTGAAATATGTATGGGAAAAGTCATGTACAAATGGGAGGAGGACGTGTATTCTAATCATAGCCTCATGAGAAATCAAACAATAAAGACAAAAAAGCATCAAATCAAATTAAGCTTTATTTTTACGGCACATTTCATACCAGGAGGTAACACAATGTGTTTCTAGCAGACCCAGTACAGACCACTGAGAACAGATAAATATTACAGAGAATGATAGGCAAGATTAAAGAGGTATATCTTAAGTGCACATATAAAGGTTTCCACTGTTTCAGTATTCCAAAGGCTGGGAGCATAGAAACTAAAAGCTGCCTCTCCATTACTCTTTATCCTGGCCTTTGTAACTGTTAAGAGTTCAGTGCAAGAAGACCTCAGGGATCTACTGGGTGTGTACCTTGAGAGCATGTCTGACGTAGATTCAGGTGCATGACTATGGAGTGATTTGCTAGTAGACCAGCTAAGAGACTAGTAAAAGAATCTTGAAATCTATTTTGAAACTAAGGTAGCCAGTGCAGTGATTTTAAGACTGGTGAAATGTGCGCCCTCCGTCTTGTGTTGGTGAGGACTCGTGCTGATGCATTCTGTATTATTTGTAATTGACAAATGGCTGTTTTTGGTAGACCAGACTAGAGCGAGTTACTTTAGTCTAGCCTTCTCGTGATAAAAGCATGCATCAGTCTTTCAGTGTCAGCCTGAAACATAAATTACACAGCATGTGGAAACCACTGATTCCACTGATCTGGAAAACTAACGTGCCTTAAAAGACATTAAAAGAAGTGTGGTATGGACCACTCAAATGTGCCTTAAAAGACAATAAAAGAAGAGTGGTATGGATCACTCAAATGTGCCTTAAAAGACAATAAAAGAAGAGTGGTATGGATCACTCTGTAAGATTTAAATGTTTCCTTCATGAATTCTCTCTGGAGGGAATTCCAACCGTGTGAAATTTGTTTCAGAATATTACTATGGAGATACGTCAATCCCACCACAGTGTTAAGCAACTCTCAAAGTTAACGTTACCATGACATAATAAGATTACTTATCGATATAAGATGACTACCGATTTAAATCATTTTAAATTAAGAACCCACCCTCTGTTTTCTACACATTGTATATGATATGACCATGTTTCATTTATGACAATGGGTTCAAGTAAAGTGTTTCTGAAATTTCATTCCAAATCTTGTGTTGGCCCAGAAGGCTCTCTCAGCTCAGCTCTTCAGCTTGATTTAGAAGTAAAGCTTGAGTATCCTCACAGATTCAAAGCCTATTATCTAGCTATGTTGTGAATCGATCATTAAATGTCATTGTAAACTCCACAGTTGAATGATCTGCTGTAAGAAAAGCAAGAAATCCATAGCCAATCAGCCATTTCTGTGTTTTTTGGATCTACACCACTGCGTCTCCCGTCTCCCTTCACCTTCTCGTAACAGTCTACAGTATATGGCTACATTGAAAGACATGCATCTGACAAACGTACACCAGAACCATTCCTTTTGTGATCACAGTGAAGAAATATGTGTCTGCTACCAGTAAGGAGAATGTTCACAGTGAAGAAATATGTGCTACCAGCAAGGAGGATGTTATGCTTCCCTGTGCAATGACTTTAGGTTTGTATTTCTTACACACCCTGTGATCCCGTAATACAATCACCATATTCTTAAATATCCGCTTAAGTGCACACACAGATCCCTGGAACTCAAACTGTGAAAAAACACATAATGGAATTCACCGGCCTAAAGTATCTAAAACTCCAAACCTTGAAATCTGTGGCTATGCCTCATTACGACCTGGAACACACGATTTTGTTAGTATTGATTGAGTATTGATTGAACTCACGTCACAGGGTGCCAAATTCTTCTTTACAATCAGTGCTGTGTCATTTCATTTTATTCAGGGAGAATTGATTGATCGAGCACAGGGCTCTTTTGCAGCAATGCCCTGACTGAGGCTACAGAATACAGACGAACAATAAATAAACAAACCATAACAAAACAAAACAGACAAAATAAAAGAAAAAAAAACGCATTAAAAAAACTCAGAAATTAAGTAAAAAAATATATATATATATATATATATATCATAAAGTAAAAAAAAAAAAAAACAGAGAATCATTTAAAACAGCAGCATTGAGGCACATCCTTAGCATCTAAAAGGCTCTTAAATTGGCTGACAGACAAATACTTTGTTAGTTTCAAATCCACTTGAATAGTGTTCCATTTATGGGAAGCAAAGAACTTAAAAGCTATTTTACCTATATTAGTTTTTGTAAGGCGGATTTCAAGGGAGATGAGGCTTTGTGACGGTGTGTTATGACAGATGGATTTGTGTGCTTTGTGATATCTCAGTATGACTGAGCCTTCATGTCTCCGTCTGTGGGGTAAGAGTGTGACTCTCATGCGCGCTCACAGCGCAGTAAGGAGGCAATTAGTGGAGCGCCTCCTGGCTGCCTGCCTCCATGCCTCTGGAATGAGGGACATGAGTTCACACTGTCCAACGTCAACACACACCACGGCATCTGGCCCGCCCTGCCCTGCCTCTGATCTTCTCTGTTCCGCAGGTAAAGAATGCCCTGCCAAGGGGTTATCACCACACGCGCGGAGAGAGAAGCCATCAATCCTGGAGCTCAGGCTGTTGTAGGGATGCGTGCAGGGCTTCGGGGCTCAGGGAAAACAAACGGAGCAATCTACTGCTCTGGCAGCATTTCATCCTAAACCTCCCCACGCTGAACTCAGGATGAATGCGAGCAGCACCAGATGGAGGAGGCATTTTGTGTCACAGTTCAGAGGCAAGTTGAATACATTATGCCCAAACAAAGGGTTGTTTACTGTGAACACAACAGTGTTTGTACTTTCCGCTAGCTTATCTACAGCAGCTGAAGTTTCAGTGCAGGAAAGAATGACATTTTTGAATTGTCATAAAATGAATATTATGTAATTGTTGTAAGGCTGCTTCAGTGATAACTGGAGAGGCTGCTTCAGTAATAAGAGATATGAAAATTCTCCTGGGCCATGTTGAAAAGGTTACCATATGCTAATTACCATATGTAATCTAAAGGAGGGGTCTAATTCCCATATGTAATCTAAAGGAGGGGTCTAATTCCCCCATATGTAATCTACAGGAGGGGTCTAATTCCCATATGTAATCTAAAGGAGGGGTCTAATTCCCCCATATGTAATCTACAGGAGGGGTCTTATTCCCATATGGAATATAAAGGGGTCTTATTACCATATGTAATCTAAAGGAGGGTCTAATTACCATATGTTTTCTAAAGGGGTCTAATTCCCCCATATGTAATCTAAAGGAGGGGTCCTATTCCCATATGTAATCTAAAGGAGGGGTCCTATTCCCATATGTAATCTAAAGGAGGGGTCTAATTACCATATGTAATCTAAAGGAGGGGTCCTATTCCCATATGTAATCTAAAGGAGGGGTCTAATTACCATATGTAATCTAAAGGAGGGGTCCTATTCCCATATGTAATCTAAAGGAGGGGTCTAATTCCCATATGTAATCTAAAGGAGGGGTCTAATTCCCCCATATGTAATCTAAAGGAGGGGTCTAATTCCCCCATATGTAATCTAAAGGAGGGGTCCTATTCCCATGTAATCTAAAGGAGGGGTCTAATTACCATATGTAATATAAAGGAGGGGTCTTGGGGATTGAGATTCATGTGCAGGTGCACAGGCTGAGGCAGGATTCCTGCTGGGCAGAGCCAGAGCGCTCAGCTGATGGTCTGATGAAACTCACTGGGTTTCCAAACTCTCAATTGCTACCAGCTTTTTGCACTTTGGACCAAAGCTCCAAACAAGGCAGGGGCAGAGGAAATCTATTTTGTAATTATTTAGCGAATAAGGTTAATATCAAATGAGAATTAAATTCACTGACAAATTCATCATGTGCTCTCGCTTTAATGAGGGGTGGCCTCATCAAAGGAAAACTCAGTCCGCATTTAATCATCCAGTGTTCCGTGTGCCCGTGAATTGAATTCGGTATTACCTAAATTGCGAAGGTCCAAAATAAATGATGGGGATTGTATAATGGCTCACTTTATTCATTGTTTGAGGTGTCACTTCAGTCACATTCAATACTTTCCCCATTAACTCCTTCAATAACTTTCCAAACATATTCAGACCTATGCTTATTAAATGAAAGTGTGTTACTGTAAGAATACCTGCATAAGCTGGAAACATAGTATTCTGGTGTCAAGCGCTGCTAAAAAAAAATCATATTTAATATGTTATTGCATAGACCCTTTGCTGCCTGCCTGCATAAACTCTATATCAGGCAGAGTGATATAGTGCTTAGGAGAGGATCATCTGGTTGGTCAGTGGTGGCAGTTGTCATCTGGACATTGTTCCCACTCAAGTGCTGGTTTTCAATGTATGTAGTGAGTGCTTTTATTGCGTATATATATATATATATATATATATATATATATATATATATATATATATATATGTCATGTACTTAATAGTTTGAGTTAAACAAGTGCAACAAGACTGCAACCCCTGCATTGTTAGTTGGTAGAAGGGAAGAAAACAACAGGACCATGGGCCTTTCTGTGGCCACTATTAATAGTGATGTAGTTGGTTCAGCCTTTCTGTGGCCACTATTAATAGTGATGTAGTTGGTTCAGCCTTTCTGTGGCCACTATTAATAGTGATGTAGTTGGTTCAGCCTTTCTGTGGCCACTATTAATAGTGATGTAGTTGGTTCAGCCTTTCTGTGGCCACTATTAATAGTGATGTAGTTGGTTCAGCCTTTCTGTGGCCACTATTAATAGTGATGTACTTGGTTCAGCCTTTCTGTGGCCACTATTAATAGTGATGTAGTTGGTTCAGCCTTTCTGTGGCCACTATTAATAGTGATGTAGTTGGTTCAGCCTTTCTGTGGCCACTATTAATAGTGATGTAGTTGGTTCAGCCTTTCTGTGGCCAGTATTAATAGTGATGTACTTGGTTCAGCCTTTCTGTGGCCACTATTAATAGTGATGTAGTTGGTTGGGCCTTTGCTCTGAGAAACAGAGTTCATGTGGGAGGGGTAGGTAGATGGGTCTCATATGCCTCTTTTGACCATGAATTCTCCACTTTGCCAAATCAAGTGACGTGTCCTAAACAACATGTATTTTTTGATGAACTCAGAACTTAATCATTTGGTTGTGTAATAGGCTCAAATCCATTGGGATCTTCCACGATCCAAACACATGACATGGTCCGACCCAAGCTTTGCGATACAAATCTAACTCTTCAGAGGTCATCAGAAATCCAAGAGAAGTTTAGAGTGAACCCAGACTAACTGAGAGCCAATCCCCGCAGGCATGCGGCCTTCAGACACAACTTCATTAATCTGTGGCCACGCTTTCACTGCAACACCATTTCATAAGCCTTAAAATGCTGCACAGAACTACATTGCTGCATATCAGCGTCTATCCACACAGGCTTACAAGGTTGGAATTATATGTGCCTTTCAGCAATGCACCTCTTGGCCAAGATGTATGAACTTAATATCACAGAAACACTGTGTTCATTTTTAGCTTTTTGATGATTCACTCCAAATTCTTTGTGTATTAGCTACATCCTCTGTGGTGATGTGTAAACCAAGGAGCTAAATGAAGGTCTTATTACAAAAGACAGACATATTATTTTTTTAAGTCAGTTAGTAAGTCAATAAATTAGTATAATCCATGTGGTGTACAGAATTTTATATTTTTCTTTAAAAAAGAAATCACAGAGCCAGTTGTTTCTGTGTTCTGTCTCTTGACTGAGTCGTGCACATTCCTAAGCCCTGGGAGATAATTGTTATTGCTTTGTAGTTAAAAACCAGTTGCACTGACTGGCTTATTTTGGGCAATTTTCTGATAGATGTAATAGTTGCCAAAGAGGGGCGTTGTCTGATTCCAAACCTGATAGGCTCTCCGTGCCCCTGGGGCCCAGAAGGAGAGTTAAGGCTGGGTCTCTTCTCTTGATGTGTAATGCCTTAATTTGCTTTGACACTACAAAGTAGGTCTCCCAGAAACCCTTTGTGTCCTCAAATGAGAAACATCCACAGTAGAGAAGCCCTTCTGGTGTCAACAAGTTTGTGAGAGTGTGACTGGAATAATGTATGCTGCATTTCAAGCTGGTATAAGCCTGCATGTTATCTACTCCTCACATATGTCATTAAACCTCACATGTCCTAAATTTCCCTCTGGATTAATAAAGTAACCATCTATCCATCTATTAAGTCAAGTTGGATAGTGGCAGGGATTGATCAAGTGAAAATAAAATAACTTGTTTCTATATTAGTATTTGAAATACTAACTCATGTTGATAGTAAAGACTTTTCATTGACATCCTGCCATCACCTGCATATAATAAGAACTGCATTACATCATCAAGCAGATTCCTCTGGGGAAACAGAGAGACAGAGAGGAGAGGGGGGGAGAGAGAGAGAGAGGAAACATTAGAAAAGAGAGAAATATGGATAGAAACAGAACATTTATGAAATGTAAATGTAAATACGGAGTACGCGAGTCAGAGAAAAACACAAAGAAAAACACATCAAAATGCAGGGGCACAGCAAAATCAAACAGTCCAATCGGTTCAGGTCCATTAGTTATACTTACATTCGGACTCAAACAGCTGACTGCACACACACAGCAGATACAGGCATTGCCTATGAATCCATAAAACAAATTACATGAGGTATACCATTACTAAGCAACCTACCGTATATAATTTCCCTGTCATGGTAACACAAACTTAAGTGCCATAGAGGCAGTAATTTCCGGTGTCAGGGGAGAGATTGTGAAAAGTTATCATTAGTGCCAAGTGAGGTTGGTCTAAATCAGAGCTGTCAGAAATCTCATTTGCACTATTGCATTTTCATTTAACATATGTGACGACAAGCAGTAAAAAGTGCGAACAGGAAAAGTATAGCTGAAAGCTCCTCGTGCTTCTCTCGTAATGATGTTTTTACAGAGTGAAGTGCAGCTGGCAAAGAACACAAGGTCTGCCACATGAACTGCTTGTCGGAAATGAATCTGTGTTCTATGGCTCTGAACACTTCTTACAGTGACCATAAACTAATTTCCCATCTAACTTGAAAGGCTCCTTCATCAAGAAGAGAAGACCATTGACTGGCCACAGTGAAACAGAGAACTAGTGGCTTTGAGCCTTAGAAAACTGATAATAAGCAGAGCCTCGCAGCTTCTTTCACAATCAAAGGCTTCATTCATGTACATTGAAAGGAACATTTCTCTACCTAGTGTGGGAGATGTCCTCCTATATCGACAAGCTGATGAAAAATCTGAAATATCTCTGTAATGGCCCACAGAATGACTGTGCACTGTCAACATTTATGGGGGTCGATTGAGTATTTATTTCCCTTCCAGCAGACCCAGCCTGTGGTCTACACTGCTAACTGCTGCGGGGACAGAGGTGCTGGAGGGGCTAATTGAAAACGTAGTCAGCAGAGTGAGAAACCAGTTCCTGTGCCATTACACAGAAAGATTCAGAGGAGACACACAGTGGCCATAGGACAGCCAATCACATCAACAATGGAGAAGGAGAAAGCTCATCACAAGTGTTCTGTAAAAGTTGCATGGTTGACCCAAAAACCAACAAAGGAAACCGAAAAGTCATCAACCTCAGAATGTACCCAGCATCAGTCTATTTTTAACACTCGTTTCATTAGACAGTTTGATTACCTATAAGATGGCACAGGATCACTTTTATCTGACAAATGGTCATATCTAGATAATAATGAAATGTATGCTCCCCAATACACAATGTGATTCACTAGAGGGGAGTATGACATACTTTTCATTGTCTAGTGGGTTTAGACAATATATGTGTATAGCCATTCATAATTTCAAATGTCATCACATTCATTGGATTGTAAATAATAACTAGCACGTAAAAGGAGAGATAGATGGGGCGTGTCACAACAAAATCAGTCCAGTCAAAAGTGTCAAAATGACCCACAAATGCTGCTTTTGTATTTTTCTGTACATATATTCCTTAATTAGTCACTGAAATATACTTTACAATTGCCTATACATTTGTCTTTGCAGGCCTATAAATAAATATTTTTCACTTGTCCAAGGTCTGATCACATCATGGTTGGTGTCATCTACCTCTTTACCTGTCGTGAAGACAAGGCAGCTATGTCTTTCTATTGACAGAGTAGAGAATGACTCCTATACTTTTCATATTTCTGTTCGTAAATAGACATTCAGTATCCATATGAAGTACAACTTGAATATAATTTCAGTCCCTGAATAGGTTACATAAAGCTACAACAGATAAAAGTAGCCTTTAACATTAACCATTGACATTATTTTTTTATGTTATTCATGTGGTTGTCACTTATCTTGTCTATCTTATGTTTATCTAACAAATGAACCCCTTATTTTAAAGTAAAGAAAGAATATTTTGTAGATTTAGGATATCCAGTAAGGCAACTTTTCATTTTCAACTAACTGGACTGATTTTGTCATGTCGCACCTCATATGGTGTGCCTGGTGACAAGATATAGAAGTCATTTCCAACAACACAACCCTCCATTTCGTCTGTGTCAGTGGGACAGATAGTTAGTGTGGTAGCAATATGGATCCTGAGGATGTGTCATTGTCTTTGTTCACATCAGGCTCTCAGCAGGAGGTCACCCCTCTGGAAGAAGGTTCAGCCACACGGGTGATGATTTGATTTGGCACTGTGAAATCAAAGCAAAGTTCCCAGTGGATTCTCCTTTGGATTTGGTCAGAGTATCTCCCATAGTTTTTTTACTTCTTAAATGATTGAGCACAATTCCATCATAAAATAATATATCCACAGTATTCCCAGAGAGTGATATTACTACCCAGTAGTGCTAAGTCCGTCAGTATTCTCAGAGTGTGATATTACTACCCAGTAGTGCACAGTCCGTCAGTATTCCCAGAGAGTGATATTACTACCCAGTAGTGCACAGTCCGTCAGTATTCCCAGAGAGTGATATTACTACCCAGTAGTGCACAGTCCGTCAGTATTCCCAGAGAGTGATATTACTACCCAGTAGTGCTGTCAGTCCGTCAGTATTCCCAGAGAGTGATATTACTACCCAGTAGTGCTGTCAGTCCGTCAGTATTCCCAGAGAGTGATATTACTACCCAGTAGTGCTGTCAGTCCGTCAGTATTCCCAGAGTGTGATATTACTACCCAGTAGTGCACAGTCCGTCAGTATTCCCAGAGAGTGATATTACTACCCAGTAGTGCTGTCAGTCCGTCAGTATTCCCAGAGAGTGATATTACTACCCAGTATTGCACAGTCCGTCAGTATTCCCAGAGAGTGATATTACTACCCAGTAGTGCTGTCAGTCCGTCAGTATTCCCAGAGAGTGATATTACTACCCAGTAGTGCTGTCAGTCCGTCAGTATTCCCAGAGAGTGATATTATTACTACCCAGTAGTGCACAGTCCGTCAGTATTCCAACTACCCAGTAGTTCAGTCAGTCAGGCTGAGTTTAGCAGAGGAATGCACACACCACCCACAGTCCTCCAGAGTGGCACTTTAATTAATCTATAAGCTTCCCAAATGCTCCTCATTAATACTGATATCACTGAAGGAGCAGGAAGAGGGCCTTAAGCACTGCCATCTGGGCCAGCGCACTGAACTTGATTATGTAGTCTACCTGCATCAGAGACTGCCCTCGGAACAGATGTCAGAATTACAGAAAAGCAGCTCTCAATCATGAGACGCCATTAACTCATTGAGTACTCACTCACACCCACTCATTGTGTTACTCACTTCAGTGACATGAATGTCCAAATTCAGTTCAAAGGCTGAGTATTAGTTTGGCTAAATGCACGACTTTTTCAACATTAACAATGTCTGATTAGAGTTCAAGTTTGTTTACGAGTCTGTAGGCCCCCATGTGAAAACTTTAAATACATTCATTCTTCTCCACTGCCTTACAGTTGACTATCAACACAGAGAAAAATAAGGTCTAATTAAACATTAATTCTTCTCAGCTACCTTACAGTTGACTATCAACACACTGATCATTTGGTCTAATTTAACATTCATTCTTCTCAGCTACCTTACAGTTGACTATCAACACACTGATCATTTGGTCTAATTTAACATTCATTCTTCTCAGCTACCTTGAAGTTGACTATCAACACTGATAATATGGTCTAATTTAACAATGTCCAAACCCACAGTACACAAACAGAACAGAGGAAGCCACCAATCAAGAATGTTCAGGCAGAGCAGTTTCAGTAAGTCAGTTTCTTTTGTAAGCCAAGAACTGAAGAAACTGCATGACTCATGTAGTTTACACACACACACACACACACACACACACACACACACACACACACACACACACACACACACACACACACACACACACACACACACACACACACACAAAGGATCTTAATCACAAGTGAAGTTGCTTTTATATGGATTATTTAGAACATTTTTAACCACCAGTTGAGGTGAAGTTGTGCCTCACCAATACGATGAATGCACAAATGCTGATCAAATGATTTGGTCAGCCAGGATGAATGCAGCCTATATGACCGAACAAGCAAGAGGTTTTGAATCAAGGGGGTTTAATTCATCAATAGGTTGAATGACAAAGGGAAAAAGAAGAGGAACCAAAATTCAAATGAAGCAGCAAGACACAGTTGGCATGGTCACCATCCAGCACCATCAATTTTGAAATAGCTCCCCCCACTCCCAGGGCTGAGGGGGTTTTAAATGTCAGGCCATCCACACTCTCCTTACATTTACATTTACATTTAGTCATTTAGCAGACGCTTTTGTCCAAAGCGACGTACAAGGGAGAGAACAGTCAAGCTAAGAGCAATACAACCTGGTGTAACAATAAATACTGCTTTTTTTTTTTTTCAAGGAATAGAAAACGACAGAAAGAAAAAGAAGTGCGGGACTGTCACTGCTTAAGTGCAAGTTAAGCCAAGGTGCCAGTTAGAAAGGGGGGTGCTCTCGTAACTTAACTTAAGGAAAGCAACAACCAGAGCATGCTGCCGAGCAGCCACAAGCAAACTGGGAAATAGTGCTACCATTAGGGGGAAGAGGGATGTTACAGTGCTACCATTAGGGGGAAGAGGGATGTTACAGTGCTACCGTTAGGGGGAAGAGGGATGTTACAGTGCCTCACCAATATGTGAGTGTTGGTCTGAATGCATGATGATGAAGTCAATGAATGGACAATTGCTCAGAAGCTCTGACTGGTGCCAGATAAGCTAGGTGTGCATTCACATCCAGAACCAACCCACTAGTGACACATTGAATGTGATGGTCATAACTATCATTTTATTTTGATACAAAGTGCAAGAGGAGGTGTCAAGAGAGAGGGACTGAGACTAGAAGAGAGAGACAGAAGGATTGCCTGATTGTGGAGTGGATATTAAGTAGTGTTGTAAATCAGTGGTGGGTTTATGTTCACTATTGGCCAATTAAAGCAGCGAAGCGGAGAGGAATAGGGCTGCCGTGAGGTGGGAATGAGAGCACTGACTCAGCGTGATGATTGAAGCTTTGATGATGGGCGCATAAATCAGTTTTAAGTGTTTCAAATCCGAACTTGCCGGATGCTGCTGGCTTTTTCCCTGTTGTTATCCCACAGTCTGGGAAAATAGAGAGATCTGAGGAAAAATACTAACACTCTGGTATCCGCGGCTTATGGCCAGATTGATCAAAGCTATGTGTGTCCCTCTGTAAGGCACAGGGCAAAAACAAGAGAATTCAGCCACCTGACGAAGGGACTGTGTGTGTGTGTGTGTGTGTGTGTGTGTGTGTGTGTGTGTGTATGTGTTGATGAAGGGACTGACTGTACAATCAGTACGGCCTCTCTGAAGTCTCAATGAAAAGACTTAATGATCTGACTGTTACCCTATGCACATAAATCCAGTAAGACAAGACATGTGATCTGGTGAGAGGGGAATACTCTGTCTGACAAGTTCTTAGCGTTGCTGACCCTACAGTACTAACAGTACCCTGTGTCTCATTGATGTGTGTGTGAGAGACAGAGAGGGCAAGTGAGAGACTGAGAAAGAAAGAGAAATGGATCAACTCAGGAAAATTGAGCACACTGGCCACCATGAAAAAAGAATCAGTCACTCCATGTCAAAGTCAGTGGTCAGCCCAGTGTATTGAGTGCCCCCCCCCCCCCCCAACAGTAGAGAGATAACATTATTGAAGGTGCGTTGGGCTCATACTCCTCTCTCCTCTGAAATGTACACTCTTAAAGTAGTACAGGCCGGCAACTCTCTCTTTCTTTATTTCTTCCTTTTTTAAATTTCGTATCCAACAGAGAAAATGTTTAGTAAAAACACAAACCTTTTCAGTTACATCGGTTGTATAGTAACAAGGTCTCACTGGAAAACACACACAGAGGCAGACAGCTTACTCTAACATCAGACGACACGATTCAGTTGCTGGTGCACCAATTAAACATTCAGGAAAAGTTATGGTGGAGAAAAGCTCAGAAATACTTTTTTCATGCAGTCTTGGACCACATTGCAAGATAGCCAAAAGTGTGACCAAATCGATGGGAAAACACTAGGCTGGAAGACTTAAGTTTGACTGAACTTCATGAGACAAAATAATGCATTAGAGTGGTAAATATTGCGGAAAATACGATTAATCTGACTCCATAATTATGGACTAACCTCCGATATAACCAAGCAGCATATACGTAAACTGGTGGCACAGCAATATCATGGCACTCAAGGGGCCCTATCTTGCCGATCAGAAACGCAAGTAGGACGGCGCCAAGCGCAAGTAGCTGTGTGGGCGGCTCTATGGCGCAGTTGCTATTTTAACGGCGGAAAAAACACACTTGCGTCCAGCGCAAGTGTCAAAAGGGTTGGTCCAAAGGAGGTTACTCAGCCATAGGTGTGGTTTGGGCGTAATATGCAATAAACCAATCGGAGCGTCATTTCACATTCCCTTTAAGAGCGAGAAGCGCATAGTCCATAGCGGCTCGTTATTTTGATGGCGGAATTACCTGGTGGAAGACCGGAGAAGTTCACAGCCGAGGAGACCGACGTGAGATTTACACCAATTTTTTGGCAAGCCATATATAATTACAAGGAAAATAAAGTATTTACCACTTGAGGAAATCATTGTGAAATCCATATCCAAGATATTTTAAAAATAAGCATACATGTAGCCTACACATTGACCCAAATGATTCAGGTTAATTGAAGCTGCGTGACATTTGATTTATTGTATGGCTTTGTAGAAAGCCGGGAGATAGATATATATGGGGATGCGAGAAACCCTCCAAAAGTAAGCAAAGTCAAGCAAGCATGTCAAGATATTGCCGTGATTGTTTCTGCAACGGGGCACCCGAAAACGTTGCCGAAAACGCTATAATGACGTCCGGAGACGTGGGACATCCAAGCTGGAAGGTAACACACGTTCTCGTGCCTTCACGGGAGGTGGATCTGCCTCGACCCAGGATCTGACGGCAGCAGAGGACATCGCCACGTCTACCCTCACGCCTGAGAGCGTGCAGGGATTTGGGGGCATGGAAATCGGCACCCAAGCCAGTGCACCAGCTGACCAAACCCAAGGTACATAAATAAAGTCCACATACACAGAGATGAGTTTACAAGATTTATAATAATACTGGCATTAAATAAATGCAACAAAGCCATACAATAAATCAAATGTCACGCAGCTTCAATTAACCTGAATCATTTGGGTCAATTGTGTACGCTAGATGTATGCCTAGTTTTTAAATGTCTTGGATACGGATATCACAATGATTTCCTCATGTGGTAAATACTTTATTTTCCTTGTAATTATATATGGCTTGCCAAACAATTGGTGTAAATCTCTCGTGAAGACGACAGAAGTAAAGTGTAGCCTACAGGTCCTATACTGTGCGGGCAAGCACATGCGCCCTTAAAATAGCGTTCTGAATACGCGTTACAGACTTTAGACATTGCGCCTCACATTAGACCAGCTTTTTTTTGGTCAATGGCGCACGGCGCACGGCGTTGTTTTGAAAACTGCAAAAATACCACTTGCGCCAGAGAAACGCCTTCTCTGTTCCGCCCCCGCCCATGTCGACGCAAGTTCATTTCGAAGCGGACCTCTGGAGGGAAAATCGCGCTGTGCGCCGGGTGCAAGATAGGAATGATACTTGCGTCGGTGACAATGTCACTTGCGCTGGGTGCAAGATAGGGCCCAAGGAGTTAAATGGATAGTTCATGAATGAACAGTGTATTACCACAATAAAGAATAGGCTTAGCTTAAATGTTACAAGTATCAACCAAACTGACTGTAAGGTGTAAAGCAAAGAGATAAGGACAACTATAAATAATAACAATTGAATAAACAGGATTGATGCCAATTAAACCAAATACAATGTA
>NC_137918.1:23607389-23612389 GCF_963457725.1 Sprattus sprattus | reverse complement strand
GGTGCCGTTGCTGCGGTACCCGTTACAAGAGCAAAGCACTGTTATACAGATAACTTGCAAACAGAGGTACAACATTATCATTGAGTTCATACATTGTAACACCCCGTAGCCAACCCAAACAAACGTGTAATTGTTCACATGACTTATGGAGCAAAAAAATGGAGTTAAGTAATATATATCAGCTCATACTAATTTCCAGCCCAAACAGATGACTACATGACTCCATTCCTTTTGGTGGGGATGAGGAGCAAGTCAAGTCATACACACTGCACAGGTATCTCAGCTTTGGGCATCTCAGGAGTATAACTCATGAACGTCACATGGGATTCTATTTATATTTCCTTCCCTTTTATCTCTCCCCTGACACCCAGGGTGGAGGGTGCGGATGTGAACGACCTATGACAGATGTGCGAAAGGCAGATGACAAATATGTGAAACAGGAAATTGGACGGTGTACGACCTGTGATACGACATGCTCACTCCTCTGTCACCCTATTTACTCTCTCTTGCTCTCTTGACTGTCTGTTCACGTTTTGTTCTCCTTTTATAGTCCGGATATGTATATATCTTGATAGTGTCTGGCATAATGAAATTATTGAAACGTGAACACATTCCAACACTGTCTCCCCATGGACACTGTTGCTTTGGCGCTGGTGGTATTTCAGCTCTACCAGGTCATGTCAACATTTAATATACTGTAGATAATGGCTGAAAAATTCTCACTTTAGACAGGTGTTGTTTTTTTGCACTATATTCTCTCTTTGAAAACCACTAAGGAAGAAGAATCCTCTTCCACAGAGCAGACACATCTGCTTCCTATTATAGAAATCGTTAGCCTTACCTTTGATAAGTTCTTTGAGAGGGAACAAACCGGGATTTAACAGACGTACATCTTTATGGAAACACTTAACATGACAGGGAGTAGGATAATAAAGAAATACATGCGGTCAGATGTCAGGGACTGGCATGATGGCTCTGAAAATGATTTTAACAGTGCATTGTCTGAGGAACAGAATAATGTCAGTGATTACTTTTCAAAACCGCATACTGGGCCACTCTTTAGCCCTCAAAAGTACCAGCCTGTTGATTGCGTGTTTGCTGCAGCTGTGTTGAATAGTTCTGCCTTCAGAGCCATGAATGGTGCACAATGAAACCCTCTCAGGCACTCAGAGCTTATTTATCCTTCTGAGGAATGGCAGGTGAGGCTAGTGCCCAAATCAATGCGCAACACCCCTCGACAATGCCCGCCAGCTCCACAAATGGAATGTAAATTCACCTGCCTTTTTGTGAACTACCAGCCTCATGCTCACAGCCCTCTCAAACCGGTTGCCATGAGAACAGTCTTTTCCGGCAGTTGGTTACTTATGAATGCCATCAGCCTTTGCATCCCCTTCTGCGAGAGTCACTGTTAGCTGTGCTAGTTTTCATGCCACCGTTGATAGCTCACACAGAACCCACATTCAGAGCATGATCTTACTTTTATCCTACTGATGTCTGGCGAAAAAGTAAGTGTCAGCTAGCTGGCATTGTTTTGATTCTGGGCCGTGATAATTGGGATGACCAGATCCCAGACCCAAGTCATATGATGAATGTATCACTTGTAAGAATGACACAAAACTTCCACAAAGTTATAAAACTAGTCCCTAGTCTTACTGCCAAGTGACATTGTGAGTTGGCTGCATGCTTCAGCGATCTTTCTGAACTATTCTGGCAGTGCTCGATGAGCGCCGGCACCACAAAACCTGACTTCATTTGACCCATATGAAATGCAATTTTAGGCTCTAACAGGGCGCAGGTGCTGCAGTCAGAAGAAAGAGTCCTCCATTAATCTTCTCTGCATGAGGACTGTAAGAGGGGTTATGTCTGTCTGGATGTTTTACAGCAAGCCCCAGGACCGATGGACCCTGTGTCCCTGACTATTGAGAGGTTTAGTGATCCTCCGTGATCAGTATCTTGCCTTGACATGGCTTTTATCAGACAAAGCAGAACAGCACTCAAGCCGCTTCATACCACTGTGACACAAATAACACCCATGGGCCTGTGGAGAGGAGGCACCGCTATAGCATACACTATGGCTCAGTCTCAGAAAATACACATCTCTCTCTGTCTGCATGGAAGGTGTCCCCTCGCAGAATCATCGACTGAGTCATTCAGACTCAATCATCAAGTTCAATCACCAGTCAGCAGGACCACCATACAAACAGATCAAGTCACACAATAGTAACTCAAGGGTCATGATTCATTCCTTCTATGCTAACGTGTAGAACTACACACCAGTTTAAAAAAGAAAATCGACTCAAAAACAAGTATTGGTATGAGCATATAAAGAAAGTTATTTTTAGACCACTCATACATACTTTAACAATGGCATTAGCATAATGATGGGCAACACATATGTTGCCAAAGTCATGATTAGACAAATTAAATGTATTGAGGGCTTCTATTTCAGTCTGTTGTCTGTAGGGGCCATGACAACAGGAAACATTTGCATGCTCTGTATTTCCAGTGACTGGAGGTATCCAGGGCAGGACCCATAGGTTCAGACTATATAGATCTATTTTCCACATACTGAATATGAAATCCCATTTAAATTTGTCTATAAAAACAGGAATGGTTGCAGTTAAGCTAATTCAAAACTTTCTCACCTTAGTCCATGATAGGTGAAAATTCACCCTAGTTACCTCAGGACTCCGGAGCTGCTGTAAGTATATTTATTAGACAAAGAACAACAACAATTGCAATCTGGCTCCCCTCCCAGCACAAGGCTGAAAGTGAAGCAATGATAAAAAGGTTTATATAGTCAGAAGTTTAGCTTTCAGCAGGGATAACCACGTGGTGGATTTCTCACGTCCGAGGCTCCCTGTCTTACAAGGATGGCAGTTTTGCACAAGGTCGGAAGAAGCACAGTTCCCTTCTTATCACCTCTGGTCTAAACATGCTCTTGTACATATGCAGACTAAGTGGCACCTAATATTCTAGTTACACACACGCACAGATAAGAACATGATTCATAGTAATTAATTATACAAGGCACTTGATTATTATATTCTTAAATCATTAACAGTGTTTGGAAATAATCTCAATCAGTCCACTCTTTGTTCATGGAGATGGCCGATAGTATGTACTCTGTGACTCTGAGACTGTAACCAGTATGACTCTGAGACTGTAACCAGTATGACTCTGAGACTGTAACCAGTATGACTCTGAGACTGTAACCAGTATGACTCTGAGACTGTAACCAGTATGACTCTGAGACTGTAACCAGTATGACTCTGTGACTGTAACCAGTATGACTCTGAGACTGTTACCAGTATAACTCTGAGACTGTAACCAGTATGACTCTGATACTGTAACCAGTATGACTCTGAGACTGTAACCAGTATGACTCTGTGACTGTAACCAGTATGACTCTGAGACTGTAACCAGTATGACTCTGAGACTGTAACCAGTATGACTCTGAGACTGTAACCAGTATGACTCTGAGACTGTAACCAGTATGACTCTGAGACTGTAACCAGTATGACTCTGAGACTGTAACCAGTATGACTCTGAGACTGTAACCAGTATGACTCTGAGACTGTAACCAGTATGACTCTGAGACTGTAACCAGTATGACTCTGTGACTCTGAGACTGTAACCAGTATGACTCTGTGACTCTGAGACTGTAACCAGTATGACTCTGTGACTCTGAGACTGTAACCAGTATGACTCTGAGCCTGTAACCAGTATGACTCTGAGACTGTCACCAGTATGACTCTGAGACTGTAACCAGTATAACTCTGAGACTGTAACCAGTATGACTCTGAGACTGTAACCAGTATGACTCTGAGACTGTTACCAGTATAACTCTGAGACTGTAACCAGTATGACTCTGAGACTGTAACCAGTATGACTCTGAGAACTGAGACTGTAACCAGTATGACTCTGAGACTGTAACCAGTATGACTCTGAGACTGTCACCAGTATGACTCTGAGAAATGAGACTGTAACCAGTATGACTCTGAGACTTTAACCAGTATGACTCTGAGACTGTAACCAGTATGACTCTGAGACTGTAACCAGTATGACTCTGAGACTGTAACCAGTATGACTCTGAGACTTTAACCAGTATGACTCTGAGACTGTAACCAGTATGACTCTGAGAACTGAGACTGTAACCAGTATGACTCTGAGACTGTAACCAGTATGACTCTGAGAACCCCCGTCTTGAAAATCCAATAAGAAGTTCACAACAAATGATGTGATGTGACGCCTTCCTAAGCCTTTTACACCATGCGGTGTGCAATCTTACAACAACATCTATCTTATACTGAAACAGAATTCTGTCCAACCTGGCCTACTTACATTCTCATGGCTATAATATAAGTAATAGCCTATAATAGTAAGAAGAAAAGTCTATTATTGTTCGCTATAGTGTAGACCCCTTCCTGAAATATATCTTTACTGTTGATGTACTGCACAATGGAATTTTATGGACTATAAAGATTGAGGGGTGATACTAATTTCATGTCTGCATTAGTTTAAACTCTCTTTGACTTACCAAAATTAGTGTTCAACATACAGCATGGAATGTGGTTGGTAGCCTAGCAATCTGGAAGCAGCTGACCACAATTACTATCTGAGATATATTAAAGAGGTCTTTTATAACAAATCAACGACCAAAAGCCTCTGAAGAATTCCCAGTTTCCCTGCAGAGGGAAATGATGATGAATGACCCACTAGGGAGAGCCAGCAGCAGTTTAGTACACCACTTCTCAGTAATCTCTCCCTCTCTCTCTCTCTCTCTCTCTCTCTCTCCCTCTCTCTCTCTGTCTCTCTCCCTCTCTCCCTCTCTCTCTCTGTCTCTCTCCCTGGAGTTTAGTACACCACTTCTCAGTAATACTCCTCTCTCTCTCTCTCTCTCCCTCTCTCTCTCTCTCTCTCTCTCTCCCTCTCTCTCTCTCTCTCTCTCTCTCCCTCTCTCCCTCTCTCTCTCTGTCTCTCTCCCTGGAGTTTAGTAC
>NC_137918.1:23567389-23604889 GCF_963457725.1 Sprattus sprattus | reverse complement strand
AGTAGTCTGGAAATGTTTTGAAATGACAAAGTGAATCTATGAAAAAAAAAAAATCAATGATTAAATGATCAACATAGGCTCATGTTGCGGACCCCCTGCGATGCCTTCGCGAAGCCCCGGTTGAAAACCCCTGGTATAAATCAATTAAGCACTGCCATGCCAATTAGTGAACTAAACAAGAGACTGAAACTGATACAAACTCGTTAATAAGTGTGTATTTAAGTTAAAAATCTGGGGTTCTGGGTATTTTCAACTTCAGCTATTTTGTGATCATTTTATGACGACTGAACATGAAAATAAAAATAAATAAATGCGACGACAGAACACAACAAAGATCATTCCAAAAACTCCTTCACACAGTTTCTTTTGAAAAGTCCTCAGTGTTTCATTTTTCTTAATGTTCCGAACACATTATGGATTTGCTCTCCACCCTCTTGTCATCCGAGGCTTCATGAAATACATGGCCACACTTGTGCCATGCCCAGAAGTGCTCACTCCGTCTTCTGTGTCACACCCACAATTGATCCCTCCGCAAAAGAAAGACCAGACGTATCAATCACTCGGTGGCAGAAATGTATATCTATTGAATAAATCAGCCAAATGATTGTCTGTGTTTCAATGGTCAAGATGGTTTGATATTGGTTTTTTTCCTGAGCTGAAATTACATTCACATTAAACCTTATAGCTGGCTCAAAAATATTTCATTTACTTCAGAGATCATCGTAATAAAAAAGCATCAATGTTTTCCATATCCAAGCTTAATACAAGCTTATGTCGGGAAATTAAAAGACCCTTGATGTGTATACAGGGTGACTTTTCTGTGAAATACTCCAGAAAAAAATAGGAACTGTTTGTACATCGTCAGCTCCAAAGCATTTCATCTAATAAAATGTTGAAGCTGGATAGTTCTTCCTGTAGCATATTTTATGCCATCCCACAGAGGATGACTCTTTAATGCGTTTGTTTTTTAGCATCACAATGGGCAAAATGAATTTGCTTAAATCTTTAAGCAATTTAAATGTGATGTTCTGCTCCCCAATTAAGGATTTGGCTTGAGCTCAAGCTTGCCATTTGTTGAGGCAATCAAGGCAAAGCTTGTTGAATAATTCAGTAGATGACCCTGCTTGAAGCAGGTCCCTGCTTACGTACACCAACTAGACAATCATGGTTCAGCATTTAATGTGCCAAGGAAAAGTCTGCCATTGGGAGGCCATATTTTCAGGCACAGTTTATGGGCAACACTACAGAAATGGTATATTTGGCAAGAGCACTATACGAACCACTTATTACCTTTTATACTTATGCAAATATGCTCACTCTGATAGGGACTACGTATTGTTATGCCAAGGAAATAAGCTCAGTTTCATAAAAAGCACAGGGTCTTATATTTCCAGTAATTACGCTCTGTAATGATCAATCATTATGTCCAGGCACACCGCAGCCAGCTATTTCAACAGCACTGGTGCAGTCTCCTCAGCAAAACGAATTCAGGGCGTCTCACTGTATCAGTCATACGTCATGTGATGATGAGAGCAGCCTCGCATAATATCTGATGAAACTGACTCAGTTGACAAGTTTTAGAATAGTTACCCTTTGTGCTTGCTACACAACAAAGCAGAGATACTGGGAGAAGAGCAATACAATTGCAAGCTAACAGTTTTGTCTGAGAAGATTACAGCAAAGATGTCATGTTAGCAATAAAATATCTGATATTTTCTGTGTCATTTAGTCAAGAATTGAGAAAGTCTGGCACAGTTCTCAATAGAGCACTGAGAATAGCTAATAGAACTGACACATACATGCAAGTTCATTAGTTTTCACTGCCAGCAACAACACAAAGAATATAATACTTCCAGTGCACATTCCTATTCTGTTAAAAGTGCAAAATCTGCAGGTTTTCATGCCAGTGATGTAGAGACCCAAAGCCTGGCCGTTTGACAGTGCTATGACAGCACTAAGCCCAGCGCTCTGAGCTGGGAGCAGAGGCAAGTAAAACCACTCTCTCCTCTGCTTGTCTAGATGGCCTTACGTCACCTTCACCCACAATCATCAGGGAGGAATGAGTCATCTCTAGCCAAAGTCTGAACTGCGTCTACCTGATGGAGGCCTGGGGCCAGTTTGTTTAGCACACTTTAGAGCATAATCTGTGACAAATGGTTTGTATTTACTACAAAATGGAGTAGAAAGTAATTAGCTACATTTTGAAATATATAGACAAGACGATTGCTTGTCCTCTCCATCTTATGCATTTGATCACTTAAACAACCGAAGAAAACTGATGTAGCGAGGTCTTTTGAGGTTGAAGTTATAATGCCTTTGTGAAGTATGTGTGTTCGAAAGCTGACTCACTCACAACCACTTTAGTAATACATTCATCAGGTGGAGTTGGGATCCAAGACCAGCATACATAGATGCGGCGATGTGACGGATGCACCTCGAAAGACAAAAGCAATCCGGAGAAATCTTTCACAGTGGTGATGTTCTGAGGTTTTCCCATTTAAGTGCTTTATGCTCAAGTTAAGTGTCTGACTGTCGGAGGAGAAGTGTTGTCTTGAGGTGTTGCTCTGGCAACAGAGGAGGGAAACAGCAGGATTAGGGCCAGAGCTTAGGAGGGACTTCGCTGGGGAGTGTCAACTGTAAAATCAAAAACATGTTTATGTCTGTAAATTCGTTTTTTTGTGTTCTAATTTTAATATTGAAATAATACCGAAACAGCAGAACATCTCATTGACCAGGCGTTCAGCTGTGGTGGTGCTTTGGTCCGGGACCATGTACATCTCATGGACAACATTTGTGATGTAGTTCATGGCCACAAGGACGTAGCGATGCCATTGGTTGGTAATAGCCAGGCCCAGCACCACCAGGCCCAGCAAATCCACGGCTACGGGTTCCATGAACCATCCCCTCCCTTCCTGGTATTGATGAAGCAGGGTGGCCTCTGCGCTCAGCTTTACCCTGCCAGTAGCCACTGTGTGAATGTCGAGTGAGTTGAACCAGAAGGACCCAGCAACGTTATCGAGGGGCGTCATCGATAGGGGGTATGGGGTAGGAATCTTTGACCTTGTTGGTGGTAATCGGTGCAAAATGAACCCAATCTTTCTTCCTCACCAGGATAGCGGGTTCTATTCGGGGGCTACTGCTGGGCTTGAAAACACCTGCTTCCGCTATTTCTTGTATCCCCTGCTCTGCTGCTGGTGGTCTTGACTTGTTGGTGCTGGGTGATGTGCCGGGCTGGATGAGCAAAATTGTTCTGGCATGAGGGGGGTGACACTAGTCCTCCAGCCAGTGGCGGTTCTACATAGAATTACGCCCTGGGCGAGACCCCCTCCGAGCGCCCCCCCCCCACCCCCCCCCCACACACACACACACAGGAGAAAAAAAAATCGTCACTCAGTCACACTTTAATTTCTCAATTGACCTATCGCTAAGCCCGGTCTCCCTTATATTAGTTACTGTTGCTAACTCGAACGAACTAGAGGAGCTGACTAGAGTTCACAAAATGACATCCCAAGAGGCTCTATGCAACATTTTGATACAGAAGTACCTGATTGCGAAAGGGACTTCATTATGCAATGGAGGGATATGTACAAAATGTAAAACTAGATATGATGGATGACGAGCTTAAATTGGAGGCGAGAATTTACAGATCACATCCCATACCAGCATTGTTCAGGCACCGCAGTGAAAGATTATATTAATTTTCCTTCAGTTCATTTAAAACTCATCTGGAGAGAGGCACTGAGATGTATACCTGACAGGGCAATGTCCTAGCGTAGCTGCTAGGTAAGTTATCTGACAGTGTCAAACATCGACAATTCTGTTAAACAATCAAAATGCTAAGTTTAATAATGGTTTAACAATCGATGTGCTCATTTTAGTAGCTAATGGATTCAAATGACAACGTGAACGTTTGCCGAAAACACAAGCAGTCAGATAATTAACACCATAACGATGACTGTCAAGCTAGCTAGCGAATAGCTTACGTTAGCTAGTTTTAACCAGAGATAACTTGCCTAAGCCTAGCATAACATCAGTGGTGAAAGTATGACGGTACTCACAATGACAAAAATGTGAATAATGAGTATGCCTATGACCATGTAGGCTTAGTTTATTACTTTAGCAGAGGAAAATTCCAACCTAACAAGTTCCATTTGGGACACCCAGAGTTAAACTGTCCCCCGCGCCCCCTCACACTGGATCTGTGCAAGCAAGGCTTAGGCACCTTCTTAGGGAGCAGTGGCGCCTGCAGCCGCAGGGGGCGCTAATTCGCCAATTCCCCACACAGTGATATGATGCATATGACAGCAGAGGGGAAGAAGCTGTTGTTGAAGCGTGTCGTGTCGACCCATTCTGTGGCAAGTGGTGTGTTTATTCAGGGCATTAGGCATATTAGCCAACACTTGGTGGCCGAAGTGATTCTAGAGGCACACTGTAGTGGCACATTACTGTATATATTTCCCTTAAAGCTAGTAAGCTTTTTAATGCTATCTTTATTCAGGGCATCATTAGCCACAGCACTTGGTGGCCGGAATGATGCTGGAGGGCTATCTTAAATGGAGGGCCAGCAGCTTACACTTGGAGCACTTTATGTTCATTCTAAACACAGGCACACTAACACGAATGGGAATGTTTTGATCAACTTGGAAATATTAACCAATGTAAGAATACAGCATAAAGTTAGTAGGCACATTGTAGTGGCACATTACTGTATATATTTCCCTTGAAGTTAGTAAGCTTTTAATGCTATCCATAAATCTTTATGAAAGTCAAATAAAACATTGCAGTGCATAAGACTACAACCATTTCGCAACCATTTCGCTTTTTAGTTCAATTGCATTTGTTATGAATGGATTTACATCTAGTGGCAGATGGTACTGGCATCTGTCCTCACCTACACCTGGTATGATTTTACAACGATTGGCTGAGGTACTTCATGCCCTAAAACAGAAGACATGTAGTCCCAGGGACAACTGTTTCCTGAGGAGATCAGAGTAACTGATGGTACACTCTGGTGTAAGATTTGAATTACTTAACCCAGCACAGTGTAGGTAACTGTAAGATTCATGATCAAGCAGCTGCTGTGACCACCAGCAGAATACCCAAAATGGTTATCTTATCATGGTCACAAAGAGAAAGTCCCACACTGGATTTCCTCAGACACCTGGGGTCAGGAAGCAAACTGAGGTGTGAGTGACTGCAATTAATCATAGTATGGGAATGGGGGAGGCCATTGAGAACCATCTCAGACAGAGAAACCAGATTATCATACACCACAACAAAAGGTTGCCAGACCTGTTTGCATTACAAGCCTAGCTCATTTACATTAGAGGCCTAGGAGTGGTCTTAAAACAGTATATATGCCTAGAATTGTGAATGCTTGTTATTCAGTGCTACCATGCTGAATCCGGAGTAAGGCTGCTTCGTCACTGCACATTACTGGAATTAAGATTGCTGCATCGGAAACAAAGAAACCTAATTCATTTCTTACAGTAATGTAAGAATATTAAGAGTAGTCAGTTTTTAGTCTGCATAGAAAATATTTAAAGAGTAGCCAGTATCAGTTGTACATAGGAAAAATGCAGAGGCGGGGGACTTCTTAGAACAACAAGTGCACAGGAAGTGCAGAGGCAGTTGAGAGCTTTGAAGTTTCCAGATCAAAAACTGTCAAATACCTACTCAAAGACTGTCAGGCAGACAATTTTTCTCAACAACTGTCTGAATGTTAGACACGTCACGGGGTCAGACCAGGGGCAAGGATGGAAACGGCCTCCGAAGCAAGTTGGAAACCACTTTCGATATGTCACTCGCACAACAGTATAAGAGGGCCGCCTAACCGCTCTCTCATCAGAACTCATCTTCTCCGACCATACAGCTGTATCGCTGTACTTTTGTTGTACCTCAGTAAACTTTTCTACTTGATTACATTTGAACTTGTACGCCTCTTAACTCGAACTCCAACACTGATCGGACACGTAATTTTCCTACAGTAATTCTGCTCATGTTTGTGTCATGATGTCTAACCCATATGCATTGTGTCCTGACTTCTCTATGTTGTGAGAGGGGACAGAGGAGACATGAAGACCAGAGACCGGGTAGAGAGGATGCAAATGGACTGCATCATTCCTGTACCTTGTGTTACGACCGTACTAATCCGGCCTTGGGCTCTGCCCCTCTGTGCTACGCTGTTGCCTGTTTTGTCTCTCCTGCAGGGGTGGTGCCTATAGGAGATAATGGGCAGGACTATATACAGTAAGAGCTGGGATTGGCAATGGACACTCTCTCTCGTATCTCATCTGGCTGACACTGTTGCATGTGCGTTGCTGTTCTGTTTCAGAATGGGTTTGATCCAGTGGTGAGAGCCTGGGGAAGCCTGCCTGACCAGCGAACTCCATGCCGGATGCTTCCTCCGTCCTGGACACATTGCGTGACACTTTCCTTTTAATTCATTATACTGACTGTTTCTCTATGTAAATAAATAAACCTTTTACTATTTAAATCACAAACGGTGTGGTCTACCCTTTCTATGTCAGGGCTGCCTTGAGCCAGGCAATCGTGACACTTGGCTCTGAGCCCTGCCCTGTTGTTTGAAAGTGAGGTGATCCAAAAAGCTCCTTACACCTGTCAGCCTTTGTTTCCTCCTCCTAATGAAACTCATTATTTTTTACCTTATCTAAATGCCACATGTCTGTAGGACGGCCATTTCAGACTTGATGATGCACAGAACCTCACAGAACACTTTGACCATATCTCCATTTTGTCTCACAGGTATCATTTTTTATTGGAGATGTAAACAGCTTTGAGATACCAACAAAATCATTACAAATAAGACATAGGGAACACACACAATTTGGGGAAAATGCCTTTCTATTTTCAAATTAAAACAATTAATGCAGAAAAGTTAGTTAGTTAGTTAACAAATAAGTGTAAATAAGCACTACTTTTTATCTCATAGCAACACACTGACAACACACAAGGGAAAAAAAAGTACTCTTTGTTAGACCTTTGCTAACTTTATATATATCCACACATCAATCCTTTCTTTGATGGGAAAGGTTTTCAGTGTATGTTTTATGACAGTGACATGTTTATTGTAATGGTGAATATGAAATTATTTTGTATGTAGTACAGTGTGTGCACACCAGCATAAATTCCCAGATTCAATGCGGAGGTGAGGTCTCTCATTTGACCCAATTTACTGATATTTCCATAAGCGTAGCCAAAGAACACACTCAGGGTTCAGCATCTCTCCGCAGTGAACATCCGCTGCATTTGCATCCATGCATGGAGCCTTAATCCCCGCCCATGATTACAGAATGTTTTATTAAGAGCAATGAAACCTCTCGGGGCTGCAGACCCGACTGCAGAGTGGATTTTCACCGTTTAAATGTGTGATGTAACATTAGTCATTTTCACGCGTCTTTTGAAAACTGATGGAAGACAACCTGTAACGAAAACACTCCACATCACTCTCACACACTTTCAGTCGCTAAGTAAACGCGCTGCTGTGGTCATCCATCTCTACGGTGAAGGGGCAGGGGGGGGGGGGGTTCTGGACCCAATATTACTACTAGGAGGACTTTTCAAGAAGTAAAGTAGTCTTCTCAAGTATGTTTAAAAACCTGACCCTTATACTTGAAGCTCAATAAACAGAGCCACAGCTCTGGGCAAGATCCTCAAGTAAACATAACGAGTAAGTATAACTAATGTGCCGTTGACTGAAAAGTATTTAAAGGGTCAGACCTGTCAAATTCCAGTAGTGCAATAATATAAACCGGGAATCAGTACTCTGCAGACAGAACGTTCAAGTGAGTGTTTTCCATTGGTCATCGCTGTGAGTGTTTTCCATTGGTCATCGCTGTGAGTGTTTTCCATTGGTCATCGCCGTGGCTCAGACCTTGTTTCTCTAATGCCATACAATCTCTTGGCTAAGGCAGTGGCTCTCAGTTTGTGCTCCCCTACTTTTCTCCTCTTATGACTGGCAGTGAAGCCAATTGTTTTCAACTACTGTTAGTCTCCAGTGCTGTCAATGTTAAGTCTCTCAGTAAGATTCAAAAACTCTATAATGCCAAATTTACATTATTGAGTATGGAGACAAATACACAGTATTGAGTATGAAGACAATACACAGTATTGAGTATGAAGACAAATACACAGTATTGAGTATGAAGACAATACACAGTATTGAGTATGAAGACAAATACATCGTATTGAGTATGAAGACAAATACATCGTATTGAGTATGAAGACAAATACACAGTATTGATTATGAAGACAAATACACAGTATTGAGTATGAAGATAAATACACAGTATTGAGTATGAAGACAAATACATCGTATTGAGTATGAAGACAAATACACAGTATTGATTATGAAGACAAATACACAGTATTGAGTATGAAGATAAATACACAGTATTGAGTATGAAGACAAATACACAGTATTGAGTATGAAGACAAATACACAGTATTGAGTATGAAGACAAATACACAGTATTGAGTATGGAGACAAATACACAGTATTGAGTATGAAGACAAATACTCAGTATTGATTATGAAGACAAATACACAGTAATGATTTTGTGACATAACAAAAATATAGCAGAGCAATGTTACTGACAATGGCCTGATATAGTGAACCCCAAATGCCCTATGCTACAGCCTGCCTGTGTTTGAGTCTAAGAAAATGGGCCTGATAGATGGAGAGTAACAACCCTTACAGCAAGGGGGTTTTTGGTGTCCTCTGCCGCTCACTGTCACTGAGGGTTTGTTATGGGACTGAAGATTCAGCTGTCATAAAGTAGTTATCATAAAAAAAACACCCGAGAGAAGAAAGAGACCCTTAAGTGAGCTGCTGTGGTATTTATTAGACCAACGCTGACTTGTTCTTGGTTTGCTGGTATAACAACATTCTGTTGGTTATGGAGATGTCCAGAAAAACAAACGGAGGAAGTAACCATTAGACCCCCAGGAGGCCTCCAAAAACAACATTTACTCAGCACTTCACTCAGCTCCTCATCCTGATCTGCTGTCACATCATGAAATCTGGACGCATGGTATATATGTCTTATAGGCTCACAATCAAGATCGAATTTAACATAAACTCAACTAGTAAATGGTGATCAAATCTCAAATAGTTTTTTAATGCATTGACAAATAATTAATTATCACCATTTAAGTACAAAATGCTTAAGTATAAAATGTACTTGGCCTGGAGCAGTGCAAATGACCAGCTTGAATGTAAACGACAGGAGCACACAGCTGGCCGACGGGAAAGAAGAGAAGAAGAGATAACAGTGATCAGCGGTGACAGCCATGGTCATTAGATGCAGCTCCAGGAAGATTGACGGGTGAAACTCAGACTGGTGGCCTTCCTCACATCCATGTCACTGATCTGATCCGCCTCTGCCCTTTATGTGGAGACACCAAGCCAGACAGGGGTTCGGTGTCTGATTGGCAGCTCACCCTTTGGCCATGGTGGGGGCCCTCAGGCCCTCAGGGGCCCCCCGCCTATCCCTAATCTGAGCCCTGCAGGCAGGGGCCCAAACTGCAGGATGTTTGCTGTCTTGGCTGACACTGTTTCTGGAAGGCCAGCGAGAGGGGTTATGCACTCGTGACATCTTAAGTATTTTCCCACAGCTGAGGAGGGGAGGCCTCCTGACCTTACCGTGCAATCTTTTCTTCCATCTAAAGCAGAAGCAAAAACCGTCATAGAGTAAGTCTCTCTCTCTCTCCCTCTCTCGCTGTCTCTCTTTCCGTCTCGCTCTCTCTCGCTCTCTCTCTGTCTCTTTCTCTCGCTGTCTCTCTCTCGCTGTCTCTCTCTCCGTCTTGCTTTCTCTCTCTCGCTGTCTCTCTTTCACTCTCTCTTTCTGTCTCCCTCTCTTGCTCTCTATTTCTCTCTGTCTCCCTCTCTCGCTCTCTCTCTCTCTCTCTCTCCCTCTCTCTCTCTCTCGCTCTCACTGGCTGTCTCTCTCTCCCACCCTTTCTCTATGCTGAGATACAACCATGATGTCTGGATAAGCTCCTTTGTCACTGGTTCATCCTGCAGACGCTTGGCTCCTCTCTTGAACAAGTGAATTCATGTGTGGCCCTCCATAGTATTTGCCTCCAAGGCAGAGTATCCCATATAGATTTTCAGCTATGTCAGTTTATACGCATTATTTTCTCAACCTTAGTTTACATTATGTGTGATAACTCAACACAGCTACTCTTGTCAGATGGCCATCATACATCATTGAAAAGCTGAGGTTCCAGGCTTTCAGAAAAGGTATGGTAGCCTTTGCCACTTTTTCGGTAACGGTTTCCATATTTTGAGGCTCTGGCTCACGGACTAGAGAGACCCTTTGTTAACTCAAACGAACCCTAAGCACGTATCTTGTGCCTCTGCAACATTTAACAGACTGTCAGCTTCCAAATAATTGTGTTGTAGATTTCACTTCAGATAATGGCATTCATTTATCATTCGAACTTAGAACAAGTGGATTAATGAAACCAAACAAACTGGGATGAGGATGAGGCTTGATGGTAATGAATCTGAAGGCAATATGCCAATACTGTAAATCCTGCTCGCATTTGTACACCATGACACCATGACACAACCCTTTTTTGTGTTATGTGATTTCTTAATGGCACAGATGTCTTCTAGGCATTAATGTGTACACGAGATTTATATTTAGTGTTCCAATAAAATGACTATGACTATGATAATGTACTCCCTCTGCAGAAGATTTTCTAAGTGACTAAACAGGAAATGTGCCACCAGAAATGTGATATCACTCAACATATATTACTGCGTTCTTAGGGTAATTTAATTATCAAACTCCATGTCACGTCCACGTCGCAAAATGTTTAATATTTTAATATTGTTAAGTATATTTTAGATGAAAGAGGTATGCCTTGAATTAAAATGCATCAGGTTTCTGTATTAAATTAGTGTCATTGTAAATAGTCTCCAGCTATCCACAGGATACAGACAATCCCAGACAACTTTATTCAGACGAATGAGTGTGAATGAGATTGTCTGAATGTGAGTTGAAATATTTGAGGTTATTTGGCTGGTTTGAGGCTGGTTTGTGCTCCCGGAATGGGGCCTTAGCCACATGGAGCCTCCTCCTCCTCCTCCTCCTCCTCCTCTTCCTCCTCCACCTCCTCCTCCTCCTCCTCCACCTCCTCCTCCGCCTCCTCTTCCTCCACCTCCTCCTCCCCCTCTAGCTCCTCAGCCCTCGTCCTCCTCTTCCTCCTGCTCCACCTCCTCCTCCTCCTCCCGCTGCTGGCTCTCAGGGAGGCTGCTGACACCAGGGCTCACAGAAGTCATGGCATTACTCATGAGACAAACACGTGTCTGAGGATGGGATGTGGTGTCCTTGTCTTTGTAACTGATGCATGTATCCTATGAGCTTTACCGTCACAATCCAGTCCAGGATCTCCTGATCCTGATTCATGTGTTCCCTTTGTGTTGCCCGGTCTTGTGTTTCTGTTCCATGTGTTTGCTTCCTTGGTTGGGCATGTGCTTCTATGTTTACCTCCTGTGTTCCGTGTGTCTCGTTTGTCCCATGTGCCTAGTTTCACGTCCCTTTCGTTACGGCCTAGGGTTTCTCGTTGTCCCCTGCCCATCTGTGTCCTGTTTTCTCATTTAATCCTGTGTACCGAAACCCTCATGGTCCTTCAGCTCAGCTCTGTCTGTCTGTCAGTGTTTGTGATTTCATGTTGTTGGGGTCCAAGCTGGTTTGCTGCCCGGTTCCCGATCCTTAGTTGGAAGTAAAGAATCCTTATTTGGATCTAAAGTTTGCGTTTGAGTCCTACCTAAGGCTTCAGCATTTCATTTATTTCCTAGCTGCTCACAACATGGTCAATCAGAGGGTCAAAGGTGATGGTGGATATACATCGCTACCTGCTTTTAGCTCAACTAAAAGTAGGCAGAACATAAATGTACCTAATTGTTTCTATTTCAGGTTTGATGGTTGACTTCACACTGACAATAGTTCCCCTCCTGTGCCTTATATCTGGGTTTACACCTTAACACATGTGTCACGTAATGGTTATGTAAAGACTGTGTTTGAGAAAATAGAAATCAGATTAACTTTGATCACTACTATTGGATTTTGTATGAGTGGTATAGATTACAGTAACGTGGTCTATTTGATTGGCAAATTTGTTGTGTTTCAGAGACACATATTACTGTAAGTGATGTCCACAAGTCCAGAGACACATTTTACTCTAAGTGATGCCCATAAGTCCAAAGACACTTCACCATGGTTGCCTGCCTTTCTATGGCTTTGATAGTTTTTTTTCAAAGTGCACTTCAATCATTTGCCCTACTATAAAATCAGACAACCCGTCTATGCTTTATGTTTTGGTGATAAATGCCCAGACAGACACACACACGCACAGCTGAATGATCAAGGGGGATCAGAGAGGGATGAGATCTGAAGTTTTGTTCCCTGTATGAGTCACCCGTCTCTGGAAACAGCAAACCTGAAAGCAACGAGGTGAGGACGACCAACGGTCACTTAGTCACAAGGAAAATAAACTGTTTTGGTTTCTGGTGTCAGAATATGTCCAAACACCACGGAGCCATGATAAGCTGGAGAATGCTGTTTCTACTAAAGGCTGACAACAAATGGAATGAATTCACTGCCTTTGTCAAAAGGCCACATTAGTGGGACCGTTTTCCTGTTCAGGTTTCAACAACAGTTTAGTTTTCGCTTAGAGAAATGCACGGAATTTATCTCCTGCTGTACCACGCTCCATTCTAAACACCCTAAAAGGATTTTCACAGCAAATCTTGAAAAAGAAAACCCCTTCTCCTCCTCGACACCTGTGACTGATCTGTTAGTCTGCACGCTCTCGCAGCCACACAGTCACTTTAGTGCCGAGTGTCTGAGGCTGTTGTTTGTATCCTACACTTCTAATTAAATTCTGTTCCCTATCAAACAACAGCGACGGTCCAATCATTTCTTAAACCTGGTCATCATTGGTTGGCATTTGTCTGTGTGTTTCTAATGTATTGTCACCATTAGTTCCAACAGATGTCTTTGATGAAAATGTCTGGCAGCCTGAGTATCCTATGGCTGTATGCATGCATCACTGTGATCAGCTTCACTTGTGGTCTACCAACTATGCCTGCAAATGTCACGGTCTGGTAGCTTGTGTTAGTATTCAGTGTGAGGAAAACACAAAATACACAAATAAAACACAAGGGCTAAGCTCCTCCAAGTGGTCAGTCATTTTCCCCTGTTGTATTTTCCTGATACATTACGTAATGGGTTTTGTGTGTGAAAGAGGCTAGCTTGTACGTTACGTACATACTCACTCTCTCACTCACTCTCTCTGCCATACCCTCACACACAGAAGGAAAGCAAAACAGGGAAATCCACTGATGAAACAAAAGCTCACCAATTTTCCACTGTGGATTCTGTGTATGCCTTAGTTGAAAGTCATGTCTTAACACCTTAAGTAAGTAATGTCTTAAAATGGCTAGATTTCAGAAACCAAAACAAACAGACTTTGATGTCCTGTGACCTTCAAGGGCAGGCGTGCAAACGGGTATTACCATATGTGTTTTCTGACAATTCAGAAATGCATTTGGGAAAACAATTTTTAACTTGACTATATATTTTCACATTTCTACTTTTTGAATGATTGATTGAGTCTAAGGTTCAAGTTCTGGTCACTGTTCCCTCCTTTCATCTCAGTTTTTCTTCGAATAAGGGCAACCTTTTTCACCTTTTCAATTTAACAGAGATTTTGCAGGAAAACATATAGTGTTTCAAACCTGAAATTAAGGTTGTAAGGTTGTTTCTATTTTGCCTCCATGATGTCTGATGAAAACAGCGGCTCCCAACCATAGATGAACTCATATTGCTCAGATTTTTTCAGGCTGGTTTTTCCCAAATCCTTTTTTCTTTGAAAGCATAAAAGCCCTTTTTCTCAAAGCCGAAAAATGGGAGCACAACAAAGACAGAGTCTAAAAACCCAACCTCTATTAGAGAAAACAGGACGACACAAAGGGTGTCCCTCACAATGGCCGCCTGAAACATGTTTAGTATTAGAGGGTAGTCTTTCACACCTGAAACATGTTTAGTATTAGAGGGAAGTCTTTCACACCTGAAGCATGTTTAGTATAAGGGGGGAGTCTTTCACACCTGAAACATGTTTAGTATTAGAGGGAAGTCTTTCACACCTGAAACATGTTTAGTATTAGAGGGAGTCTTTCACACCTGAAACATGTGCAGTATTAGAGGGTAGTCTTTCACACCTGAAACATGTTTAGTATTAGAGGGCAGTCTTTCACACCTGAAACATGTTTAGTATTAGAGGGTAGTCTTTCACGCCTGAAACATGTTTAGTATTAGAGGGCAGTCTTTCACACCTGAAACATGTTTAGTATTAGAGGGCAGTCTTTCACACCTGAAACATGTTTAGTATTAGAGGGAAGTCTTTCACACCTGAAGCATGTTTAGTATTAGAGGGAAGTCTTTCACACCTGAAACATGTTTAGTATTAGAGGGAAGTCTTTCACACCTGAAACATGTTTAGTATTAGAGGGAAGTCTTTCACACCTGAAACATGTTTAGTATTAGAGGGAAGTCTTTCACACCTGAAGCATGTTTAGTATAAGGGGGGAGTCTTTCACACCTGAAACATGTTTAGTATTAGAGGGAAGTCTTTCACACCTGAAACATGTTTAGTATTAGAGGGAAGTCTTTCACACCTGAAGCATGTTTAGTATAAGGGGGGAGTCTTTCACACCTGAAACATGTTTAGTATTAGAGGGTAGTCTTTCACACCTGAAACATGTTTAGTATTAGAGGGAAGTCTTTCACACCTGAAACATGTTTAGTATTAGAGGGAAGTCTTTCACACCTGAAACATGTTTAGTATTAGAGGGAAGTCTTTCACACCTGAAACATGTTTAGTATTAGAGGGTAGTCTTTCACACCTGAAACATGTTTAGTATTAGAGGGTAGTCTTTCACACCTGAAACATGTTTAGTATTAGAGGGAAGTCTTTCACACCTGAAACATGTTTAGTATTAGAGGGAAGTCTTTCACACCTGAAGCATGTTTAGTATTAGAGGGAAGTCTTTCACACCTGAAACATGTTTAGTATTAGAGGGAAGTCTTTCACACCTGAAGCATGTTTAGTATTATGGGGTAGTCTTTCACACCTGAAACATGTTTAGTATTAGAGGGTAGTCTTTCACACCTGAAGCATGTTTAGTATTATGGGGTAGTCTTTCACACCTGAAACATGTTTAGTATTAGAGGGAAGTCTTTCACACCTGAAACATGTTTAGTATTAGAGGGAAGTCTTTCACACCTGAAGCATGTTTAGTATAAGGGGGGAGTCTTTCACACCTGAAACATGTTTAGTATTAGAGGGTAGTCTTCTACACCTATTGTCCTTGACCACTGTAGCCATGTTAGACTGTTGGGGACCTTAACCCACCATTCAAACACTACACTACACTCTCGGCCCGCACCATACAGACAGAGAGACGTCTTCTCTGAGCAGTTTTCTTCTGGCAGTGAGTGGTTGCATAGAATATAAAACACTATTCATATTATTTATTCAGCTTCACCTAAAGCCACACTTCCACTCATCTGAGTCAGGGAATGCATGTCAAATATAATAATAAAAAATAAAAGAAATAAAAAAATAAAAGAGACCAAATGACACAAAACAGACACATTTTTGTAAAGCTGAAGCACTGAGAAAAAAAAACACCAGTCTGAGCAATATGAGTTCATCTATGGTTGGGGAGCCGCTGTTTTCATCAGACATCATGGTGGCAAAGTTGTCATGTCAATCGATGTAACCCAAACAAGCCAACATGAAATCACAGTCAGCTTGATTAGCTATTAGTGAAGCTAGGAGCTGGAATGCGGCAGCTTGGCACGACTCTCTCTTTTCCACTGTCTCTCTCTCTCTGGCATCCAGTGCGGTCCCCTGAAGAGAGTGCAGAGCTGCAGAGGCTATATGAATAATGTATATGCACTTTGCTTTTAACTCAGCCAGACCGCACCCCTTAATATATTATCTATTCTCAAATACCTATGTGTGTGTGTGTGTGTGTGTGTGTGTGTGTGTGTGTGTGTGTGTGTGCGCGCGCCTCTGTGTCTTTAATTGTGTGCATAAAAAAGGAGTAGGCTGCACTGATGTGATTTCTCTGGGTTTGGAGACCATATCTGCAATTGCTTTGCCTTTGTTTGATCGTCTTTATAATGTTTTTTGAACAACAGCATGCAAATGCAGCAACTTTCTTACTTGTGACTTTCTTATTGCTATCAGCAGTTTTATTTATACGACAACTAGAACAACAACAACTAAGATGATGGAGACGTCAGTGATTTTTACTACTCTGCGATTATTATTATTATTATTATTAGTAGTAGCCAATAGTATTCCGTGATCATGTTTTTGGGCGATTTTGCTAAATGATACCTTCAGTCAGGCTCCACGAGCATTCACCACACACTGCTGAGTGCAAAAATATAAAAAAAAAGATTTAAGGATCACTGTGATCTCTATTTTCTAAATTCTAATAATTCAACACGTCAAAAAAACTCGACTGAGCTTTAGTGTAAATATAACTGGGAAGAAAATGTACAGGTAACATGTGTAAGCTACTTACCTACGTCTTGATAGACAAGAATTAAGAAAAAAAAGACTAACAACTCAAGCAGACAAGGCCATTCATCATGACATGCAGAGATGGTCCATCTATTCTTCTTCAGTCATCATCATTCCTTTAATAACTGAAATCCATTTTCAGGAGGGATTTCCTGCATCATGATCACTTCCATTCACCTCATGTGTCAGTCTAATTCATGTTTTGGCAATTCAAGTCTTTTTAAATGATTTAAGAATGAAGTACTGAGGAACAGTTTGTGTGAAAAAGCAGTATAGTGATCATACGTCCCTCTCTAAGTGTATGCTGTTTTAATGAGCTGTCACTGTACTTATTCATACATAATTGCAAAAACATGAATTTCTCACATTTGCCAAATGGGTTATTGTGATCGGTTTTTGCACATGGTCATATTTCATGTAAATGCTTGTAATTATCTATTAACTACTAAGATACTAAGTGTTCCTCGTGTAACTGCTATACAATCTCAGCGAAAAACTGAGCATAATTACGTTTAATCATGGTTGGGAGTCTTTCATGCAATTTCACACCAGATTTACTTCCAGCTGCACAACAGAAGCATTTTTCTTCTGAGATCTCATATATATGTGATTCATTGCATGTTAGTTTAATACTTCAGAAGGCTTGGGTGGAAAAGTAAACTGCGTGCTACAATATAATATTGCACGAATGTTTATAAACTTGTACATTCCCTTATTTGATGAAAGACCATCTGGTCTGATCTCACTGGAGGATCCCCTTTTCTTTTCAACACCCTTCATAACACTCACATGAGAGGCAAGTTTGATATCTAACTGGGATACAAATTTACATCAGCACCAAAACACATCACATCACCCAGTTCACACTCATTTATCTATGTCACGGAGGATCTGAGGCGATGCAGGCATGCGCACGCCTCGATCTTTATCTGTTTTTGCATAAGAGAGATATAGGAGCTACTGTTTTCTTTCATTATGAAACTTCTCACAAGTGTCCAGCTGGCAAGGAACAGAACACCAACATAAATCTATGTTGCAGAGTCCCCTGTGCCTTCTCCAGCAAAGGACACGTGTGATGGATGAGATGTGGCTCTTGTTCCGCTTGTTCTACTGAGAAATGACTCATATTCAACTCTGGATTATGGCTATTCTGTCCTGCATATTTACATTTTCAAACAATCCAACCCTTTGGCACTCAAGAAAAGAAAAATACTGTCTCAGGATTTTCCTGTTAGATTTGTAGATATCTTCAAGGTTGAATCTGTAATTCTATCTATCCCTCAGATCTACTGGAGGGTGCAGCATTTCACACTGGCCACAGTTTTGTTAAAGGCTTGTGATTTACAGTCTATAATAAAAATCTTTTCACGTCAGATTTGCTCATAATAGCCTATTGCTCACACTTTTAAAAAACAGTTTTGAACAATGGTCTGATGCAAATAGTTTAAACAGTGATAGATTAAAGTGTGGCTTGTTAATGTCATCCCTTTTCTAACCAGCTTCTTAACAACATCCATTTAGTTTATGTTGTTGCTTTTATGAAGGGACGCAGCAGGGTTAATAGGGGTGCAGGCTGAGGTTGCGTGGCGTTTAACGTGGGGCAATTACGTCATTGGGTTAGAAAGTGCGGATCAGGCGTTTACAGGAAACATTGATCCGCTGGCGAGTTCTAATTTACCCACTCTTGAGACCGGATTAAAAAAAGTTGCGGATTCAGTGACCCAATCCGCCGTGTTCCTGTAAACGAGAGGCCGATCCGGCAACATTTCTTTCCGATTTCATGCAATCCAGGCTCCGTGTGAACGGTCCCTCAGTCTCCAACCACTGCTTTCTTAAATCATGATCCCAGCTTGCTGGCAACTGTTGATGGGGCCTTGTTACCCACATGCTGAGTGACATAAACCTCACAGCGGCAAACAGCTGCAGTCTGGCACTCCCACTGTCATCAGATCAGGATCCCAGTCAACTCACAACACAATTAAATCAGTCAGAGGATGAGTTTGTGTGGGAAAGAGATAGAGAAAAAGAAACAGAGAGAGTGTGTATGTGCGTGTGGGACAAAAAGGTGCGTCTTGAGAAAGCAATTACTGAGAGAGAGAGAATATGCAAATAAGACTTTGTGAGTGGTAGAGATATGAAAAGATTGTCTTCTCTAACTGCCTCCTCAGAAATTTCTGATATTCTAAGCTTTTAAAGCAAAGAAGTCTTGGAAGTGAATAGGAGACAAAGCAAACTTTGTATTTCAATGGATTTTATTCTGGACAATGTGAATGTAAATGATTAATGGACCCCTTTATCAAAAGCATGATGGTAAATTAAAAAAATTGAGAGGTTTTGGTTGAATTAATTTCATGCAATTCAGCATCTGCATCTGGTTAAAACTGAGTTTTTACCTATGAGCAAGGCAAAACCCAACCAGTTGGCTACACTTAATCATATTATCTCCATAACCTTTTCAGCAGTAATCTCTGTATTCCAGTCTCATTAGTTTCAGCTGTGCCTGATCTACTGTAGCCTACGACCAGGCCTGTCGGGGGGATCATAGGGCACAGATGAAGATCATCTCGTCCCTGGGCCCGAGCAAGACACATGGTGGGACTGCCGACTACTGCATGCTAATTTAAAGGTGCATTAAGGATTAATAGCTATTCGCTAAAGGTATGCTAGCAGCTAAAACTAACGAAATCTCTTGAAATGTGCTGACTTTGACATTATGACAAACTAATTACTCAACGACTGTCCTTACACAGTCAAACATCAATCATGTGCAACACAAGACTAAGCAAGACGGCAAATAAGCTACTTACTAGATCGGCAGAAGGTAATCAAAGTCAGGTCGGCGGGCATCGGCAGGCAAAACTACAGAAGGCAGTTATATGCCTATCGACCCTGCTATGCCATTGGCACGGACGCAATTCTCCATATTAAAAGTCATTGTAACGCCCCAATTTTTTTTTAAGCTGTTATTTTAAGGTTAAACTGCTTATCCTAACCCTAATCCTGAAGCATAATTGTTGCATATTGTGCCTTTAATATCTTGTTGAAACTAATATTTTATTACTAAAATTGTAGTTTTTTGCACAAGGTATGTGCTGGATGGATAACAGGGGTGAACTGGCTATCTGGTGGTCGGCTGGTGTGCCTTTTGGGAACACAGAATTTTCATTTCATTTTTGACCATGCATTAAAGTAGATAGTGCACCCCATTGTTTGTTTCTTAACTGATGTTGGCTGACACTTTAGACATCAGTCAACAATACATGAATAAGCTAGGTGCTAAGTGCTAAGCTAGGTGCTAAGAAATTGTAAACCAAACAAGCCAGACTCTGCTGCCTGCTGAACCCTCTGAAGCAGCAGCACCACCGCTGATACTGTTGTGCTCTGTGAGCGGGAAGAAGGCAAGTGTGTGTGTGTGTGTGGGGGGGGGGGGGGGGGGGGGGGTAGGGGGGGGCTACTGTGAGGACAGGAAGATGAGGTCATGAGAGCACAGAGGGAGAAGGTGATGTACAGTGGGTATGCAGAAGCTCATATGGCTTAGCAGTCCAGCCCTGATGGATACAACTCTGTTTCATTGGCCTTAATGCCAGCGTTTGAGCCTATGGAGAGTAAAAAGTAATTAGTAAAAAAAAAGTCATATCTACCCTGACATTCTAATAGCATTTACAGTATTTCTCTGTTCCTAAAACACATTTTTTCAAAACATGCCTCGGTTTCTCTGAACACTAAACCCAAGTGCCAACTCCCTAAACCAATTCTGCTAAACTTTAAGCACAATTCTCTGCTTTAAACACAGATTTCAATTGTTAACCGCACTTTCTTCAAACCACAACACACAATTCTCTGCTTTAGACACAGTTTTCAATTGTTAACCACATTTTCTTCAAAACACTAAACACCATCCTCTCTACTTTGCATGCTTCATCAATGCCAAAACCTCCTTGTGTTCAAACAGAAAACACTGCTAATCAAATGACAAAACTTCCATTTCCAAAGCTGTTGTGCAATTTGAAATCAAAACTTTAGCTCCTATTTTGGAGAACAATTTATGGCAACATTGAAGTGAGTGGTGATCAGAGGGGCAGAGGAGTGAGAGTAAGAGGAGGAGGAGGAGGAAAATGATGAAGAGGAAGAGCAAGACGGAGAGCCATTACTGTATCTCTGATGAGATTCAGGCCAATGTGTTCAACCATGTGGTCAACATGGGTTTGACCATGCAGGAGGCTGGCAAGGCTGGCCAGAGGGTTCAACCAAACATAAGCCGCTTCTCAGTTGCACCGATTCTCTGGACATTCAGAAGAGAGAATGGGTAAGAAACACTACTATGACAGTAAAACACTAGTTTGAATGCCTTACTGTATCAAGAGCATAGTATTCTTGTATTTGTATCTGTAGAATATTTTACATTGTACTGTATTTGTAAAATTACAGTATACGCAAACATATACAAAGTGCAACCATTGATGACCAAGACATATTCCTAAACATCAATACAAAGAGCCTAGCCACAGTGGACCATGTTCTAAGGCAGAACATCTCGAGAATGAAGCAGGTGTACAGGGTGCCTTTTGACAGAAACTCTGATAGAGTCAAACAATAACAGTATGATATGACTATGTGCAAGTAAGTCATATACGTTTCCACAACTGATTACGTCCTATCAGCACAGAAACATTACTGTACTGTATTGTAATCCAATCAAATGTTCAAATCAAACTGTATTTTCAGATGTTTCACAACACAACAATTGTCGATATTGTCTTGAGCAAGAACAGGATGCAGTCTAGTTTTTTTGTCCTTTTATTATTTTACATTTTTCTTTCATTTTTGAGTTAAAACATTATACAGTTACAATATTTTAAAACAGAAGAAAGCGTACAGTAACACTGGAGATGAAAAGGCATAATACTCCTGATAAGGCCTTCATACTAGTGTTTTCCCATTTCATAGTAGTGTTTTCCATTGAGCACATCAGTGTTCAATCAATGCTTAGAATGTCTACTCAAATAATGGTCTGTGTTTGTTGTTTGAAAACAAAATGCCCTTTTGAGGTGATATAATAGTGTTTTGAAACCCAAGTGTCATTTTGCAAGAGATATAAAGGGTTTTGCATTTTGTGTGAGTGGTTTTGGGATTTGTGTTTAGAGCTAAGAGAAACCGAGGCATGCTTTGAAAAAATGTGTTTTAGGAACAGAGAAATACTGTAAACTTGATATTCCTTACCAGAGTGGACGTACACTGTTTGAACTAGGCCTAATCTATGGTGCCATGTGATTATTCCTTCTTAAAAATGAGCCCCTTTTCCAGCTTTTTAAGTCGAGCATATAGGGTGAATTGACTCCCTCATAAATACATAAACACATCCAGCCCACAATAGAAAAGTTAAGTTAAGAATTGTTATTCACAGTACAACAGTACCCCTGTTAATTTGACAGAGGAAAATCTTTATGATTTTTAAATTAATGAGGGTGAGCTGAGTTTACATTCTAGTGCTCTTTGAATGTGAGTGAGTTTTCCCCCCCTCTGTTATCTGTTCGGTTCTCTTGGTCCTGGATAAAACTCTAGCAGCAGTATTTTGAATGAGCTGCAGTTGTTTGATGGTATTTTTGGGAAGACCAGTTAGGAGACCATTACAGTGGTCCAATCTACTGGAAATAAAGGCATGGATGAGGATCTCTTGGTCTTTTCGTACCATTAAACCCTTGATTCTGGCTATATTTTTTAAGATGAAAGAAGGCCGCTTTAGTGATTGCATTGATGGGGCTGGTGAAAGTGAGATCTGAGTCTATGAGAACTGAAAGATTTTGGTCTTTAGTGTGTAGAGCCAGAGAGGCGGGGTATCTACTAATGCTAACTGCTGCCAAAAACAATAAAAGTAAAAATTAATGTTGACAGATAGACCAAACAACCTTCTTTTTTTTTTTAGCTCAAGTCATTCTTGAGATATTGAAATTAGCCAGACAAAATAAAAGAAAATGTAATGTGCGTCCAAAAAATGTGGATGTGATGCAGCTAGGGCACAAGATATTGGCTAGTGAAGCGGTACATTTTTACAATGAACATTATTCACTAGGGGGCGCTACTTCACAGATGAGTAATTATGAGGAAGGGTCATGCGGCAACTAACCATATACGTAAGTGCTTTGAGCCTACCCCAGTTCATGGGGTGCTACCACGAAGGGACACGCCCACCTAAGGACCTTATATTCCTTATCAGCCATGTGGGGTTACAATCATGCCAGGTTTCATGTGGATTGGTGAAGTCTAAGTTTATGATATCGCTGACCAAAAAAGTCGTGAGAAGAACTGTCATTACTCTGTACCGCGCAACAATCAAAGGAATACTGTGTCCCAAATAGTTGACATATATAATATAATATATTATAAACTATAACACATCAATAAGAAATATAATTTCTTCTTTGGCGCTCATGTTTTTTAATCAAATCCTGACAAAGTGCTGCACTTGCACCAGGTGCATGTAACGCTGCCCCTGACGCAGACGTCCTGATTCCTTAGATCCTCCACACACAGCAGATGGTGAGCTGCCCCCCCCCCCCCCCACACACACACACCCCCCACCACTGCCTGGACAGACATGCACTGCTAACCTTTAGTTTCCCAAAGAGACACATTTTTATAGTTTAAACTGCTGAACGCTGGTAGAGCCAACAACCAAATGCCAAGCCACCATGACTGGTCATCACCCCCATGCTTGAGTCGTGTGTGTGGTCAGACGAGAGTCTTTGCCCTAAGTCAAAGAGAGAGGCTGCTATCTAGAAAAGAGCATTTGCACTGGACCTTGTATGTACGTAACTGAATGCATCAAATTGAAAAGTGAATACCTAAGGAGTGAGTAGTGGAATTTATGCAAAAAAAATCCACTCATGAACAAATGATATGCAAAAACTGTCTCAAAAGTAGATGAAGGTGTTGCAGAAAATGAAGTATCACATACACAACCTCATGCAGTCTGCTGAATATGCAAAGTCTCACAGTCTCTCAGTCTCCGCCATCCCACATGGGCTGCTGCTGCCAGACAGAGAACTGCAATACATTCTGTTCCCGCATTCTTAATTCAACACCTCAACCCAAACTTTCCTTCATCTCACTGAGGAGTCACAAGAGACTGTTGGCTTGGAAACCCATTGGGGGACCGGCAAGGGGGTGACTCAAGGTATCCCTAGGGGAGTGTTCCAGAATGTTCTTGTCTGTACTGTGCATGTCAGGAAAATGATAGAGAAAAGCTATGCATTTGAACTCATTGAAGAGATCCACAGTGAAGACAGCCAGGGGATGTACATCATAAAGATGCCATAACTCTTCATTACACAAGTGGAATGTTCTGTCATGTCAGGCACTTTAAGACATGAGACTAAAACAAGAGTAACAAAGTCTCTGGTATAAAATATGTCTGAAGCAAAAAAAAAACGAAACTGCTGTTTTATTTCATGATTTTAATTTAATAGTCTGCAGACAGGAGCATGAAACACTATATATCAAATAACACTCAGGCAGGCTGTTACAAAACACCATCTCTCCCACGAATGCTACAGAGGAGGTGACAAAAAGTTCTTTCCACATCTTATTTTGTTCTGCACTGCAAGAGATGCAATCAGGATGTGTGAAGCTCTGTGCTTGCGAAATGCAATCAATAGTTATTCCTCTCAAAGTGGGGAAGGGCTAAGCTCCGCTTGAGTTCAGAAGTTTAGTAGACACTGCAAGAGGAAAGTGCAATTTCACTGGACTGCCCTCAATATGTACAAGAGAAACCATCACATTTCAGTAACAGCAGTTTTGTGCTTGTATATAAATAGAATCGCCTGTGGCTTTATTTAAATACAATATCCTGTTTTATTGTTTCTAAGGGCCCTTAATCATTTTATTGATGCACAATGTGCATTGCAGTCTGCAGATGTCCAACATGCTCAGAAAAGGTTAACTGGTCATCAGTCATGACACCTACTCTCACTTTAGTTGGAATGGGAGATTAAGTTATTTGTATGCCGATGTTGTTCCGAAACAAGGGATTGTCCAGGATGACCTTCCTTAATTCATGAGTAAATATCTGAGAAGCACTAAGACTGTAGTCGTCCGGCAGCACTGACATGTAGAGGTGGGTAATGCCTGCAAAGCAGTGGCAACGGAAGCCATGTGAGCGGATAATCAGGCTCAAGAAGAGGCTTTAATTGCTGTTTAAACTTGAAGGAAGCCATGCACCGAGCCCTGCTGGTGAGACTGTAGCTGCCAAATGTGAGGACCTGCCTGATGTGAGGCCGCATGCGCAAACTTTGCGACACTATTGTAGTACAACGAGCCAGGTAATGCTGGTGGTGTAGGCTACAGCATGAAGTGGAATGACAAGCGCATTTGTTTACGTTTGAAATCCACCAAGGTTTATGATGTTAAGCTTCATGTTTATTGAATTATTAGTTAAGCAGTGCATTCATTAGCCTACTAGTAACAGTAATACAACATAGCCCCATATGTTGACACTGAGCCTTATGCTGTAAACCGTTGACGAAATTATAAAACACTACGTTAAATAAACCTACATTATGCGTTAAGAGAAGCCAGATACGTTGATATTAAACCATGTATGAGAATGCACGTCTTGGATAGTTAGCCTTCTGCCGTAAACCGTTTGTGTTTGCGCATGCGGACTCACATCAGGCAGCGGCGGACTCTAGACATCCTATTGGCGGACTCACATCAGGCAGGGTCCTCACATTTGGCAGCTACAGAGACAACAGATTGCATCGTGCAACAATATGGGAAGTGGCTGTAAACAACTATCACACATTTAAAAACCTGTCAGGATGAAAAACAGTTCGGTCCATAAATATTTGGACATTGACACAATTTTCATCATTTTGGCTCTGTACACCACCACAATGGGTTTGAAATGAAACAATCAATATGTGCTTGACAACACATTTTATGTGTGGCCAGCCCCTTTTTGAGGGACCAAAAGTAATTGGACAATTGGCAGCTCCGCTATTCCATGGCCAGGTGTGTGCTATTCCCTCGCTTTTTGTCATTTACCAGGCTGTACAAGGAGCAGATAAAACGTTGAGAGTTCATTTCAAGTGTGGTATTTGCGTTTGGGATCTGTTGCTCTCAACTCTCAATATGATGTCCAAAGAGCTGTCGCTATCAGTGAAGCAAGCCATCATTAGGCTAAAAAAAAAATCGAAACAAACCCATCAGAGGGATAGCAAAAACATTAGGTGGGGTCAAATCAACTGTCTGGTACATTCTTAATAAGAAAGTACACACTGGTGAGCTCAGCCAAAAGACCCGGAGGACCATGGAAAACAACTGTGGTGGATGACAGAAGAATTCTTTCTCTGGTGAAGAAAAACCCCTTTCACAACAGTTTGCCAGATCAAGAACACTCTCCAGGAGGTAGGCGTATCTGTGTCAAAGTCAACCATCAAGAGAAGACTTCACCAGAGTCAATACAGAGGGTTCACCACAAGATGTAAACCATTGGTGAGCCTCAAAAACAGGAAGACCAGATTAGAGTTTGCCAAAAAACATCTAAAAGAGCCTGTTTTTTGGCAAAAAAAAATGATGGGAAGAGAAGAGTATGGAGAAGGGAAAGAACTGCTCATGATCCAAAGCATACCACCTCATCAGTGAAGCATGGTGGAGGTAGTGTTATGGAGTGGGCATGTATGGCTGCCAATGGAACTGGTTCCCTTGTATTTATTGATGATGTGACTGCTGATGAAAGCAGCAGAATGAATTCTGAGGTGTTTGGGGCAATATTATCTGCTCATATTCAGCCAAATGCTTCAGAACACATTGGACGGCGCTTCACAGTGCAGATGGACAATGACCCGAAGCATACTGCGAAAGCAACCAAATAGTGTTTTAAGGCAAATAAGTGGAATGTTCTGCAATGGCCAAGTCAATCACCCAACCTGAATCCAATTAACCATGCATTTCACTTCCTGAAGACAAAACTGAAGGGAAAATGCCCCAAGAAAGAGAAGGCACTGAAGACAGTTGCAGTAGAGGCCTGGCAGAACATCACCAGGGACAAAACCCAGCGTTTGGTGACGTCTATGGGATCCAGACTTCAGGCTGTCATTGACTGCAAAGGATTTGCAACCGAGAATTAAAAGTGACAATTAGATTTATGATTATGTTAGTTTGTCCAATTACTTTTGGTTCCTTAAAAAAAGAGGGCTTCATATCAAATGTGTTCTAATTCCTACACCGTGCACCTGATTTGGATGTAAATACCCTCAAATTAAAGCTGAAAGCTGAAATAAAGCACATATTGATTGTTTTCAAATCCATTGTGGTGGTGTACAGAGCCAAAATGATGAAAATTGTGTCAATGTCCAAATATTTATGGACCTAACTGTAGATGGTATAACTGCAAACTGATTGAAGTCCAAAGGCATCATGATTTATACTGTTTGAATTAAGTCTTCAGGCAACATTTAAACTGCTCATAATATGCAACACTAGCATATGTCTCTTTGTATTTTTTTTCAGTACATGTTTTACAAGTCTAAACACTGACATATGTTAAAATGACAACAAACAATTATACCCTGAATTAACAAGACATTAAGGACATTACATCTTGAAATAACAAAATATAACACTTCCCTACATAACACAATGACAAGATATTATGTTGAAATAATAATTTTACATTTTCTTTTCCACTGGTCTCAGAGCCTCAATAGCTTTGTGAGCTCTCAGCTATGAGATGGTCCTATAATCCATTCTCATTTCAGTATAAGCCTCTCCTGCTGACCTCATCACTGGTATCAGTCATCTTTTCAGGACTAGGAGGAGGCTGCTGATTGGCTCGCTTTGATCTCCACCGAACTAATTATCGGTTTGGACTTTGCTCCCATTCACTCTATTAGACTCTTTCAAAAGGCCATGGCAGTAGACCAGGTGCCTATTGATTCATTCTGTGTCCATTTTTAGCAACTTTGTCACAAAACTTCTGTTTGACTTCCCTCTTTCTAATTAAGATGCAATCGATTTCGTTAAGAGTTAAGCAAAGATCTTCTTTCTGGTCTTTATTTCGCTGGTCAGGTTAACAGTACATTCGTCTGCTTTTTTCTTTCCCTTTATTCCCTGCTTGTACCTTAATGCTCAAAACTCACGCAGGTAGATAAATGTATAAGCGTAGATGCATGGGTGGCGGTGGTGCAGTGGTTAGCGTTGCCAGCATCCAAGCCGTCAAGTTGGGTCTGATTCTTGGCTACGACAGGATGCCTGTGGAACTTACTTTGGATGAAAAACGCCTGCCATACACTGTATCTACCTTTAAATCAAAATGCAAGAAAGCATTTGGCACCCCCTTCCCCTGCGGGTATGACTCACAGCGATACCAGCATCGAAGCCTTGCATTTGGTTCCAGTGTTTATGACACATTATCATAATGGCGGTGGTGATTAGTAAAAAGAAATTCAAGAGGGCATACATGGGTATTTTTAGAGACATAATTTGATTTGTGCCTTTGACTGATTTAATTGTCTGGTACAAAACCTCTGATTTACCTGAAAGAATTAATACATATAATTATATAAAAGCATTCTAACTATGGTTTGGCATTTGAGCCAAGTGACCACAGCTAGTCCTCACACAGCACCTATGTACACTTCTCTACCTTTGCAGTTAAATAGAGATATGTTGCCATGGTATCTCTTCAGTTTGCAGTCCTGTAGTTCACAGTGGACCCCTGGAACCCTCCACATTCCACATGGCTGCTAACCTGATTATGTCCCCCTGAAGAGGCCCACTCTTCTGATGTAGTAAGCCACACACACCATTACTAAACTCTTCTGATGTAGTAAGCCACACACACCATTACTAAACTCTTCTGATGTAGTAAGCCACACACACACCATTAGTAAACTCTTCTGATGTAGTAAGCCACACACACCATTAGTAAACTCTTCTGATGTAGTAAGCCACACACACCCTTAGTAAACTCTTCTGATGTAGTAAGCCACACACACCCTTAGTAAACTCTTCTGATGTAGTAAGCCACACACACCATTAGTAAACTCTTCTGATGTAGTAAGCCACACACACCCTTAGTAAACTCTTCTGATGTAGTAAGCCACACACACCATTAGTAAACTCTTCTGATGTAGTAAGCCACACACACCCTTAGTAAACTCTTCTGATGTAGTAAGCCACACACACCATTAGTAAACTCTTCTGATGTAGTAAGCCACACACACCCTTAGTAAACTCTTCTGATGTAGTAAGCCACACACACACCATTAGTAAACTCTTCTGATGTAGTAAGCCACACACACCATTAGTAAACTCTTCTGATGTAGTAAGCCACACACACCATTAGTAAACTCTTCTGATGTAGTAAGCCACACACACCATTAGTAAACTCTTCTGATGTAGTAAGCCACACACACCCTTAGTAAACTCTTCTGATGTAGTAAGCCACACACACCATTAGTAAACTCTTCTGATGTAGTAAGCCACACACACCATTACTAAACTCTTCTGATGTAGTAAGCCACACACACCATTACTAAACTCTTCTGATGTAGTAAGCCACACACACCATTACTAAACTCTTCTGATGTAGTAAGCCACACACACCATTACTAAACTCTTCTGATGTAGTAAGCCACACACACCATTACTAAACTCTTCTGATGTAGTAAGCCACACACACCATTAGTAAACTCTTCTGATGTAGTAAGCCACACACACCATTACTAAACTCTTCTGATGTAGTAAGCCACACACACCATTAGTAAACTCTTCTGATGTAGTAAGCCACACACACCATTACTAAACTCTTCTGATGTAGTAAGCCACACACACACCATTAGTAAACTCTTCTGGTGTAGTAAGCCACACACACCATTAGTAAACTCTTCTGATGTAGTAAGCCACACACACCATTAGTAAACTCTTCTGATGTAGTAAGCCACACACACACCATTAGTAAACTCTTCTGATGTAGTAAGCCACACACACCATTAGTAAACTCTTCTGATGTAGTAAGCCACACACACCATTAGTAAACTCTTCTGATGTAGTAAGCCACACACACCATTAGTAAACTCTTCTGATGTAGTAAGCCACACACACCCTTAGTAAACTCTTCTGATGTAGTAAGCCACACACACCATTAGTAAACTCTTCTGATGTAGTAAGCCACACACACCATTAGTAAACTCTTCTGATGTAGTAAGCCACACACACCATTAGTAAACTCTTCTGATGTAGTAAGCCACACACACCATTAGTAAACTCTTCTGATGTAGTAAGCCACACACACCATTAGTAAACTCTTCTGATGTAGTAAGCCACACACACCATTAGTAAACTCTTCTGATGTAGTAAGCCACACACACCATTAGTAAACTCTTCTGATGTAGTAAGCCACACACACCATTAGTAAACTCTTCTGATGTAGTAAGCCACACACACCATTAGTAAACTCGTCTGATGTAGTAAGCCACACACACCATTAGTAAACTCTTCTGATGTAGTAAGCCACACACACCCTTAGTAAACTCTTCTGATGTAGTAAGCCACACACACCCTTAGTAAACTCTTCTGATGTAGTAAGCCACACACACCATTAGTAAACTCTTCTGATGTAGTAAGCCACACACACCATTAGTAAACTCTTCTGATGTAGTAAGCCACACACACCCTTAGTAAACTCTTCTGATGTAGTAAGCCACACACACCATTAGTAAACTCTTCTGATGTAGTAAGCCACACACACCCTTAGTAAACTCTTCTGATGTAGTAAGCCACACACACCATTAGTAAACTCTTCTGATGTAGTAAGCCACACACACCATTAGTAAACTCTTCTGATGTAGTAAGCCACACATACCATTAATGCTCATGTCAACTCAAGGCACTGTGGGGTGGGGCAATAGTCAAAAGTGATGAATTTAATGCAATAAATATATATTGCAAATGTACATTTTATTAGTGCAATACATAATAGTGTGATTTGAATGCTTTAAATATGAGTTCAATTTCAGTGATTTTAATACAGTATTATCAACTTCAATTTTAGTGAATTTCATACAGTATTATTCATACAGCATTATCAACTTCAGATAAGATATTTATTTTTTGAAGATATTTAAGGAGTGGTCTTTCTGGTCACAGATGGACTGCTGTTACATTGAGTAGACAGTGAGATGTTTTAAAGGGGTAACATATTTCTTGCTGCTTTTCAGAAAGGAAATAGTTTGTCTGTCCAAAAATCAAATGCAAACACCCTAAGTATACTTTTAGTACTTTGTACACAGTGTACTTTTTGTTTTAACTGGGGTACCTCATCTTTTAAAACTGTTCTTCATCTGCACTCCTCCAATGAAAATACATAACAACACAAGTGCTGATCTCCACAACAATCAACCAATGGAGTTGTCTGGACTTTTAGGAATAAGAATAAAGTGCCTCATTCCACTGCGCTTCATTACCTCTGCTGCTTGACTAATTAAGGACATTAAAAACCTTTTCCTCTATGTTCTCTAAGACAGGACAGCAGAAGAAACCACACCTGTAGGCTTCCCTCAATCAGCCAACATGCCAGAGAGGAATGCCGGGTGATTAATGACAAAAACAACATGTGGACAAGCGAGGGATGCACACAGAGATGGATGTGAGTGTGTGTGTGTGTGTGTGTGTGTGTGTGTGTGTGTGAGTGTGTGTGTGTGTGTGTGTGTGTGTGTGTGTGTGTGCAGGCAGCTTTGATTTCACTTTGATTTCTGTTTGCTTTCGGAACGGAGGGTTATGTGAACTGACCTAGTGAAAAAAACATCACTCAGTGTGGGCCGGGACAACAAAGAGATGGATGAGTGTGTGTGTGTGTGTGTGTGTGTGTGTGTGTGTGTGTGTGTGTGTGTGTGTGTGTGTGTGTGTGTGTGTGTGATGTCTGCTGTTTAGGAGGAGACTGCTGGAGGTCAGGGGGGATAATTTGTGTGTTATGGTGTTGCGTATTGGTGCTTTGCAGTCCATGAAAAGAAAGCTGAGAAAAAGTCAGAAAGACCAGATGGTTTTTTTTTTTCTCTTCTTTTTCTTCTTAAAAACAGAATGTGTGTCCAGCCCGGCAGTGGAAAGAGATTAAAAAGGCATCTGATAGTTTGAAATATTCACCCACTTCCTCAATGGAACACATTCTAAACCAAGTTGATTTATACTTCAGGACGTTGTTCACATAAGACTTTAAAAGGACATCATGTACGAAACGATTGATCCATTGACTTGCTGCTGTCAGATGATCAGTCTTCATTCATTGTCTAATCTGTCTTGTTTAGATATGTGCCGATGTTCCTGGGCGGCAGTGGTACAGGAGGTAGTGAAGTCGTTTAGTAATCAGAAGGTTGCTAGTTCGATTCCCTGTCAAAGCGTCCTTGAGCAAGACATCGAACCCGCTAATTGCTCCTGATGTGCAGTGTGCCATCAATGTAAAAGGTGTATACATTATAAGTCGCTTTGGATAAAAGCGTCTGCTAAATGACAATATATGTTCTTCATTTGACGTCACAGGTCACCCCTGGATACCACCAAATTGTACCTGAAATGGTTGTCATGGTTACAAAAGGACTTCAGTTTTCAGCAACCAGAAGACTAAGGTCAGTATGATTTGCTTTACTAATGCCTTGTGGATGAATGTTTCACGGTCAAGTAAGTTTCTTTATTTGTGTTCACATTGCATTGGCAACCTTGTATACAGTATCTCATGATTTGGGATTGCTTCATCATGTGAATACTGATGGCTAATGAGGTGTATAAAATGTGGCTTTGCTGGCTGATGAGAAACATACTGATGGCAGTATCACCCTAATGTTTTTCATGGTCATAAAACACATTAAGTGCTGTTGTGTAGACCTTTCCCCCTGTTTGTCAGTCATGTATGTAGTAATTACATTATCAATGAACTGGACTTTAATAATCCTTACTTAATAGGACAGTGCCATCAATCTGCCACTAATTAAAGATTGCTATGTGTCAGGAGTTGTAGTTAATTGCTTCTTCCACAAGACTAATGCCACATATTTGGAACAAATAAATAGAATTGTCATAACTGTTTTTGAATGTATATAAACAAAATAAATAAAAGAGGCGTCCAAAATGGAATAAGACTTTAACTGATGGGACCCTGGCCTGAGATCAGAAGTTACCCTCTCAAAGTCCTCATCTCCTCTGTTCTCAAACTCCCTCCAGCACCCCAGCAATGCTCTCAGACCTGCCCCCACACTGACAGGCCTTCAGTCAGATAACACACACACACACACACACACACACACACACACACACACACACACACACACACACACACACCCACACACACACACACACACACACACACACACACACACACACACACCAATTCAAAACTCTTCTGTGAAAGAACACTAACAGGTCTTCCGTCAGATAACAACCCTCTCCAGTTTAAGCCCCCAGGGAGAATAGAATGAAAAATACATTACAGTCCCTCAGCCTTCAAACGCCCAAGAAAGCAGAGCACACTCTTTGTCAGTTACATGTCAGTGCGGTAATCTTGATCCAATCCAATTCAAAAAGCTTCTGTGAAAGAACATATTGTCTCTCTTACACACACATACGCGCACACACACACACACACGCACACACACACACACACACACACACACACACACACACACACACACACACACGCACACACACACACACACACACACACACGCACACACACACACACACACCAATTCACAACGCTTCTGTGAAAGAACATATTGTCTCTCTTTCACACACACACGCACACACACACACACACACACACACACACACACACACACACACACACACACACACACACACACACACACACACACACACACACACACACACACATTTATTCAATATAGCTTCATTGGCATGACATGAACTCAGTTTGTATTGCCAAAGAATTTCTAATTATACAGGTAGTTAAACACAACCTAACCTAATATATATAGTGTGTGTGAGTGGGTTTTGTTTCTTTTAGTGCTTCACTGATCAAGCACTCTCTCTCGCACACACACGGCCACACAGACTTTCACATACATCTCTCCTTCTACACACAGACATTTGTTCTACTCTCCCAGTTCTGTTCCTCTCCCCCTCTTGTATACCAGATTATTCTCCCAAAGTGTGCAATTTTCTCTTAGCAGGCAGCAAGCTCTGGATGGATGGACCTGTTTTTTATCCTGTCCTTTCCTCCCCTCTCCTCTCCTCTCCTCTCTTCTCCTGTCCTGTCCTCCCCTCCACTGTCATCTTCATAAGCTTCATTAGCTGGGTCAGAACGGTCAGCTCTGCCTCATCCTCCACCCTCTTCCCCCCAGGCCTCTTACAGTCAGATACCAGGAGGAGAGAGCAATGCTGAGTTATTTTTATTGAAGTGTTTGGCCACGAATGAGGCAGTTCCAGCACGACCTGTCTATATTAGCTTTTTTGAATGGCTTCCATTTGCAGTCATCAGGAAATCAGCACAATTGAGGAACCTTTTGGTCTGTCACATTCAGTTCCCCTTCTGGAATCCACTATTCTAATCCAATACACTTTGGGTCCAATTCAGTGAATCGCTCCTCATGGTCCTCCTCCAGCTGTCCATTCAGTGTGTGTGTGTGCGCTCAAAACAACTCCAGCATGTGTGAACAGTCCTGGCTCTGTAAATGGCAAACAAACATAGCATGCTTGGACCCATCCATAACCAATCCCAGCTAACCAACACGTTGCTTGAGAAGCACAGATGGGTGAGTTGCAGGGACGTGCACAGGAATTTTGAAGGGCAGTTGCTGGAAAAAAGGGGCAACACATTATTTTTTGTCACAGCCGCTGCTACGCCCCCGTCATCTGATCATTTTGCCAATATCATTTTAAGCTCTCAGGAACCCCCGCTGCCACGGCCCCGTCATCTGATCGCAAATTTTGCCAATATCATTTTAAACTCTCACTAACCGCTGCTGCCACGCCCCCGTCCCCTGATCGCAAATCGGAGGGGCAACTTCAGTTGAGGAGGGCAAACGGGCAGTTGCCCGAGCAACCTTAGCCCACTCCTGTGCACGTCCCTGGTGAGTTGTAATTTGATTGGCTGTTGAGCTCAAATGTTAACAACCGTAAGTGGAAACACCTTCACTTTTACGTTACAGTTTTTCTCAATTGTTTACACACAAAAACTGGAACTGCTTTAGACCAAGATGTCAATTGTAAACCATACTTTCTTCAAAACACTACACACAATCCTCTCTATTTTTGCACGCCTCACCAATGCCCAATCTCCTTGTGTTCAGACAGAACACACTGCCATTCAAATCTCAAAGCTTCCATTTCCAACGCTTTTGCAATTTGCAATCAAAGCTTTAATAATAATCATAATAATAATAATAATACATTTTATTTATAGGGCGCCTTTCAAGAGACCCAAGGTCGCCTTTAGCAATATAAGGGGCCACAGGTAAGCTCCTGGTTTGGAGAACAATGGATGGCAACATTGAAGTGAAAGGTGATCAGAGAGGCAGAGTGAGAGTAAGAGGAGGAGGAAGATGAGGAAGGGCAAGTAGGAGAGCCATTATCTCAAGTGTTTCACAGCACTGTGTTGGTCTATTTTTTGATACAATATTGTCATGTTTGTTTCAGAGAGTTCTTGAGGTAGAACACGATGCAGCCTAGTTTTCTTGTCCTTTTTTGTTTTACATTTTTCTTTTTGTTGACTGTACTGGCCTATTTTCTATTGTTTGTTCTGTGCAAATCATTTACACATCTAGTTGTGTTTGCTGTGATGTATAGGCTACAGCCCCTTTGAAGAAATATTTCTGTTGTCACTGTATTTTTGTGTGTTGTTTTATATTTGAGTAAAAACATTATACATTTATATTTTACAACAGGAGTAAGTGTACAGAAACACTAAACATGAAAAGGCATAGTGCTTCTGATAAGGCCTTCATATTGGTGTTTTCCCATTCATAGTAGTGTTTTCCATTGAGCATATGAGTGTTCAATTGGTGCTTAGAAGTGTTTACTCATATGTGGTCTGTGTGTGTCATTTGAACACAAAATACCATTTTGAGGAGACATACAGTGACATTGTTTTTAACGCAAGGTAGCATTTTGCAGGAGATTATGTAGTGTTTTGCGTTTTGTGTGTGTGTGGTTTTGGGATTTGAGTTTAGAGTTTTAAGAAGATGAAGTATGCTTTTCAAAAAATGTGTGTAAGCAATTAAGGAAAACTGTAATCTTCTCGGTCTTGCCCTTATGTATGAAAATGCTTCATGCCATTTGAGTCCGTGGATTCAGGCTCCCCTGACAGTGTTGGTTAAACCAAACCAACAGGTAAGTTAGCAGTGGAGGGATTTAGCAAGGAAGCCAGGCCAGACTCTAAAGCTGACCCAGAAAGAGACTGTAAATCCATTCCATACGTCTGTTTTTTTCCAGTCAGCCCTAATGTAAAGCCCTTTAGACACCCAATGCTTTTAAGCACTGCTGCTTTTAATTTGGTTCCTGCCTGTTTCACAATATGCCGTGTGTAGTGTTGCTTTCCTTACCAAAGGTCATGGGTAAGATTTGCATTTAGAATGCTCCTTTACTTTGAACTTCGTCAGATTGGTTGAAGTTGGTGGAAATCACGCCTCCACTCTGTGTCGACTAGTCCCAGCCGCACAGACAGAGGTTGGCAGGGGTACAAACATTGAATGGGCAAAGACACACAAGATCTAAAGGGGTTATGCAGTCTATTCACAATGCCCAATGCCCAGTTACTCTCCAGGTGTTCATGAAAGATAACTATAACCAGTACCATGGGCTTTCTGACATGTATTGTGCTAGGGCTCAGCATGTTTTAATGACCTGGAGGGCAAGAAAATAGTGAAAAAAGCCTTGTAGAATGAATTAACACAAAATCACAATAAACAAACTGCAGTTTGTATTTTCACATGATGATGGTGCGTGCAAGCTGCTTTCTAGCATACAGAATTCGGGCATGGCTGTTTTGGTTTCTGGCAATTTAGCACGAAACAAAGAGTTCCTTTGGCCACCCTCTTCCAATTTCTTAATATCTCATTTTCATGCAGCACAGGTCGCTAATGCCCACAAGCATGAATCTGGCAGTGTGTTGGCCGGGCCTGGGTAATTACTGTAAAATGTGGTGTTTTGTTATTCTAATTAGGGGGCCTGTTTCTTGCTGGTGATGGAGACCACCAGAGTAGCCTGCAGCCAGGGAATACTGGGGGCTGTGGGGAGAGAAAGAAATGAGTGTGTACGAGATCTTTTGGACATGAGGACACACACAGCAACAGACTTTTGAGGAGAGTTTGTTTTTTATTTATCTAAGTAGTTTAGGGAGTTTAAACAAGAAAGGGGGGAGAGTGGCTTAGCTGAGGGGTGAACCCTGATCCGTGTTAGATCTCCTGATCAACATTTACATTTCACTGCAGAGGACTGACACCATGGTATTTGTGTAAGAAACACACAGACTCTTTGCAGGACTTAATAGAATAGGATTTTCAGTATGTGAAATCTACTAAACAGATTTTTATTTTACTAAACAAAGCTTAAAAACACAGGCAATGAGTATTGTGTACTGTAGTTATACATTTCTAGTAAATTATCTAAAGCGTTCATTTATCTAGAGTTCATCTGGAGTTCCTTTCTTGGAAAAACGGCTCAAAACATGTAATGTGACCCATGATTGCATAAATAGAACTGTGCTGGTCACTCTGTTTCTGTAAAATCGAGTGGAATCAGCTGTAGTGAGTCTTGGAAAATTTGTGAATTCAATAGTCCACGTTATTACAAAATCATAGGTCCGAGATGATACCCCTGTAGATGCATGACCAGTGAGAACATGACTACGCTTAGGGCATC
>NC_137918.1:23557389-23564889 GCF_963457725.1 Sprattus sprattus | reverse complement strand
GGAATTGAGGGATGGCTAATTTAATCTCTGAGACTTCTAATCTTAAGAGGAACCTACAGGCCCTCCAGGATTGACACAGTGGCTCCCAAGCTAAGTCTAGCATGGGGTCTGCCTGCTCCCTGCCTGATCCTATTCCTGAGTTGGCTGGCCTCCCGCTGGTCAAGCTCCTGTGCTACTATCCTGATAGCTTCCAGGCTCCCTACGCCAGCTCATGTGCCTCTATCCTGCTAGCTTCCAGGCTCCCTACGCCAGCTCATGTGCCTCTATCCTGCTAGCTTCCAGGCTCCCTACCCAAGCTCCTGTGCCACTATCCTGCTAGCTTCCAGGCTCCCTACACAAGCTCCTGTGCCACTATCCTGCTAGCTTCCAGGCTCCCTACGCCAGCTGGTACCCCAGGTGGTTTGGCTGGGTCAGCTTGGCTTCTCTGTCTGCTGGCCAACAGACTGCTAGCCTTCAGTCAACCTCCCAGAATACAAGTAGCCACGACTCAGAAACTTTTTCCACATGCTCCACACAGCCCTACAGCAAACCGTGTCATTGGAGGAGCTACAACAGGAATGGTGGATCCATCAACGGCACGAGGGGAATCTTGGCATTTTGAATGGCAGTTGCTCTGCCCTGGAAAAAAGGTGCAACACATGAATTTTTGTCACCACCGCTGCCACGCCCCTGTCATCTGATCGCAAATTTTGCCAATATCATTTTAAACTCTCACTAACCGTTGCTGTCACGCCCCCGTCCCCTGATCGCAAATTTTGCCAATATCATTTTAAACTCTCACTAACCGTTGCTGCCAAACCCCCGTCCCCTGATCACAATTATACATATTTCCTTCGGAGGGGCAACTTCAGTCGAGGAGGGCAAACGGGCAGTTGCCCGAGCAAACTTAGCCCACTCCTGTGCACGTTCCTGCCCCGGCACCCCAACCATCAGCACCCCTGCAGCCTCCTCACTCTCCTCCTGACCTCCAGTCAGACCCAGTGCAGGGCCACATTCCTGGAGAGGTCAGAGGTCACAGCCCAGGGTTGAGAGGTCACAGCCCAGGGTTGAGAGGTCACAGCCCAGGGTTGAGAGGTCACAGCCCAGGGTCGAGAGGTCACAGCCCAGGGTTGAGGAGGGCCGACCAGCACGGGAATGAGCCCGCCCAGCTCACTTAAAAGAATTTGTCCCAGAGTTCCATGTGTGGGTTTCCAGCTGTCCTTGTGATTGGGGAGGATGGAAATGTTGTGTACACACAATTAAGTATACACAGGATCCACACACCCTCAAACATACATACTATGCCCACACCATTGGAGTATGACTGTAGGGGAGCTGTTTGATACGAGTAGGATAGGTTAGGTTTGTTATGGTGACAGCTGCTGGGTTTTGGGGTGTGTGCATGCTTTGTGGTGCATGTGGCAGAATCCCGTAAAAACAGTAAAGCTGTGTACTGGACTATTGCTTCCCTGTTTTAACACAATAGTACCCCATTAATGCAGCTGTTATGATATCCTATTAAAGGTGCAGGCCACGGTTCGAATCTAGTACACTTTTTGACAAATTCAGCAAATTGTCCTTTACTGTCTATAATGTCTGTCCTGTTTGCGCGCTCAGAACTAAAAACTCCAGTGTCCGTAAATAGTCCTGGGACTATAAATGCTAAACAAACAAAACATCAACTCATTTCTTCAGGAGCACAGAACGGAGGGGGGTAATTTGATTGGCTGTTGACCTAAACAAACAACATTCACCAGAATCACAGACTGTACCTTTGAGGCTCTTCCTGATTGACCCCAGGCTCATAACTAATACAATAAACAGATGACACTTTTCCCTATTCAGCTCAAAACACATATTAAATACACAAAAGCCGGAATGTCCCTCTGCAAGCTACTGGGGGCTGGCTCTTCACACAGGGACCCCCAAGACATTCTCTCTCTCTCTCTCTCTCTCTCTCTCTCTCTCTTTCCCTCTCTCCCTCTCTCTCTCTACCTCCTCTCTCTCTCTCACTCTCTCTCTCCTCTCTTTCTCTCTCTCTTTCCCTCTCTCTCTCTTCACACAGGGACACCCGTCCACATCCCAGCCAGGGGCCATGACTCCTGCATCCACACTCCAGTCACACACACACACACACACACACACACACACACACACACACACACACACACACACACACACACACACACACACACACACACACACACACACACACACACACACACACACACACACACACACACACACACACATACATACACACACACACACACACACACACACACACACACACTCTCTCTATAACACACACACACAAACACACACACACACACACACACATACACACACACACACACACACACACACCCACACACACACACACACACATACACACACACACACACACACACACACACACACACTCTCTCTATAACACACACACACAAACACACTCTCTCTATAACACACACACACACACACACTCTCTCTCTATAACACACACACACACTCTCTCTATAACACACACACACACACTCTCTATAACACACACACTCCAGTCAGCGTGAGAAAAGACAGTTCCAGCAGCCGGCCCCCCTGAGGGGACGGGGGACACTGGGAGCCGGCCCCCAGGGACCCCTCTGTGTAAACCGCCCGCATGTTTAGTAATCAACGGGGATTCATACACAATGTCAACCTGAGGCCAAGAGGATGTGCATATGTGTGTCTCACTTTGTCTTCGTGTGTATATTTGCAGTGGCTAAGCATGTGTGTGGTGGGTGAGATTTGTTTTTATGTGTGTGTATGTACGTATGTTTCACATAGCTCTGAAATTCAATGGATACATTTCACTTTGTTTTGATCATGAAGATATCATCACTCAGTGCATGTTCCATTTATTAAAACACAACAATAATCAGATCAGCTTAATCTGACAGAAGATGAGGAACATCACATACTTTACGTCGACAATCTCAATCACAGCAGAAGAGCAAAATATCATAGCATCAGCCCCAAGCTGGATAAATATGTCCAAAATGAAAAAATATATTTATATCTGGAAGAAATATTAACTCTCATGGTTGGTCAATGCATTCGTTTTGCCAGATTAAAAATATCCCTCTTTAAAGACCTCAGGCAATGAAATTTGATGGGTCCTGGTGGGGGACTGATGGCTGTCTGGATGCTTCTCCCAAACAGACCCCCAGATTAAGCCTCCGTTCAAACTCCTCATGCAAAAAAATGAATATTTTGCTGCCTAGCTCCAGGCATTTCCCTTAATCTTGATGGAAAATCTCATAGCTTCCTGGCTGATGGGGCAGGATTCAACGCTGTTGACATTCATGGGTCACATAGGGAGCTTTAGCCGCCTCAGACTCCCTGAAATTTTTAGCTGTCGATGGAGGTGTGTTGTGTGCAGTGGCATGCGTTTCATATCCCTGTTCCTGGAAGGAAAGTTTATGTAGTCTGATAGGATCTTCCACATGTGTGTCTTTTCCCGTGTAAAGCACTTTTCATAAACATCACCTCACCTGGTACAATTCACAATTATTTTCATGAGTGTGATTGTGGACTACATACATGTGCTTGGACTATCTGAATGTGGATACGCCTTCCCAGACATCAACTTTCGAATATCAACTTGCTCAGTGAGCCAAATTGAAATGTATTTCTATGGAGAGACTCAGTGGAGCAGGTTTAGGCAGGAGGCAGAGGAGCAGAGAGGCTTTCTCTTATCTAGCCAGGTTTAGCCTCATCACAGTGACTTTGATACATTTAAAGTGTGAGAAAGTGAGAATTAGAGCAATGTGTGACTTTCATTTGACATTTCTATGCCAATGATTCAATTAGGAAAATAAAGTTTACGGACACTGGTTTCAGTTCCTGATATTTTTATCATATTTCACCCAGGCACAAGATTTGGTCTGTGGCTCAAATAATGATCCTCATCTCCCCAGAGGTTAAACCTTAAAATTGACCTTTGTACACACACACACACACACACACACACACACACACACACACACACACACACACACACACACACACACACACACACACACACACACACACACACACACACACACACACACACACACACACACACACATACATACATAAATAACAACAATTGTCATATGAATAGTATTCCTAGTTATGCATCAACATGTCCTGGTCTTATTTGTAATGTATTTTTATTTCATTTTTGTAAATCATAATGAACAATGTAAAGTGTATAATGATGTTATGTCAAACACCAACGCCTAAATAAAACTTGAATTACCAAAAAAAAATGGACCTTTGTATTACTCTGCAGGGACAGTGTTTGTCATAGATCAGAGAAGAACTAGCATGCCTCAGCTGGGTCTCCAGCATGCAGGCACACCACAACTGGTTCCATGAGTTCAGTAAGGTGCTATGCTAATGCCTGGTCTTATGCAGGCACACCACAACTGGTTCCATGAGTTCAGTAAGGTGTTATGCTAATGCCTGGTCTTATGCTAATGAGTACCGCCATGTGGAAAAAGAGGGGTTATGGCCTCTACAGTTGGGTTGCCATAGCTTAGAATGAATTGGCATCAACACAAAGGGAAATGTATTCTTTATCCTTTTCTCTCTCACAGTTGTGTTTGTAACTAATCCTTCAGTCATTCTTTTTGCAGAAAAAATGGAGCCTACATTTCCAGTTCATAAGAGAGGAAAGGCTTTAACATGCCAAGGATACAGACATGAATGTGTTTTTTGGCTTTTAGTAGTTGTTTGCACATCCATCATGTGTTGGTGTTTGTTGGAACACTGCCCAGTAAACCAACACCGTAGGTTTGGGCTCTCCCTGCTACTGCTGCCCCCAAACTGTTTCATCCCTGATCTTCAGTGCCAGGTTGGCTGTGTGAAGGGTCATTTAAATACATGCTAGGTCCAGAAACAATGGCCTGCATGGGTCTTTTGGGTTTGGCTCAGGTTGCGTTTGAGGGCTTGTTTTTGAAGTCTTGTTGTTGTTGTCTGTCTTTGTGTGCGTATGTATGTCTCAGAGATAGCAAGAAGGGTTTGAGCAGAAGCGGAGAAGAAACACCATTAGAAAGATACCAACATTGCCTCTGGCCTAAAGCACTTTACTGGTAACAATGTGCCTTGAGCCATGTTTACTTTCACTCGACCTGTTCCTCACTAGGAATGGACCGGTGGAGGGTTGTCTAAGGATCTATGTGCTGAGAATGCTGTACTTGTGATATACTCATGAGCTCTGTGAGTTTGTTCTGTCCTTGTATCTGTATAGGCATCACATGCCCTCACCTCCAAATTACACAACCACACTTTTCTCAAAGAGTAACAGACTGGTTGACTCAAGATGTATCTAATTTGCCCTCAAACTTGTTTTACCTAGAGCCAGAGTTATCATAAGGAATGTATACTGGGTGAGTTTAACACGCCAATTCAAATATTTTGGCAAGAAGATATACTTTAGTTTCATAGATTACCACAAAAATGTAAGAAGTAAAATAAACATAGTAGGTTCCTTACACAAGTAGTCGTGCTGTGTCAAGCCCTAGGAACTAATGAGTTTATAACTTCCATTTTGGCGTTATGAACTTCCTTCTGTGTTCAGACCGATGATTCTCCATGTCCTCTCCCCGGACGTTACTTAGCCTCTGAAGGTGACAAGAGCAATCCATCAAGGCCATCGAAAACAAATGAAGATTTATACCCGTTCTCATCGCACTGCAATGATGGATGACACTTTTATTGCTTTTAACTACAGGGGTTGTGATCAATGAATTTGAGTTTCTATCACCCTCACCACAAACAATTTGTCCTTAGCGTGAATGCCTCCACTGCTGCCAAGATCTCAGATAATACACAGCTAAACAGTGAGAGGACAGAAGGGTTGTTTCCACTACTCTTGAAGTACAGCACATCACATCTGTCTTGGTATAGAAGCTAACGATGAACAAACAAAGACTACTGCTGGAGAACTACCAGATAGACAAATGGGCAGGACACAGATAGCAGCTACTATTGTGAGTTACCCCCTTCCACTCTCTGTCCCTATGGGCACATTCATCTTTCATCTGTATGTTTCTATCCACAAATACAGGACTCCTTACTTGTGATTTATAATATAAATATAATAATATCATTTGAATGAACATACTAGGATTTGTACAAATTAATGTCTATTGTGTATAATGTAAATATATACTTTATAATAAGTACAAATACATCATACTTTGCCTGAACACTTGTCATAAAATGTGAAATGTGGAAAAAGTGTTAAATCTGCATTTGTGGATTATCCAACCCCCCACCTGGTTGTGTTGTCATTGAACAGTATCAAAAGCTATGTGTTTTCTCTTTTCTGGGACTCTCTCTGCTTGAGAGCTGGGTCTCCACTTTCAAGTAGGTACAAAATGTTTAGACCTGGGTGCTGGGTGTGTTCGAGTTTATCTAAACACAAAAAGGAGATTTACACCACACGCATCATACCAGCCACCCCCTGAAACAACCCAGATGCAAGGACAGATAGAACACTAATTATTTCGATGAGGACTGGCAGAGAATGTGGATGACTACTGTGGATTGAAATATGTTTGTCCAGGCATCTGCACAAGTGAAGTGAAGATGGCTTCACGATCAAGTCAAAATTGCTGGATGCACTGCAAATTTTCAGTATATCAAGACAAACTTGGAACACTCACAGCCGTCTTCTTTGCACTTGGTGAGCTGTTTTCCATCTTTAATTGATATTGCTGAATCTTATTGTAATTAAACAAGGGTAATTATTTACCAAGCTTATATTTCATGCAATCTGAATTTGCAGTAGGAACTTCTTCCATTGAGAATAAATATTGGTGTGCATTGTGAGAAGCACCCAAAAGAGAGCAAAGAGCAAAAATACTTCTGTATATCCGTATTTCAATTGTGTGGCTCTATGAGTATGAGTAACATTATTTTTAACTAAGAAAGAAAGAGTACAGTGCACTGCACTGGTGCCTAGCAGAAGTGAATCCACAGGGGCTCTTTGGCAAAAGAGGTCATATGTCGTCAAATAGAGATGAAGAGGCAGGACACTCACACAATTTAAAAAGCCTTCATTCTGATGGGTTCTAAAAGCCTTCATTCTAATGGGTTCTAAAAGCCTTCATTCTAATGGGTTCCAAACATATCTTAACATTAATCTATTAACATATCTTAATATTAATCTATTTATTAATTGTTATTCATTATTATTTAGCTGTGGAAGATAATGTTCACAGCATCCTACGTTTTTTAGCTGTCTGTTGCTGCCTCTACTGTCTCGTTGTCTTTGTGACAATGACAATAAAGTACTTTGAACTTTGAACTTGAACTAACATGTGTGTACGCGTTTCTTCTTCTCTGTGCCCTCATCAGGATACAGAGAGAGTGAGCGCCTTAGAGAAGCCAGGATGCCTAGGCATGTTGTTTTTCGGTAAACTTACCCTAGAGGGACCATTCTATTGACATAAACAGAAGTAAATGAGAGCAGGGACGTGCACAGGAGTG
>NC_137918.1:23527389-23552389 GCF_963457725.1 Sprattus sprattus | reverse complement strand
TCACAGCTCCACCCAAAGGGCGGCTAATGGACCACCTCCAAGGTGTCTTAGTTAACACTTTTATCATTATCATGATCTCAGGTATGCACACAAGGGGCCAAATATACACCATAAATCTTACACTCCTGCCCGCTCACTGAGATCCTCCTCAGCAGGCCTACTGCACGTCCCTAAGGCGAACCTCAGCACCCTGGGAGAGAGGGCTTTCAGCTACATCGCCCCCAAGTTATGGAATTCACTGCCAGACTACATCAGACACTGTGACTCAATTACTGACTTTAAAAGCAGACTTAAAACTAATTTCTTCAAGATAGCTTATGGACTGACTGACTGACTTTTATTTTTCTTATTTTTATTTCTTTCTATGAGATGATTGTTATTCTAACAACCTGTTTGTGAAGTGACCTTGGGTGTCATGAAAGGCGCTTTAAATAAAAATGTATTAGTATTATTATTATTATATATCTATGAAATTAGGACTCAGTCATGGGAACTGGGGAGCAGATTCTGGATTTATAGCAGAGGGCTTCTTCTGCCCAGTAATACACCAGGCTTTGGAGGACACAGAGTATAGGACGGGGCAAACTGGTAGAAAGGGCCATAAACACAGCTCATCTCCCTGCGCTGCTGTCACATATTTAGCAGATTTCAGAGGATACCCCTTAAGGCTTTTCAAATAGAAATGCAATAACTGAATGATTACGGTGGGGAAACGGCATCTTTGGATCATCTGTTTTGGATTGTCTGCATCAACCGATAGATAGCAGAAAATCACAATGAAAACAAATGATTGGGGAGAGATTTACAGATGGTTGGGAGGGGGTTAACTTTTAAAAAGTTTTAACTCTGGAGGACATGTTAGTTTTCCTATCGTTCAGAGATAGAATGATAATATTACAACTGATGTAGGCCTTGACGTCAAAACTTTTCACATGAGATAGAAGAGGACTGCACATTAAAACAAATTAAAATGAAATCAGTATTATTTTGAAAACGAGAAATCTTGTAAAGGAGAGTCAGTTTAGATTCCATTGGTAAAACTAGAGAAAACAAGGAAAGGATTGAGTCTCAACATAAGTCATACAGTAAATGATTAACCAATCGGACAGGTTCATTTGGACATGGAATAATGATCACAGCGCCTACAATAGAAGCTAACCCATTCAGACAGTTTGCAGGCAATGTTTGTATCAAGAATGATATGGGAAATGTCCCACTATTCTCAAGGGTAACAGACTATATTGTACCAGATGGTGAAAAGCATTTAATTAGTTTTCCATATACGGTATATTAGGTATACGGTTAATTTGGTAAGGCCTGCCCTACTGGTCGAACATAGCCACTAACCTATGCCCTGCTGACCCTCATTAAACAGCTTTAACTCTGTCTGTTGATGCTGAGATACCCAGCGCTAATGGCAATGCCAAGATGAATCAGGCCCACTGAATCCAACTATCCCCCTCCCTTTTCATGCAAAGCTTTCTTCAGTGCGTCTGTGTTTGAGTGTGTGTGTGTGTGTGTGTGTGCAAAATGAGCCATGTTTGAAAGGGGCTTATGTAACAACTCAAGTACTAATTTCCAAGGTTGACACTCAGTGCAGCAGCAGACATGAGGATTCAGAAGCATAATGACCACTGCAGGATCACATGTTCACACATGACTGCTGATCTGTACTTACTGTAATCAGCTATTCACATGATGTGCCGCTGCTATGCTTTGCCAGGTCCACCAAGCACTGTTTTGTCTTTCCAGAGATTTACCACATTGATTACAAGTTACAATTATTAAACATAAATATATTTATAAATCCCAAGGCCAAATATATAAGAATATATGTCGCTTAAAGGTTTTGCCTTACTTCAAAACATGTATAGGCTAACTGCAACAGGGGAGAGCAGTTATTAACATTTACATTTAGTCGACTCTTTTATCCAAAGCGACTTACAAGGATGTATATACATTTTACATCTACACTGATGGCGCACTGCACATCAAGAGCAATTAGGGGTTCAGTGTCTTGCTTGAGGACACTTCAACAGGGAATCGAACTAGCAACCTTGTGATTAACGAAACGACTTATCTAGCTCCTGTACCACTGTCGTCTTTACATTGTAATATTTTCTGCTTTGCGTCGTATTTTGCCTTGTTGCTTAATGTTGGCAGACTGCTTTAATTTTAACATATGTGCAACATACACCTCTTGTTTCTATATTTACTTCACTAATTCAAACACAGAAGTCTTACTTTCTCTCTCTAATTTTCATCTAAATGCAATGAGTGCCACTGGGGACAATTATAACATGTAGGGGACAGTTGTAACAGTGGCAGAGAACAATTGCGACTTACAGTTTGAACCCATTATTCAACTTAGGTATTCAACACAACATTGTAATGGATACGTTTTTTTTCAGTAGGTTGGTGGTCTTAACAACATTGGTTTTCAAAAGTCAATGAGACATTCTCTTAGTGTCACATTGTCGCTGCAGCTTTGCTGCCAGTAACTATAGGGCTTTATACAACACTGTTATTTTTTCATTAGTAGGTGTCTATCTGTAGCATGCTGTTGCCACCACACATGTGTCTAGTTTCATACGATAGAGGGGCTGAAAAATCAAGCTTGTTACACAGCTTGTCCTGTTACAGCTGTACTTGGTTTGCGCTGGTTCCATTGAGGGAGCGCAAGTGAAGTTCTGAGGGACTGCAACTGACAGATCTTTTGGTAGTTATGTAGCGATGGATTGTTTGTTTATTTTAAATAACTTAATGGTTTTAAACAATTTCAAATTATTTCTGAGATATGTAAAATGTTTGTGGGTGATCTGCTATCATCCCATCTAAGACGGTCCCTGAACTTATATATAATTCATACCCCCATCAGAAACCTTATTCAATCGGTCGCCCACCTCACCCCACCAATGAGTCCAACCATGTGTGTTAAGACTTGGGTTGGCCATTGCACGGCATCACTGCGAACATAAGCCTACATGTCTGCCTATAATAACTGTCTCCATCGGGGCCTCATCATGAAACAGGCTGTGTATTTAAGATATTCGCAATAAAACTGATTTCATCTAGGTGTCAAACATATAGTTAATTAAAGGACTGGAAAAGGGCCTGTGCAGACTGTATTTATGTACGAAGATCATTCATGTAGCCAAAATATTTGGCATAGGCTGTAATGAACTATTCACAAACGTCTACTGAAAAACTACTTCTGCGTTCCAAATCCTATTGGCTCACCATGCTGTCCTTATTGAAACACATCAATGTTACATAGGAGCAGCAGTTCTATACATTTCTGATTTTCCTCATCAACACGAGGTAAAATAACTACGCCATAATCAGAGAAAATTAGATTCAGAACTATCGAAATGTTATGCTGAAAATGTAGGCCCCGTCACGGATATCGCCGTACCATTAGTAGAGATTCATGAGCGTTGAACAAGAAACAGCGCTCTCCTGTGGGCATTCCTGGAATGACAATAATTACACCTCGCGTCATCGAATTCACTTGTAGTGGAGGAGGAGACCGTATTCACCAAGCTGCTCCAAACTGAGATTTCCTAATCTAGCTTCAGAAGATGCCACCAGTGGAGTATGAACAACCTCTCTCCGGAGTATGAACAACTGGTCTCTAATGAACTCCTAAAGCTTGAATAACGTGGAATTTGGCTACCTCAAACAACAGAACAAAAGATGATAAAAGTATAGCAGGGAACGAAGAGCTTTTAAGATGAATGCATTTTTTAAAATCAATTTTCAGTGAAGATCTGGAAACAGTTTTTTTTTTTTTTCATTAATAGTATGAATACGCACACCGTTCTTGCGCAAACGGCAAAGGTATGGGATATCAAAACTATTGTTGTAGGAAGACGTCAATAACAGCACATTTTTATGTGCATAAATACGGGAGTAATGTTAACGGTGACATGAACTGGCCAATATTTTATGTTGGAACAAACCTGTAAAGTTTTCTGTATGGAGTTTCAAAATGACATATACTAAGTTATTGAACGACAGCAATGAAGAAATTTACTCACTGGATGCAGACAATGCGACCATTTTGGACCACTTATATACCAACACCAGTAACAGTACCTGTAAGAACGTTACCCTGGACCCCCAGGTTATTGGTGTCGGTCTCTTTCTGGCAGCATTTATTTTGGTGGCAATCATTGGAAACATATTGGTCATTCTGTCTGTTGTTTGCAACAGGCACTTGCAGACTGTTACAAACTTCTTTATTGTTAACTTAGCAATTGCGGACTTACTCCTCAGCATAATTGTGTTGCCGTTCTCCGCATCCTTGGAGATCCTGGGATGCTGGGTCTTCGGCCGGATTTTTTGCAACATCTGGGCAGCCGTGGACGTGTTATGCTGCACTGCATCCATCTTAAGCCTCTGCATAATCTCCATAGATCGGTACATTGGTGTGAAGCACTGTCTGAAGTATCCGGCCATTATGACAGAGAGAAAGGCTGGAGTGATACTCGTGGTGGTCTGGGTGTCATCTATGGTTATTTCGATCGGACCACTCCTGGGATGGAAGGAACCGGCACCCGTGGACGAGAGCATCTGCAGTATTACCGAGGAGCCGGGCTATGCCCTCTTTTCCTCCTTATTTTCGTTCTACCTCCCGCTTATGGTCATCCTTGTCATGTATTTTAGAGTGTACATAGTAGCTCGTAGGACAACCAAAAGTTTAGAAGCGGGTGTAAAACGGGAGAGAAATAAGTCGATGGAAGTGGTGCTACGAATACACTGTCGGAGTGCGCCGGAGCACCCTGGCATAGGCGCAAAGAGTAAAAACCACCCGTTCCGAAGTTCACTCTCCGTGCGGCTGATGAAGTTTTCCAGGGAGAAAAAGGCTGCTAAAACTCTGGCCATTGTCGTTGGGATGTTCATCCTATGTTGGCTGCCATTCTTCTTCGTGTTACCCTTTGGTAAGTTTTCATCCTGATTATAACTTGATACAAAAAAACAACAACAACAGTGTGTTTACTGCCCCTGACCATGCACGCTGTATGGCTGACACAGAAATATAATTTGAAATACTACTTTTGTTTGGGTCCCTCGATTTAATTTACCGTATGTGAATCTCTCAGGCCAAAATCTCACTCCAGTGCCAGGCTTGACTTGGAGATTCTGTGCCAATAATGCAACTGTACTCCTCCCTAATCAACCCCCCCATTACACACACACTTTTATCAAGGTCGAGTGAGGTCATGAAGGACAGCACATAAGGTCATCAAAGTGGGACAGTGTGGCATGGTGGTTTGTCACATTTCAGTATTTGTCAGAGGGAAGACCTTGACATCATTAGGTCATAAAACGTAGCATTCTTTGTCATAAATGTTATAGTCTTATGCATATACATACTATATGTAGTTAATGTAATATTTACTTGTAGCTTTGTAGTCATCCAGTATTGTTATGATATCCTCATGCATACTATATACGTGTTAAATCTTGCAACCATATAGATGCATTCACATGGCATTTCTTAGCTTTTATGAGAAAAAAAAAACATTTAATTTCTAAGACAGGGCTGAAAAGCCTCTTGACACTCCAGAAATCACCTCCAGGTGAAATGTAATTTAAGCTGTCACGAGCGTATAATTAAACAGGTCTCACTAGTTGCTAACTGAAGTGACTAATAGAATGTTACCACACCATATATAGACCATTTAGTCTTCAATGTGAATTGTTAGACTTCTGAGAATTGTGATTCTGGCAATGCATGATGAAAACAAAAGTTACAGTCTCAGTCTTCTAATTAAAGTGTGTAAAATCAGGATTTAGTGTTGTGCATAATGAGCTAGCAACCAAGAAACACATTTGATTCAGTATTTATCTGATCAACGTTTAATTCTTTCTTTTAACATGTGTTTAAAACCCATGAATGCTAGCCCTCAGTCATTGTGTTCAGTGCTAACAGGTTAGCAGGCTGTCATCTGAGTGATCTAAAATACAAAAGAAAACGTTTATAAGTGACAATTGATACGGAATTCCCTATATTAAAATATAGGATTGGCACTTTTGCTACGGATCTGTGTCAGTAGTGGCTTATAGTCTCGATCGTGGCTGTTTTGCAGTGCAGTCTTCACTGAAGAAAAAACAAATGAATTGCTCTAGAAAGCACTACCACCACCAAGCTTAACCAGAAGTCTGCTAGCCTGTCAGATAGCTAGCACTAAACCTCCGGTTCCGCAACTCATACAAATTTTCTTGCTTCTTTACCAGAAGCAAGAAAATTGCATCCTGTTTCACTGATGGTTTTAGGTATGTTTCCATTTTTTTTAGCCGAGGAAATTTGACAAGGAAGCAGCTTCAATACAAAGTCGATGAAGAGCGATCTGTATTCTGATTACCACCAATAAAAATTGTCTCTGTGTCTGCCAAAGAAAGCCTAAATGTATTCCGTTACTGCCCAACACTGCTGCTCTGTCACAGTTATTGGAAGAGCTCCGTAATGACCCAGCTATTGCATATCCAAGGCAGTCTAAAGTATCAGTATTAAAGATGAACACACGTGTCATTTGGTTGGGTGAGCTACATATGCATTCTAATTATTTTTAAATTCTTCCATCCATCATTCTTGTGCTTTAAGTGTGTTGCATAAACAGTCCTCATTAATAGAGTTTCCTTAGTGTAGGTTCCACTCAGCATGAAGCAATGGACATAAACAAGCTAATGACATCAGGGTTATGCTTCAAAGAACCCACCATCAACATGCCCTGACTTTGGCTTATGGCTAAATGTCACTCATATTTAAGGCACCATAACCAGGGCAGAACCTCTCTGAGATTCACCAGTAAATGTGTGCTGAAGTACAACTTGGGTGATCATTTAATAATATCTACGATATTCCGACCTTGGTGAAATATAAAAGTACACAAAAATATAATGCTCGTATAGCAGCACAGAAAGAAGGTCAGTCACAGTACACAAAATCAGTGAAAGAAACGTAAATAAAGGTGTAGGTTCTTTAACCAGGTATCAAACTGGTTAATTCAATTGAACTAAATGAATATAAATAAATACACTTTTCTTATGGCTCAGTGAATGTTGTGTGGCTCGATGAGTGTGAGTGTGTGAGTATGTATGTGAATTCATCGCTGAGTGTCAGTGTGTGCTTTTCTCATGTCTTATTAAAGTGGAATAACACTAAAATCTGGAAAATTGGATACAACCAAACAAAATGAACATTATAGCATTAAATCCAGCTTAGTCAGTCCTTCAAAGAACACAGCAAGTGTATATGCCTGTAAAAGTATTTTCCATCACCACCCCTTGGTGAAATGTCTTTCTATGCGCAAATTTCTCACTAGGCTTCCGCCATTTCACAAAATGACTAAAATTGTAAATGTACAATCACTTCCCACGTGCAGAGATTTCCTTTGGTTACCGCAGCAATAACAGCACCCCTAAAGCGCAAAGATTAGAGTAATAGCTCTCAAACCTTCACCTGCACCCATAATCATATTCAGCCCTTCAGAGGTATGCTGTCTGTTTAACATTTGACCGATGTTCAAGGCTGGAGCACTCAGAACCAGCTTTAATACACTCCATATTCGGGCCTCATTACCACAGGTGGGCTTTGCTGTGGGTGAGGGGTCAGCACTTTAGAGGTGAAGTCAAAAGAGGCCCATTAATTACATTGGCTAATGGATTTCAGGGGCTGAAAACTCAATGCATTAGGTCCTCTGAGAGGGGCCCATTTAGACACACAACGCCCGCCACCCAAAACATCTCTCCTGGTCTATTGTGAAAGGAGTAGTTAAGTGAAAAACGAAATGGTAAACAAAGAAAAAGCTGTCCTTATTCACACTGAGCTATCGCTATTTTATATTTTATTTCCGGGGGATATAGTCATTCTGAAGGTTGACTTTCAGAAAGAACTAAAATGGTTTGAAATGAAAGTTTTCCACCAGTGCTTACAGATAGTTGGTGCCTCTTGTTGATTGATTTGTTCACCACAAATCTGTCCGCATCTCTACCATTAGCAATCAAGTAGGACTGGAGCTCCTCACAGTGTTTCATGACTGTGTGCCAGCTGAATGCCAACCAGGACTCAGAGTGGTTGAAAACAGGAAGAGAGAGCCAGGAACATTTCGGCACCGTGTGTGCTGGGTGCATTTTTATTTCCCTTGGTGATTCATAAAAAAGATTCATCAAGTCTGAAGTTGTTTAATTCCTCTACCCCCGTTAGTATTTACACTATAGTCCAAACAGGCCTGGTCTTGACAGACACATGGAGCCCACCACAGTCAGGGAACAATCCCTCCATTAGGCACATTCCTGCTGCTCCTCCACTCAGATGTGCATGGCCCAGTATGGGAAACCAGATAACATCTCCTGGCTCAGGACTGCATATACTACCCCGGCTGAGGGGGTTTGGCCCAATGGCTTTCCCAAGAAGCCCTTTGTGACCTCCGGAGTAGCACGCTTGACTGCAGTAATGAGCGCTGCTGTAATTGAGCACGGTTAAGGAGAGGTGTTTTCCTTTTCCTGAAGCCCAGCAACATGCCCCCAATCAGCAGGATGGAGATGGCTCCGTTCCACACGTACGATTGAGAGGGAACATGCGGCTATCTATCACCTCTCTCTCTTCCTCTCTCAATAGAGAGGGAACATGCGGCTATCTATCACCCCTCTCCAGTAGTGTAGTGGTCCCTGGAGAAGTGGGTATACTCTTCATTAAGCAGCCCATACAGCACAGGATAAACGCCCTGTTTTGAGTAGTGGGTATACGCAATGCTGACTGAGAAATAGTATACTCCGTATACCTGCGTATACCCTGGACTACATTACTGGCCCTCTCTCTTCCTCTCTCAATAGGGAGGGAACATGTGGATATCTATCACCCCTCTCTCTCTTCCTCTCTCAATAGAGAGGGAACATGTGGATATCTACCACCTCTCTCTCTCTTCCTCTCTCAATAGAGAGGGAACATGTGGATATCTACCACCTCTCTCTCTCTTCCTCTCTCAATAGAGAGGGAACATGTGGATATCTACCACCTCTCTCTCTCTTCCTCTCTCAATAGAGAGGGAACATGTGGATATCTACCACCTCTCTCTCTCTTCCTCTCTCAATAGAGAGGGAACATGTGGATAACTACCACGTCTCTCTCTTCCTCTCTCAATAGAGAGGGAACATGTGGATATCTACCACCTCTCTCTCTCTCTTCCTCTCTCAATAGAGAGGGAACATGTGAATATCTATCACCTCTCTCTTTTCCTCTCTCAATAGAGAGGGAACATGTGGATATCTACCACCTCTCTCTCTCTTCCTCTCTCAATAGAGAGGGAACATGTGGATATCTACCACCTCTCTCTCTCTTCCTCTCTCAATAGAGAGGGAACATGTGAATATCTATCACCTCTCTCTTCCTCTCTCACTAGAGTGGGAACATGTGGATATCTATCACCTCTCTCTCTTCCGCTCTCAATCTTCTTCTCTCTATCCTCTCCAGTCTCTCCCTTTATCTCTATGCTGATGAGGAATGAAGCATTACAAATATCATTGTTCAAGCATTGGGGTCTCTCAGCCATATGAAGACCCTGCAACAGGAATGTGTTATGACAGATATCCTTGCAGAACATCACCTGCCTTTTTGGGATCTGTTCCATAGATATTAGAAGTAGGGGTGGGGGGGCATCGACAGCTCCCATTTACGGCACCATACCTTAAAGATCGATAAAGACTTGGTGCTTAAATTTGTCTAACTTTCATATGTCCGTACATCTCACAAAAGCGGATATTCAATTTCTTTAAAAGTAGAGAGGATTTTGTAAACTCAGAGGTTTATGCAGTATGTAGCCTACATTTGTTCTTTGTGGCATAGTGTCTGTTCAGTGCTGGATTTGAGTTGTAAACCACACACACACAGGACAGCTTATTTCAGTCAATGCAGGCAAATGCATATTAGATAGACTAGTTGTAGTGATATAAAGCGGTATAAAGGTCATTATGGCAAATATAGTGAAGTTAAAGGCTACAAAATACCCAAGTAAAAAGTGAAAGTACAGTTCTGAAAAGTGTCCAAATGTGCAAGGTTACATGCAACAGCTGAGCTACTGCAGGTGCCTATTTTTCTGTTTTCGCCTATTTTCCTTTTAGCCTCATGTTGTTTCACGCAATTTATAATGTGCGACAGGTGAAATAGTCCATGCCACACCCTCACCCCCCTCCCCAAAAATAGTTCCTATGTCCCCCACTGTTCATTCATTCTTTCTTCAGAACTGAAAAGTGACCGCTGTGTACGAGTACTGAAAAAATATAAATAAAATGGGATTACTTTCAGCAATATGTGACATGCCTGTGAGGGTGATATTTCTTTTAAGTCAGTCAGTGGGCACATTAAGAAGGCAGAGGTGCATTAGTCCATGCATACACACACTCACATGCAAGCATTGGGCTGATTCAGAAGCACTGTGTATTTGAAAGCTGCTTCGTAAGTAATTAGTACAGTTACACCCAGTACAAGCAACAGGTTAAGAAAATGTTGAAATACTGACTCTGTTTAGTAATATTCTAATGATGCTCATAGGTTCAAATATCTTTCGCAGAGCTCATCATGAATAAACACATCCTTTCTGGATACATATTAACAAATATATTGAATGACAAAAATGCTTAACACGTTCTATTGTTAAGTCAGCCCCGTGACTTAAAAGTGCACACAGACATACTTTCTACACACCTACTTGAGATTCCGCTAGAAATGGAGAGGAGCAAGTAGTGCACTACAAAGACTTTTAGTGTTGATATCTAAGTCCTGCTTCATAAAAACAAACCAGTCGGTCATTTTTTAATTTGCTTGAACCTTTATTTAACTGACAAAAGATTTTCCAATGTTTCACTGAAGAAAATAAATGGCATTTTGTAAAAATAAACACATTTAGAATTTGATTCCTGCGACACACTCAAAAACAGTTCGGTTTACCACCATGTCTCCTCTTTAGCTACTTTTAATTACCCTTTTTAATTGTTTTGGGAACTGAGGATGCTAATTGTTGCAGTTTTGCAAGCACAATCTTTACCCATTCTTGTTTGATACGAAACTCCTCAACAGTCTGTGGTTGCCATTGTCTGATTCTCCATTTCATGATGCGCCAAACATTTTTAATAGGAGCCAGATCTGGATTGCTGGCAGGCGAGTCAAGCAAGCGAACTCTGTGTCTATGAAGCCAAGCTACCAAGCTGTAGCGTGTGGAGAATGAGGCCTGGCATTGTCTTGCCTGGCTGAAATAACCGTAGACTTCCCAGGAAAAGACGTCGCCTCGATGGCGGCATTTGTCTCTTTTAAATCCCAATATACGCCTCTGCGTCTAGACGGCCCATTTTGTCTTTGGCAAAGACAGCTTGACGTCCGTTTCTCCAGCAAACAATCTGAAACGTGGATTCATCTGACCACAGCACACGTTTCTACTGTCTGTCTTTGGTCATCTGAGATGAGCTTGGGCCCAGAAAACTCATGGCGGACCGCGTTAAGTGACTTTTCCAAAGTACTCCCGAGCGCAGGTGGCTATATTTATCACAGTAGCATGATGGTCTTTCCCTGAGGGGTTGGAGGTCATGCACACTCAGCAGTGGTTTCTGGCCTTGCCCTACACGGACTGACATTTTCCTGGATTCCCTGAAACTTTACACTATACTATGTGTTCCCAGTGGTGTAGTCCAGGGTATACGCAGGTATACGGAGTATACCCACTTATTTTTCTGTCAGCATTGAGTATACCCACTTCTCAAAATAGGGCGTTTAATCTGTGCTGTAAACAATGAAGAGTATACCCACTTATCCAGGGACCACTACACCACTGTGTGTACTGTAGAGGGTGAAAGACCTAAAGTCTTAGCAATGTCGCGTTAAGAAAATTTCTTTTTGAACTGGTTGACAATACTCTCACAAAGTTTGGCACAAAGAGGTGTGCCAAAGCTTGGGTATTTAGCAGATGCTTTTATCCCAAGCTGCTTACAGACGCTTCCAGAGTGGTGAGGCTAATCAGTGCATCACCACTCCTTTTCTGACTTCAAAGACAGTGCCTTTGGTGGATGCTCCTTTATACCCAACCATGACGCCCTCATATATTACCACTCCACCTGCTTATTGTGGGATGTTTCAAAATGGTGGAACTTGAATATTCTAAGCAGGGAAGTGCACAGGAGTGGGCCCTTCTCGACTGAAGTTGCCCCTCCGAAGGAAATATATATATATATTTGTGATCAGGGGACAGGGGGCGTGGCAGCAACGGTTAGTGAGAGTTTAAAATGATATTGGCAAAATTTGCGATCAGATGACGGGGGCGTGGCAGCGGCGGTGACAAAAATGAATGTGTTGCCCTTCAAAATTCCTGTGCACGTCCCTGATTCTAAGAGGGTGTAACACTCTTATTTTGCCCCTGTCACAAACCTCAAACATCAAATTCAGAACCTGTTTACATACACTAAAATACATTCAAACTGGCCAGCCAAAAGTCATTAGGGGTTCAAGCAGCGAATGCAGCATAACAATGCTGCCGTAGTAGAAGTCCCATAAATTAGTTATTTGAGTAATGAATGAAACTGGGAGAGGCTCGAAGGACCATAAGAGAGGAAATAATAAATAATCAGAATGTTGGATATTGTGCTGATGTCTGCCTTGACTCACTGATAGTGTGGAGGCCCTTCTCTGGGGCCTCCTTCACAGTGCACTTTTCACTTTGGAGCATGACTAATACGTCTCTGTGTGTTTTCCCATGCCACTCAGAATACCCCACTACTCTGTGGTAGGCAGGCTCAGCCAAAGGAAACAATTAAGTCAGGGGAAAACAAGGCCAACGTTATTTTAGGGGGCTTTTTTCCAACATTTTTCATAGGTCCTAGAAATACTTCTGGCTAACAGAATTTTAGGGGACCATAATAATATGAAATAAAAATACATAAAATGTGGTGTTTTGGCATGTGATATGTCCACAACTGTCAGATAACAGTATACATACCTAAAAACATTATCATTTGATATTTGAAGGGAAAACATGCATTTGTAAGGACATATTAACACCAACCTGTGCTGCTGCACTGCTTGATATAATAGTATCCATGAACAACAAGTTCCACTGTGCTTCTTGTGTCTGTAGTGAGGTGGCGGAGATCTCTTGAATACAGAGGTGACTGTGCTTCTCGTGTCTGTACTGAGGCAGAGAGCTCTTGAATACAGAGGTGACTGTGCTTCTTGTGTCTGTACTGAGGTGGAGGAGACCTCTTGAATACATAGTTCCCCTGTGCTTCTTGTGTCTGTAGTAAGGTGGAGGAGACCTCTTGAATACATAGTTCCCCGGAGCTTCTTGTGTCTGTAGTAAGGTGGAGGAGACCTCTTGAATACATAGTTCCCCTGTGCTTCTTGTGTCTGTAGTAAGGTGGAGCAGACCTCTTGAATACATAGTTCCCCTGTGCTTCTTGTGTCTGTAGTAAGGTGGAGGAGATCTCTTGAATACAGAGGTGACTGTGCTTCTTGTGTCTGTAGTGAGGTGGAGGAGATCTCTTGAATACTGAGGTGGCTGTGCTTCTTGTGTCTGTAGTGAGGTGGAGGAGATCTCTTGAATACTGAGGTGGCTGTGCTTCTTGTGTCTGTACTGAGGTGGAGGAGATCTCTTGAATACAGAGGTGACTGTGCTTCTTGTGTCTGTACTGAGGTGGCGCAGATCTCTTGAATGCATAGTTGACTGTTTTCTTAGCCGTGTGTCATTTCCTCCTGTGTTTCCTGTTCAATGGGATTCACCTGATCCCACCCATAGACTGCGTATCCTCTCCCGTTTAACACTCTTTTCCTGCCTTCACATTGTTCAGAGATTGAAACTCCCATCCCCGCCATAATATTATGGCTGTGGATATTTTTATATTAAACCTCCTGGGTTGTCCATTACCCCCGCTGACAAAGACTGAGTCTGGGAGTCTCAGAGGGTAATTGAATGTGCTCCGCTGTGTTCTTTGTCCTGCTGAGTCTCCGCGGCCCACCTCTGTTTCTCATGCCGCGTCTCGCCCCTCTGACTCATGTAAGCCGCGTGTGTGTGAGCGGCTGTCAGACGACACGGAGCTGCAGCTCATACAGACACACACACACACACACACACACACACACACACACACACACACACACACGCACACACACAGGCTGTCAGACGACAAAGAGCTGCAGCTCATACATACACACACACACACACACACACACACACACACACACGCACACACACACACACACACACACACACACACACACACACACACACACACACACACACACACACACACACACACACACACAGGCTGTCAGACGACACAGAGCTGCACACACACACACACACGCACACACACACACACACACACACACACACACACACACACACACACACACACACACACACACACACACACAGGCTGTCAGACGACACAGAGCTGCGGCGGGCTTTGATCACCTGGCAGGAGGGCACGGAGGGCAGATGCCAGAGACTACTGTCCTGTTGATCTGGGACCTCGGTGTGAGGGTCGGGCGGGCCCCACTGCTTCTATAACAGGAACTGCTGAGTCAGGCAAAGGAGGGCAGAATGCAGAGCAGGGACGTGCACAGGAGTGGGCTAAGGTTGCTCGGGGCAACTGCCCGTTTGCCCTCCTCGACTGAAGTTGCCCCTCTGAAGGAAATATATATATTTGCGATCGGTGACAAAAAATAATGTGTTGCCCCCTTTTTTCCAGGGCAGAGCAACTGCCCTTCAAAATTCCTGTGCACATCCCTGGACCTCGGTGTGAGGGTTGGGCCCCACTGCTTCCATAACAGGAGCCGTAGAGGGAGGGCAGAAGGCAGAGATCCAAAGGGCAAAAGCACCCTCTGCACAAAATCTGTCTGTGAAGTATTATATGACAATGAGCCATGGCTACTGTAAGCTGTGAGGGACTGAACAGAGAGAACAGGAGGATCAAGTAGCACAAGCGATGCACGTCAAACCTCCCGTGTGATTTAAGTGAGTGGTGGTGTCAGTCACACACTAGTGCATTACACTTCACACACCATCTAGTGCTCCTCATGCCTTTCATGTCCCAGGGTTATGTTACCGGGCCGCCGCAACCTTTGTCGGCAGAAGCAGAGGGCGAGTGATTAGGCTGAGCTTTTTCATCAGCTGACGGACGGAATGACAGCCAGATCGACATATTCTGTCGGTTCCGTTGATGAAGAAGGACAGAGTAAAGCCTGGTCGAGGATTTAAAATGATCGAATCTGACAGAACACATTTCCAGTGTGTGGTCAAACATGAAAGTATGCCACAAGCTTTCCATTTTTTTTTTTTTTTTCTGAAGACGCCTGAAAAGTCATGACAAGACAGAGAAGGAGAGTGTGTTATTTCCAGCGCTGTTGCCATGATTACGACTTGGTTGCTCTATCTGCTGAATCACACAAGATTTGGTACACACACACATCTGATGGAAATCATCAGTCACAGTCCCCCCATGCCTCCCCTAATTAACCATGACACAACATACCCTGAATTATGACTAGTGATGGTGCTCATTTTAACAAGCTTATACTGAATAATTTAGGATTTCGGAGCCAGACATGGGCAGATGCCTCCCCTTCAGGAAACTCGTGCTGGCTGAAGAAAGTCACGCATGAAATACAGTTAAGAGTTTCAGAAAAGATGAAAGGCGAGCCCAACAGCAAGGGGTGGTGGAAGCTGTCAGAAAAATAAGAAATAGAGTGTGCACACTGTTTACCCCCAACAGTCTATATCCGCTAAACCAAAAACAAACCTGTGTGAGATTTTACGCGTTTTTAACCTTGGGTGGTGGGAAACAGGTCCCAGTGTCCTTCGTTTGTTTTTTGAACTCACGCTTTGTTGTGTTGATGCATAACCCATGCAGGGTATACCCCTTTGCTCGACCTTAGTAAACAAACAGTCCCAAAAGAAGACACATGGCAAAGATCACAACTTTTGAGCAGCAGAGCTCCTTGAAATGAAATGCTTTATGCAACCACCCAATGGAAATAAAGCTTCCAAATCACTCCTGCACAACTTGCCAGCACAACTTGAATTGGTTTGAAAACAACTCATTTGGCGATTTATCCTTCAGATAACCAGTGCATATTAGACATTTTATCAGTTTTGAAATGTTTTTTATTCTCCTGCCAACAACCAAATATCCAGTGGTCTAGAGACTTTGGTGATCCATAAACACAATAATTACTGTAACACAGAGCATCTTCCCCTAGGAAAGACATTTTATCTCGGTCAGACAATTACATCTAATTGCAGGGTCGCTCTTTGGCCTGGAGTGGAGTGGCCCGGCCCAAAGGAATTGAGTGGCCAGGCTCAAAGGAGTTGAATGCATGGCTCTGGCCCAAAGGCATTGCACTCATTTTCCTGCATCTCTCCACTCCTACTGCCCCTTTGTCCATACCCCCCCCCCATAACCAACCCCCCACCCCACCCCACCCCACCCCACCCCACCCCACCCCACCCAGACCCACTGCAGCCCCTGGGTTCTATTAATAGCAGGCTGGCTGATAGTGGCGACTCTGGCTCAGCGCTATGCCGAAAATTGCTGCCTGTCTGCCTGCCTGGTGTCGGAGGGAGGAGGCGAGGACATGACATCTGTTTCATGTGTGAGATAGTGTGTGTGTGTGTGTGAGATAGTGTCACGCAAGGCCCAGGGCCTCTCTGGAGAGCGAGTCTGACAGGGAGAGTGGCGGCACACGCTGCAGGGAGAGTGTGATTACTTGTGCATTTGTGTGTGTGTGTGTGTGTGTGTGTGTGTGTGTGTGTGTGTGTGTGTGTGTGTGTGTGTGAGTGTGTGCGTGCCTGTCTGTGTGTGTTTGGGAGTGTGTGCGTATGTGTGTGTGTGTGTGTGTGTGTGTGTGTGTGTGTGGGTGAATATGTGAGTATGTGCGTGTGTGTGAGTGTGTGCGTGCCTGTCTGCGTGTGTTTGGGCGTGTGTGCGTTTGTGTGTGTGTGTGTGTGTGTGCGTGTGTGTGTGTGTGTTTGTGTGTGTGTGTGTGTTCGTGTGTGTGCGTGTGTGCGTGTGTGCGTGTGTGTGTGTGTGCGTGTGTGTGTGTGCGTGTGCGTGTGTGTGTCGGGTAAGGGCTGAATGTCACTGACCAGTACAATCAGCTGAGCCCAGTGCATGCTTCATTCCTGAAACCAGAATTCCTTCATTATTTTATCATTTGTTTATGTTTTCCCTCACTCTCTCTACAACTGGCTGTAGTGAACGCCAGAAACTCAAAGGGATGACTGCATATTTAATGACTTTCCTGACCTCAATGACTAGTCCTTCCAAAAGAATGAGTGGTCTGATAATGAACCTATTATATAAGACATTTGTGCTCTTCCCAGTTGCTTGAACCGAAAATCACAAAGTATCTTGCAGTATCTTTTTTTGTAAAGGACAAATCTAAAGATCAAAGTCATTGTAGATTTAATTACAAACACCTCAGGCTCCCTACCAGTTAAAAACTTCACATTCCAATCCTTCACATTCTCTCCACTTAAATATCAATCTTCTACATGCCAGGAGTTCTTAAAAGTTAAAAGGGTTGCTATTTCCTGAAATCTGAGCACTGTGGGAATGAAGCTGGATTGTCATGGTAACACAGCACCCTTGAGCAAAAGGTGTCAATGGTTGAGTCTCATCATCATTTATTTTGTATTTTTTAGTTTCATTAGTTTTAATAAACTTGTCCTTGAAAGGCTTCTGATCCACATATTCAGTGGCTTATTTGAAATTGAAAGACAAAACACTGCATACTCTGAATATAAAACACAGGTACTATCGCAGTGTTAAGTCGTCTTGGAGGAAATAACCAGTTGTAGCAGCACAAATCTACCTGCCAAACTTTCTCAATCCTCCTTCTCATCATCATCATTTCTATCCAATCGCAGGCTCCCTGTTCCCCCAGCTGAAGCCGTCTGAGATGGTGTTCAAGGTCATCTTCTGGCTGGGCTACTTCAACAGCTGCATCAACCCCATCATCTACCCCTGCTCCAGCAAGGAGTTCCAGCGCGCCTTCACCCGCCTGCTCCGCTGCCAGTGCCAGCGTCGCCGCCGGGTCCTGCGCCGCTTCTACGACCAGCGCTGGCGCACGGCGGTCAAGGGGGCGGGCGTGCGGGACCCGCGCGGGGAGTACCGGTCGGGCTTCACGATCGGCGAGACGTGCGGCAGCTCCATGTTCTCCTACCGCAGCAAGGGCGGCCGCAGCTTCAACAACAAGAAGGTGGGCTGGAACCTCTTCCCCCCGCTGCAGAAGTCCTCCTTCCAGCTGAAGGAGAAGATGAACAACCTCTCCAACCGGATCCGGAGCAGCCAGGGCAGGACCTCCACCCCGACGCTGGGGCGCACTGAGATTGACACCGTCTCCATGGGGATCTATGACTGCCCAGAGCAGAGCAGCTATCAGATATATGACCTCACAGACTGTTACAGCCTGAAGGAAACTGACATTTAAACACGATCGTGCTGCTTTTTGTCGGGGGATGCTGCAGAGTCTTGAGACCGTCAGGCAGACTAGACTGATTTGTAAAACTATACTGTACTATACTAGACGGATTAGAGCTGAGAAGCTTTACATGTTCAGATAAAATATGTCTTACAGAAAATGTTCCTTCTTGATAAAGTCTTAAACTGGTCACTTTGATGAAGCACAACTGACATCAATGTGGTATCCATGGCAATGATGTGTGTCTATTTTCATGTCTATGAGGGAATGGAGGGGGGGTTGGAATGTGTTGAAATTACAAAAACTGAATGTTTTTAAATTCAATTACCAATTCACACTGAAAATATACAGTGTGTCCAAGATACTGATATGGAAAATGTCACCACTTGATCTAGAGACAAAGACTCTTGGCCTTCAAACCAACAGGTTGCAACACTGACCAGCACATTTGACGGAGTGGAATTGAATATCCTGTCTTTCCACACAAAGCAAACCCTTTAAAAAACAAAAACAAAAACAAACACAAACAGCAAACACTTATTTGTCTCTTGTTTGACTCTTATTTGACTTTCTGTGAGTCAGAAATACAGACAAAGCCAAACTTGTCACACTTACAAAACGGATTCCTGTAGGATGTTTCAACACAGACTATGTCCTATTGGAATGTGTCCGGAGTTCCACTGACACCGAATTAGGAGTGTGTGGGTGTGAGAGCTGATCAGCAGACTCAGCTCTCGCATTAGTTACTCCTCAGTTATATCAAGTAGTTAAAGGAAGCTTTCTCTTTGTATATGCTAATGTGGTGATGTCGGGCAGTGTCTGATATAAAGTGAAATAAATAAGTCCAAATGTTCTCTTTAGTTTCTGTCTACCCAGTACCTGATATCCCCAGTAGATGTCAGTAGTATTTTTCCACTTGATCTTGACGTATTTTAGCATTTCTTGTAACATCACATTGCACAGTGGATAACATTATTCTACTGTTTTTTTTTTTTGACAACCAGCATGTAAGAAATCTATGTCATATGACATTAGTATTGCTCACACATGAAGGATGAGGAAATTAAATATCTGCATTGATGAAAGCGTCCACTTTCACATTATGGGGCCCATCTACATGTTGTTGGACTATGAAGCCAAAGCCTTAAAGGAGACTGAATCAGATGAGTGCTGTTAATCCTGTTCATAACTCCCCATGCGCCAGGAATGGTTCAAATGAACTCAATGCTGACAGTTCCATATTCAGCTGAGATGAAAGCTTTGAGTATCATCTTTTGGTCTTCATGCAGGTTTGAAGTTTTGGCAGCGGGAGAGCTGAAGTTCCCATAAATGAACTTTTCTGCACTGAAAATGGCTAAAGTAGATTTAGAACTATTCCCTTAGGTTGTTCTTAACGACCTTCAAGTCAACCATTTATTTTGTTGTTTTTATTCCATTAGTCTGCAATTTGGCACTATTCTAACCCTTAATGTTTTTTTCTAGCACCTTAGGGCCTCAGCTAAAATCTTCTTACAGTGCATTATCATGGTTCTTGCTCAATTTCTTGCATATCACATTTGAAGAGTAGTGCCTTTCCTGCCTAAGGGTTTGAATACACATAAGCGTTTTTTTTAAATCGGGACGCTAGAAAATGCATTGATTCCTATGGTACGGCGCGCATTCACTCAAAGCGCGCCGTACCATAGGAATCAATGCATTTTCTCGCGTCCCGTTTTTAAAAAACGCGTATGTGTATTCGAACCCTAATGAAGCATCCTGAGAACCATCTTAAATGAATCAATCTAAAAGCATGGCTTGTCAGAAGCCTGGACCTTGTGTTCCGTTCTCTCCCCTAAGAGTCATCTTGTCTCTGCTTTGGGTTCTTTCATCATCATAACCATGTGAACTTGATGGGTCAGAACTACATGTGTTTATACTCCTCCTGAAGACTTCCTGTCGAGCTTGTGTCCAAAAACAGGAACACAGCAGGGTGCATGTCAGTCCATTTCCTGTAGCGTGGAGCTGGGGTCAGCTAAGCACACTGGAAAGCAGACAGTCTGATTGGGCGGGGGGGGGGCAGAACACTGTGATTCACCCCACTGTCTTTGTGCATGATCAAAATACAAACTACCTATTCTCCGTCTGTCTCCTTCTCTCTTATATTGTCATCCAAATTACTCTCTCTCTCTGTCTTTCTCTCTCTCTCTCTCTCTCTCTCTCTTTCTCTCTCTCTCAACCCCCCCTTACTTTCTTGTTATCTGAATTTATCTTTTTTTTTTCTTCCCCTACTCTCTCTCTCTCTCTCAACCCCTCCTCTCTTTCTTGTTCTCTGAATCTATCTTTTTTTTCTCCCCCTTCTCTCCCTCCCTCTCTCTCTCTCTCTCTCTCTCTCTCTCTCTCTCTCTGTCTCCAATTCCTCCCTCATTATTCCAGTCGACTGGACTGGCTGGTGCCAGTGTTTGACCCTGTCCTTCCAGTTTTAGACCAAAATCATTTCATAAGCATGAATAAGAAGGCAGTGTGTCAAATTCTATTTTTACAGAACTGTTTCACCTCTCTAATGTTGTCTGAAGGCCAGCACGCACACAGGAGAAAGCTGCCCGGCGGAGCGTGGAATGGGAGGCACCTCTGGACCATGTTCACAGCAGGGCTTTCATGTGATCACATGGAGTGTTATGTGTCCTGAGGCTGGGTATACACACAACCTTACACATGTCAGCACTTTGATCAATATTTCAACTAATTTTGCCTGTATAGGGACAAATGCAATTAAAAGTTGATGTTTTACATTTTTTGTTTTTGTAATTTTTTGTTGACACTTGGTTATTGAGCACAACATATGGTTCTCCTGAAGACATTTATTTAAAGGTAGTTTGTTAGCTATACACTGAGACTGCTTTTATTCAAACTTGTTCATTGGGGGGGATTATATTACTGACATGCCCACTGCTAAGCAAAACCAATAATATAGGTGGAACAAAGTCATTGTTTGGTAAGTAACAAGTAATTCTCAAGTCCTGATGATGAGGTCTCAAATCAAGTGCTAAACCTTGTAGTTCATGTCCTAAACAAGATTAAAGATTACATTCATGAAATATGAAATAAGAGTACACTCCTTTGTTCAGCAATATGTCCGAAAACATATGTATAATTTCACAACCACCTTCAACACAAAGCCTTCACAAAAGTAGATTACATAGTATTCATTTCATATTAGCATCACCTGCACAAAATATATACTGCAAAAGGAATATGTCAGTGTAGGCCTACATACAATTTTTTACTTAAATAAGTATTTATGGACAGCCCATAGCACATGTTCTTACACAAGGACATGAAAATGACACTGGGGAAATGTCAAGTTACATTTCTGTACAATCAGTGTCTAGTCATTCCACCTTTACAATCAGTGTCTAGTCATTCCACCTGGTCATTATCTTCTCCTCCTCTCACCAAAATGGAGGCTGACACATAATCCTGATAAAACAAAGCAAACAAATGTGTTGGTTGGTGAAAACAGAAAAAAATATAAAGTGCACAAGACATACTTAATATCATGTTAAAACTTCAACTCTTCATGATTGTATGGTCAGAAGTCCAGTCCTCTGTTGTCCCATGAGCACAGGTGATCACTTGATGATGCGGTCACTCTTGGTCCTGTGTTGCTATTTGCAGTGTTAAGGTTTATATTTCTGCCTCCAATGGAGAGATGAAATTCTATGATGAAGCCGATAATAAACAGTCAGAAACCATTGCAGTTTTTTTAAGACTTCATGAATGGAAAGAAAACCATGTAGCAAGAAAGAATTTACATTTAGACATGAAATGCACCATCAAATTATAATATTTACACACACTCAGTTTCTTGCACTGATTCAAACCAGACTATTTGAAGGCTTGGGGAGACAGCTTATTTTCATAACCACAGTTGTTCTTAGCAACAGATTTCTGATTATTACATAGCTTGTTACAGTTGTAAAGTAAATCCATTTGCACAGGACACTGCCTCTGTGTCTGAAGAGAAAAGCTATTCATGACCTTAAAACCTAAATCTTTACCATTCTTTGATTACAACTGTAAGTCAGTTACAACTGACTAAGTAACCAAGACTGGCAAGACCAGCAAGAACACATCCTCCATAAAAACTGAATAACCACGCTGCCCTGATAGTTGGCTGCATCTGCTAATTGTCATTCCCGTCTCTTTTGGAATGGGAGAGATCCATACAGGGATTGGAGCCGGGCAGGCAGATCCTGCAGCCCATGATCATGAAGAAGGCCCTCCGGAACGACCTGTTGAAGAGCCCGTAGAGGAACGGGTTCAGGGAGGAGTTGACGTAGCCCAGCCACAGGAACACGTCCCACACCACTCCTGCGGTGCTGTAGTCTATGAACGGGTCCACGATGTTGACGGTGAAGAAGGGCACCCAGAAGAGCAGGAAGACACCCATGATGATGCCCAGAGTCTTTGCCGCCTTCCTCTCCCTCCTCAAGGAGTTGCGGTGGCGCTGCTTCTTGCTGGAGTCTCTGCCCACGCCCGCAGCCATCTGGGACTCCATGGCGCTGATCTGCATGGCCTGGCGCTTGGCCGCCTTGTAGATCTTCCAGTAGGCCACCAGCATGATGGCCATGGGGAGGTAGAACGCCACCATGGAGGCCATGACGGCGTAGACGCGGTTCACCAGGAAGACGCACATGTTCTCAGGCAGCGGGATGGCCACCGCGGCCTTGTGGAGGCCCAGGAGGATGGGTCCGAAGGAGATGAGCAGCGGGACGGCCCAGCACACCACGATGAGCAGCGCCACGCGGGCGCGGGACATCTTGAAGGAGTAGACCAGCGGGTTGCAGACGGCGTAGTAGCGGTCGAAGGCGATGCAGCTCAGGTGGAAGATGGAGGCCGTGCACAGCATGACGTCCAGGCTGGAGTGCAGCTGGCAGAAGGTGGCGCTGAAGTGCCAACAGCCCTCCACCGTCCGCACCATGCTGTAGGGCATCACCACCAGCCCAACCAGGAAGTCCGCCACCGCCAGTGACAGCACGAAGCAGTTGGTGGGAGACTGGAGCTGCTTGAAATACGCTATGGCTAGGACCACCAGGAAGTTCCCCACCACTGTGCAGACGATGCCGGCTAAGAAGAAGGTGTAGAGGGCGATACGTGCGCCGGGGTTTCTCAAGATGGCGCAGGACTCTAAGACGTCCGTTACAGAGGTGTTTGACTCCACATCCAGCCAGGAAGCATTCATCTCGGCGTCTTTTGAACCTGAGAGAAGATATCAACACAGAAACACAAATTCACATATTATGATTATGATAACATTTAACTGTAAGGTCTCTGCTCTGTCCTTGTTTTGGTTATTAGTTTGTCTCCCTTGTGTTGTCATGTGTTCTTTGTTCCTTGTCTAGTCATTGTGCTTCCTTGTACCCGCCATGTGCTTTCTTGTGTTTGTTTGTGTATGCCATGTGCCCTCTTGTTGTTCTCTGTGTCTCCACCCCTCACCTGTTCCCAATCATCACCCGGTTTGTTTGTCTAATTGGTTTCTCCTGTGTCCTGTTAATTCCTCTTGTTTAGTCCACCTGTGTCTCATTGTCTGCTCCACCTTGATTGTTCTCACCTGTCCCTCGTTATCTGTTGTGTGTGTGTGTATACATAGTCCATGTATTCTTGTGTTTCGTTGCACTCTCGTCATTATTGTTACGTGTTTGTTTCTCTGTGTTCCTCCTTGATCACATTAATTAATTAAGTTCCTCGTGTTGCCGACCCTGGACTGTATTTTACTTCTCTTTTGCCTTTGCCCATTTGGATTTGTTTGCCTGCTTTTTGGACTGCCTTACTGTGTACCGACCCTGGATAAGTGAAAGTTTATTCTCCATCATACTCCTGTTGTCTGAGTCGTGCGATTGAGTTCAACACAACACCCGCAATCCGTAACATTAATTTTTTTAAACAAATTGCATTTTGAAAGGAAAGTAAGTTCAGAAGATTAATTCAGAATCTATCGTGTTCCATAAGTGATGCGTCCCAGTTCAAGGAATGAACATTTCTGGGCAAAGTGACTTGGTTTGCTTCAGCATTTTGGTGCGAGACTCACCATGTTATGTAACACATGTTGTGAGGCTTTATCTTGGCAAAGATCTAGTCCGTCTAGTGAGGAAAAGCAGACTGTTGAGAGTTTATCAGCAGGGGCACTCAAACCCTCCTGAAACAAGAGTGCTTTTCGCTCCAAGCATCAGAGCACGAGCCAAACAATCAAACACATGTCACCTGATTCCTCGGGGCATTTCAGTAGGCAGCGGTTTGGATCCAACCAGTCTGGGAATCCGTGTAACAACAAAACACTCGATCTGGACTCCATCCTGTTTTTTCACTGGGATGTCTATGCGGGCCCCAAAAGGACAATACCTTCCTGAATAGTCCACTGTGTGTGTGTGTGTGTGTGTGTGTGTGTGTGTGTGTGTGCGCGCGCTTGTCATTAGTAATGCTGATATGGACCAGGTGTCAGGCTGTATTCCCCAAACCTGAGGCTGATATGGACCAGGTGTCAGCCTGTATTCC
>NC_137918.1:23517414-23522414 GCF_963457725.1 Sprattus sprattus | reverse complement strand
CATTTGTACAACAACTGTAGGAATCAAACAGTGAATTATATTTAATCTAATATAGGAATTATATTCAATTTAACAAGGGTGACACTCTGAAAGTAGAAGGCCTGCATTTAGCGGTTGATATTAAGCAACATCTGGGCTTCAGTATGAACACCATTCAATGTTGCACTAATTATTGTGCAATGCAAAAACAAAACAATGTAGGATAATATTCAGCGCCAGTAGTTAGGAATAACTCACAACCGAGAGTAAGTGTATGATTGGTACTTTACTGAACACAGATCAAACCGGGCGACCGCACCGGAGACATGCAGGAATAATACAGAGAGAGAAAGATGACACACGGCGCATGCGCCAATACAGTTAACAATAATATGCCAGCAGACTGGCGCAGCATTGAATCTCTGAGGCGAACGTAAGCATCTTCCCCATATAACTAACCACTTGTTGTGTGCTAGCGCTCTTACACTAATGGGCTGTTACTCATACTGTGTTCCCTTAAAAACAAACAATTAGCTACTCTGCTTGATTAAGAACACTGATAGCCAAGCAACTGTTATGTTGGATGCGAATGAAGTAGGAATTAGAATAAGGGCACACATGCAAACAGGAGTACATTTCAACAATGGCAATCTGAAGATCTTATCGGGCCCTCTTAAGCAGCTCTAATTAAGAGCACACAGACATCAAAGCTTTGAGGAACTGCCCCAGCGGCTGGCTGTGCAGACATTACTGTGTGCTAGCTTTTAAGAAAGTAGTCAACATGTTCCAACACTCTTCCAAAATTAGTTTGTGATGATGGCTGAAGGGGCAATCTATGGTACATCTATCTTTGATGCACAGAAGAAGGAGAGCCTGTAGTCAACAGGAGTTCTGTTAGGATTATAATAATACTGATAATGAAAAATGAGAGCTGTCTATTCTCTGTTGATTATAATGTCCATTTTTTTTACTTTGAACTTACAGAGACGTACTGCTTTGGTTTATAAATTACATGAATGACTGACAGAGTTGTTGTCTGGCTCCCTCCTGTCTCCAATGGACCTCTTCAAGGTGAACCATAATTAGATTATTATGCAGTCAGGTGCACAGACATCTTACACTGTTAGAGAGTAGAGAGAAATTGAGTAATTTTCAGAACATGATGTTTGAATCACTTCAATCTGGCAAAACATTCACTGGACCAAAGCATTGTGCACTAACCCAAATGGAGATAACTAATGAAGTTGCTTTAGAAGACATTAGGGTTCCTGGGAAAAAATGGAGCGCTGCTTTTCGAATGATAGAAAATGAAATTACACTGGGAAAACATTTTTACTGGTCCTCTCCCAAAAGCCAGAATGTCCTCACGAGCCCTTTCCCCTATAATGGAAACGAATGGAGACATGAGTGCAGTGGACAAACTCAGGAATTGCTTGCAGAAAGAAACTGTCAGTAAGAGACTGTCTACTCCAGCTGTGGTTCACTCACTATAAATACTTGTTGAATGCAAAATGCTTTATTTAATGTTGAATTAAATGTGCTATGTGCCATCATTATTTTAACACATGTCAGAGAAGGAAAAGACTATCTAAAAAATGCAAATAAAAATCTCCTGATCCCACTTAAAATTATTTTTCGTATGACTCTCTACTTAATAATATATATATATATAAGTAAGTTACTCTCATGTTAGTACATACAATTACTCACAAGTGCACAACTCTACAACTAATCCTAATCCTGACCTAAAGTCACAAACACAGAGCACACTTGTAACATTATTTACAAACATATCAGGTACATGTTACCTATCAATGAACTATAAGGCCTAACTGTGTGTTACACAGGCCACTTAAGAAAAGTGGGTCTAACTTCACAGTTGTGATCTTCACAGTGTAATAATGCACACATAAAGTAAGTGAACAACAAGAATGTATGAAAAGGCAGCCGAGGGCCTGACTGTATTTCTTTACTCTATGGAAAATGATTTCTCCCTGTTTTATTTGTAGTTTTTGTGTTGTTGATATTGTTTTTGTTTCTTTACTTACATATGTGTTTGTTTGTTTTTCTTTTATTTCTATACATAGAATCTGAAAAATTGAAATATGTGTATGAGAGATTCTGAACACTAATAAAATATAAATAAAAAATAAAATTTAAAAAAAGGCAGCCGAGGCACTGGTACCTTCATGTGGATGTCTCCTCTGAGCTGACAGCGGAAGGACCTGAACGTGTCCAGGAGAGCTTTGGTGGAGCTGCTGATATGAATCTTCAAAGCTAGAGTAAATAACAGAAGGTGGATTGATATGGGGCGCCAAGTGTAACAGACTTTATTTTGCAACGACAAGTCATTCATTTATCACAAAGCCACGAAAGCAAGTGCTGATTGAACTTCTGTCAGTCCTAAAGCCTATGAAGGTTTAATCAGCCTTTCCCTTTGTGGACAGAAGGCATTCTGGAACCTTCTGCCTCACAGAATGCATGAACCAAAACCCCTTTGTGCACATCATACTCTCAGTGATGTAGTCTATGGACATAATACCGTTTGTACTTTACCAATACATGGATGTCTACGATTTCTTTCTGTAACTTGCTGACTGGGGGAATGAATCAGATCAAAGACCTTTGATGATGCACATCATACCCTCCGAAGTGTAGCAGAAGTGTTATGTGAATATAATGAACATCGGATGGCCTAGGATAACTATTAGGACATAATGAACTTCGGCTGGCCTAGGATAACTATTGCCTGGACAGAATTACTTTTGCCTCAAAAAATGAGCTCATTTTGTCCACAAAGTGAGAAGTGTATTCCCCCAATTGTCCACAGAATGAAAAGCACAACAGTAAATTCAGTGTACGAGATGAATCATCCGTTTTATTTTCTGTGCAAGAACGAATGTGCTCTCAATATTTCATGGACACAATGCTAACAAGTTGGTGTTTTCTGTGGACAAAAGACATTACAGTGTTCCATGGTTTTGTAATAAATGAATGCCTGTCTTCGCACAGAATGCATATAGTATGCTAAATAAGGTCTGATTGACTGACACTGTATCTTTCTACCATGGTATTATTTTCTGCTGAGTATCAGATGAAAAATGGCATACAGAAGCTGTCAATCAACTTACGCAGACCGTGAGACTCCATCCTTGAGGCAGTGTTGACTGTGTCTCCAAACAAGCAATATCGTGGCATCTTCAGCCCAACTACACCTGCTACACATGGACCTGAAGCACAATGAGTCCTCGTCGATTAGAACATAAAACTAGGACTGAAAACACCGGTCTTACAACAGTGTGACATACATTTACATTTACATTCAGTCATTTAGCAGACACTTTTGTCCAAAGCGACGTACAAGGGAGAGAACAGTCAAACTAAGAGCAATAAAACCTGGTGTAACATTTTTTTTTTTTTTTCAAGAAATATAAAATGACATATAAAGAAAAAGAAGTGCGGGACTGTCACTGCAGAGTCTCTGAAGAGTTGGGTCTTCAAGAGCTTCTTAAAGGTAGAAGGTACATAAGCAATACCTGAGTGTAGTCCAACGCGAACCTTCAGCTGCTGCCCAGCCACATGAGCGCTCTGGTACTGTGTCATGCCCTGCACGATGGCTAACGACATTCTGGCTATTTCTTTAGCATGATCATCTCCGTTCCTAATAGGAAGACCAGAAACCACCATGTAGGCGTCACCGATGGTCTCAACCTGTGGATGAAACAGAGACGAGCATGAATGAAACGTGTGCCATCTAAATGGAGCCTACTCAATTACCTGTAAACTGTAATCGGAACCATAGTCAGTACATTTTTGGTATGCTACGAAGCATGTTTTAAATTGTGCAGCTGCCCTGCAGATATCACTGGTTTCAGTTCCAGCATAGTATTTTGTTCACAATGATCACTCCTTGTTAAATATCTGAGACTGTGTTTTCTTTACCTTGTAAACATCATGGTTGTCAATGATGGTGTCAAAGTATGTATATAAATCATTCAGTACATTTACCACCTGCAAAACAAAATGGTTTGAATGTTAACCTTATGCTAACATACGTCATACAGAAATGCACAGACACACACATATGTCCACGGCCCTGCGTGTACACACACCAACTTCAGATTGACAATAACTTTCCCCTGAGCAGCAGCTGTGTCCCAAGTGAAGGAACTAAAATAAACCTCCTGTGGCAACGCATTATTTCCACTGAGCGGCACAGTCACGCCTCACACGCCTGTCACGCCTCGCACGCCTCGCTATGCACACCTGTCACACAGAAGCTTGTTCATGGCACACAGGCCTGAGAGGACACACACACACACACACACACACAGGCCTGAGAGGACACACACACACACACACACACACACACACACACACACACACACACACAGGCCTGAGAGGACACACACACACACACACACACACACACACACACACACACACACACACACACACATAGGCCTGAGAGGACACACACACACACACACACACAGGGCTGAGAGGCACTCACGCCACTCCGACCGCAGGCACACACCCAGTAACACCGTCCTAACACGAGGGCCATGAAAAAGGCTCCAGCTAACTACTCAGGACCCTGGCCAGCTATGCCAGGCATTTAGCTGAAATCTCTAAGTGACAAATGATGAAAGGCTCTCACTTTAGGAACTGTCAAAGGATATTTTATTACTCTCCAACTCCATCAATTTAGCCACCTATCTTTCCACCCTCTGTTCTTTGTCTTATTGATACATTAACACTCATATTTTCATGTTCAGTGCTACTTTGTACAGGCCATACGCCAAAATATACCTGTTGCTATGTAACAGAGCAACAACCACAGTTCAAAACATCATCTCTTCCTATGGGGGAGCTCCTAAACGCTCCTATAAGGGATGGGGTGGGATTACGGATAGATGTCAGAGCTTTAAACAAGGTACCATAGTATACTAAATGGGTTACAATAAACAACAGACTTTGTGAGACTCAAAGAAGTTGTGTTGTATGTGTGTGTGTGCCAT
>NC_137918.1:23469914-23509914 GCF_963457725.1 Sprattus sprattus | reverse complement strand
AGCAGGCCTGTGAGAGGAGCACTGGTCCAATGAGGGACTCACTTTATAGACGGCAGGCCAATGAGAGGAGCACTGATCCAATGATGGACTCACTTTATAGACGGCAGGCCAATGAGAGGAGCACTGATCCAATGATGGACTCACTTTATACACGGCAGGCCTGTGAGAGGAGCACTGGTCCTGCACGCTGCTCATGATGGACTCCACAGAAGCCTGCATGGCTCTGGACCTCAGGTATGGAACCTTACGAAAGAAAAGGATGACCATAAAGACAAAAAAAATACCATTCCTTTCGTCTAATCTGAGCTCTGGCTGGGGTGACTAATACTCAGCAATACAAGATATAACAAACTATATTTGTACTGGGACTGGCAACCTATAAAAGGGGAAGTATTATAAACTCAAAGAAAAAACTATGTGCAATTACATTGATTAGTGTTAACATAATACATTTGTGTTCTACAGTAGTTTATGAACGGATATGTTGAGGTCGTTTCTTGATTTTCTCTCTTGTGTTTGCCAAAGAATTCCCAAATCTTAAGACTAATGACTCGTTAAAAAAAAGAGTAACTTCAGTAAAAGCAGGAACACAGATCTAAGTTCCAGCAACCATAGACATGACCATTTTTGGTTAAAAAAATCAGGGTCTTATCATACTAACTATTGCAGCTAAGGTGAAATATATGTTTAAATATACATACTTCTTCCACTGGCATATAAGACACTCCTTTTCACATCTTTCAAACGATATCTTGTTAAATGTTAAGTCAAAAGTTTCTTCAGTTTTACGATTGGCTGATTAGCATATTGAGCAGGCTCGTATTCAATTATTATGCTTTTATTACTTCACTAAGGTATCCTTGTGCATCCCTTTACCTTTCAAGGTTATGATTAGAATTCACTACACTGCATTTTCCATTACAATTACCACTTCAAAACTCTTCATCTCTGGTCTCCAGACTAGAAAATTGATGTCAGTCACACTGGACATGAATGCTTATTTAAAAGTTATTTGACGCCAAATCTTAATGAATATAGGTGGGAGTAGAGTTTGGAATTTTTTTTTTTTTTTTTTACAATTATATAGTTTGCATTATTATTCTTATTATTGTATTATTGTTCTTAAAAAGTGTTGGAAAGTGCTGTTTCAAAAAACCAGAGGCCCTTGAACCAGGGTCTATATAATGAATGTAGTCCCTATTTGAAAGGTTTCTAATCCTGGCTCTCAGGCCATGGATGACACAACATACCAAGTAATGTATAACCGAACACTGATACTCTGCACTCACACCATTAGTGTATTATGTATGTATACAGCATCAGGTTGCTTCTACCAGCCATTCAATAAACATGTTACACGCTAATGAATAGATGTATAGTGTACTTGCACTGTTACAATGGCACAGAGTGTGTGAAGGACCTAAAGATAAGAATGAGTGTGTGAAGGAACTAAAGATAATGAAGAGTGTGTGAAGGAACTAAACATGATGAAGAGTGTGTGAAGGAACTAAAGATGATACAGAGTGTGTGAAGGAACTAAAGATGATACAGAGTGTGTGAAGGAACTAAAGATGATACAGAGTGTGTGAAGGATCTAAAGAGTGTGTGAGGGAACTAAAGATGATAAAGAGTGTGTGAAGGATCTAAAGAGTGTGTGAAGGAACTAAAAATGATAAAGAGTGTGTGAAGGAACTAAAGATAAGAAAGAGTGTGTGAAGGAACTAAAGATAATGAAGAGTGTGTGAAGGAACTAAAGATGATACAGAGTGTGTGTAGGAACTAAAGATGATACAGAGTGTGTGAAGGAACTAAAGATGATACAGAGTGTGTGAAGGACCTAAAGATAATAAAGAGTGTGTGAAGGAACTGAAATAATAAAGAGTGTTTTAAGAACCTAAAGATGATAAAGAGTGTGTGAAGGATCTAAAGAGTGTGTGAGGGAACTAAAGATGATAAAGAGTGTGTGAAGGATCTAAAGAGTGTGTGAAGGAACTAAAGATAATAAAGAGTGTGTGAAGACACTAAAGATGATATAGAGTGTGTGAAGGAACTAAAGAGTGTGTGAGGGAACTAAAGATGATAAAGAGTGTGTGAAGGATCTAAACATGATGAAGAGTGTGTGAAGGAACTAAAGATGATAAAGAGTGTGTGAAGGAAGAGTGTGTGAAGGGTGTCTGTGGGGAGCCACACCATAGCTGCTGCAGTAGGGGAATTCAGCTCCTTTAGGCTCACTTCACCTGGGCTGATCCTCCACAGCATCATGGACACCTCCTCCTGCAGACGATACTTCCTGCAACAGAGCAGGTTCAAGGGCAGGTCTGTTTTGTTTTGTTATGGTTTGTTTATTTATTGTTCTTCTGTATTCTGTAGCCTCAGTCAGGGCATTGCTGAAAAAGAGTCCTGTGCTCAGTCATTTCTCCCTGAATAAACAATGATAATGATAGAGGACCTTATTTGGAGTGCTTAATGTACGAATGATGATGTCAATGGTATATTTAACACAAATGTATTTAATAGGAATGTGTCACAAATAAGTCAGTCATGTGCATTAGTCAGTTTCTAATATGCTTTGGATGAATACAAATTAAACGACAAAGAAAAGTTCATGAACTTTTTGAAAATCCCCCAAAAATAAGACTTTTTGAAATAGCTGGCTAAACTGAACTGAGAATAAATTGGATTACTTTGAAATTAATTTGGGTAATTCTCAAATTAATTTGAGAACAGTCATCTCTAGAGACACTTAATCCCATTCAGATGGCTTTATAATTAAAATGTCAAATTGCCAATTGTTGTTGTTGCCTTATTTTTTTAATATCAAGGGATGAGTCAAGACCAACAGAGAGTTAGAGCAAATAATGTGCTAATGAAATATTCATATTAATATATAAATATCACCTCACCTGTAAAGGACACAGACAGCAAGAGTCCCTGCCGCCATTAGGCCAGAAATGAGCCCCACAGCAATGATAAACTTCCTGTCTGTGAATAGAGCGATGAAGCTCAGTCATAACTCAGTCATTTAGCTATGTAAGCACTCATCCAAGGATGCAGGTCTGAACGTGGAGAGAAGGCAAATGTTTTTAGTTAAGAATCTATGTGAAGAAGAAATTAAATATTAGCCAGACAAAAGCCGGTTGAAATTCAGTCAGCACAGAGAACACCCTGAATGAAAATGACAATCCCAGCCAAGTGAGTAAAAAAAAAATTGAGTTTCGTAATCTCCTAAAGGATATTATTGGGTGCTTATATCACCAGCAAGGACTGTAATAAAGCATTGCCCTTAAAAAACACATATCAGCACAAAGAGAGATTGTGCCTTTGGTCTGGGAGGCACCAGTGAATAATGTATAGAGGCTTCTGTCCATCTGGGCTGCTCCTTCTAATGAGTTCAGTGGCCAGCACTGATCCCTACACACAGGTGTTGGGTGCGTGAGAGAGAGGGCATGCATCACAGTGGTCACACACACGCACAACACGGACCTCATGGAACAACAGCTCCCCCTACTGTCTCCCTTTTGCCACTGAAAAGGGGCAAAAAAAATGAAACCTCAAGAAACATTAGCATCTTCTTACTGTTCCCATTATACATTATTATTACATATACACTATATGGATAGAAGTATTTGGCCCCACCTGTGGAAGGAGGGAGGGATAATGGTATCAGGCTGTTTTTTAGGGTTTTGCCTAGGCCCCTTATCTCCGGGAAAGGGCAGTCTTAATGCTTTAGCATACCAAGACATTTTGGACAATGCTATGCTTCCAGCTTTGTGGCAACAGTTTGGGGAAGGCCCTTCTCTATTCCAACATGACTGTGCCCCAGTGCACAAGGCAAGGACTATTAAGACATGGTTTGATGAGTTTGGTGTGGAAGGAACTTGACTGGCCTGCACAGAGCCCTGACTTTAACCCCATCGAGCACATTTAGGATGAACTGGAACGAGCCATGCCGTCTCATCCAACATCGGTGCCTAACCTCACAAATGCTGTACAGGATGAATGGGCACCAATTCCCACAGAAACACTCCAAAATCTTGTGGAAAGCCTTATAGCTTGTTATAGGGGGGACAAGCTCCATACTAAAGTTTATGTATTTATAAATTTGGAAAATCAAGTTCTTTGAGAAGTTCCTTGTTATCACAGATCTGGGTTAAGGTCCGTCTGACAGCAAGAAGTAAGAAAGAAATTATAGCTTTTGAGGAATACAGACTAAGTAGGTTTTACTGAAGTGTTTACATAATGCATGAATGTTAAAGTCATTTTTAAATTTTGAATAATATTGGAAAGTTCTTGGGTAATGTTAATATAATGGGAGTGATACTGAGCAGTGGTGAGTGGAAAACTAAAATGACTCCAAGGGCAATTATGACTTGGCAGGTTATGGCAGCCTAAATTGTCCGATCTTAGATATTGTGCCAAGGTATAGCCTGGAGATCATCTGTGAAGTATCACTCGAGTTTAAAATTTGTCTGTGCTGTTTCCCATCAAGATTAGTCTGATGTAAACGAGTGTTCTGCTTGTGTTTCTTATGAATTTGACAAAACCTTGCTTAGTTAGTGGTCACTTTAGCTGTAGTTTGGGGATATGTCCATATATTCTGACTCAGACATCTATCTCATTTATCTCATGTACACAAGAACATTTCACATGATAACATACTCTTTTCTAGAAACAAATGTGTTTCACTTATCTCAAAAAGAAACTATTATTGTTCATGGTCGCATGTGACAGCATTATGTGTGAACCAGATGCTATTGTGTACACACATAAAAGCCTTCCTCAAGTAGCCTTTTTTGTTTATGACACTTCATGTGTGTAGTGTAGTGCCATTTAAAAAAAGATGTTACCATGTGGAGTGACTAAGCTGATGACAGAAATGAAACTGTCGTAACCAACCAGCTCACAACAACTCTAGTTCTGCCTCTAGTCTACCAGTTCTGCCTCCAGTTCTGCCTCTAGTCTACCAGTTCATCCTCTAGTCTACTAGTTCTGCCTCTTGTTCAGCCTCTAGTCTACCAGTTCTGCCTCTAGTCTACCAGTTCATCCTCTAGTCTACTAGTTCTGCCTCTTGTTCAGCCTCTAGTCTACCAGTTCTGCCTCTAGTTCAGCCTCTAGTCTACCAGTTCTGCCTCTAGTTCAGCCTCTAGTCTACCAGTTCAGCCTCTAGTCTACCAGTTCTGCCTCTAGTTCTGCCTCTAGTCTACTAGTTCAGCCTCTAGTCTACCAGTTCTGCCTCTAGTCTACTAGTTCAGCCTCTAGTCTACCAGTTCTGCCTCTAGTTCTGCCTCTAGTCTACTAGTTCAGCCTCTAGTTCAGCCTCTAGTCTACCAGTTCTGCCTCTAGTCTACCAGTTCAGCCTCTAGTCTACCAGTTCAGCCTCTAGTCTACCAGTTCAGCCTCTAGTCTACCAGTCCTGCCCCTGAACAGGTTAGTGTAAATCTGTGGACACCAGCAGGATGTAACACTGGATCTTTTTGCAGGTAAAATAATGTTGCTGGTCTCCACCCTGCTGAGTCTGTGGGAGTCTGATTAATCATCCTCAGCTTCAGCTTCTATAGCGCTTTTCTAGTACTCAAAGACGCTTTACATAAGGCAAGCAAACAAGGCAAGCAAACAAGGCAAGCAAACAAGGTAAGCAAACAAGGACAGTGACCTCTCAGGACTGTTTATATGTATATAATGTGATGGTCATGGCAATGCTGGAGTCGGAGACTTGAACTGTCCTGGGCTGTTATCAATTCAACACAACAATATATTTCATCATTTCACAGTGACAATAAAACTGTATTTTCATAATATGTACTGATGTGTTGGACTTGAATCAAAGAAGAATCACAGCAGAATTCAATGACACACCCAGAAACTAACATGTCTTTTAAGCTGCTTGACTGTATGCTAGCTTTCCCATGTTTGCATACATGCAAAAAGAAATTCTGCTCGGCCATTCCCTTAGATGTTGCTCAGTTTGAACAATTTTGTGACGACCCAGGGCTAACGCAGAGCTTACAGCCTTTCAAATTAGGGCCCCTGTGTTTTGAGAAGATAGATCTACCGTAATCTTCATGAGCTAACATAAATCACTCAAGAGCAGATGAACGTTAGAGCGCACAGCGCAAACAACGACTGGGCCCATCTGCAGAGAGCTCATGATGTGCCATTTCATTTGAAGTTTAATAAAATAAACCTGCCGCTGACTGTGGGATTAACCAGGGTCGCGGCCCTGTGATTTGCCGTGCCCGCAATTTAAGGGAATCTTTCAAACACAGGAGCCAAAGAATTGAATCATGGAACTGCCATTCAAAATACTCTCACTACTTGTGCAGCTATAACAAACAAATTCCATAGTGCAGCAGGTATCTACAAGAGGCAAACAAGAGTAAAGGTTTCTTTTAACATGGTACAACTGAGCGGTCTGCTTCCATTGCCTCTGGAAGTTTCCCCCATTCATGCATCTAATGCCAGATCAGCTTTTGAAACGAGGAAGATGTTCCATATGTAAAACAGAATATGTTATCAGTCACTCATTGCGCTTTCCCTCCCCTCATTTAGCCCCGAATTCCCACCTTCCCCGTGACCCTTCCACAAATGCAAATACAGAAAAGCGCAAGTCTTTCTGCGGCCCTGCTGCAGGCAGAATGCGCTCTAAGCCATGTGTCTGTTGAAACAAACCATGCCACGTTGCAACGAAATTATGCTTTAAAAGAGCGCTAACGTGTAAGTACATCTGCCCTGCCTCAGGCTAGGCTGTGATGTGTGTGTAGTGCATATTTAACCATTACTGGAACATGCAAAGGAGTTACAACCTCTGAAACAAAAGAAGTAATATTTAGTGGCTTAATGCATCCAAGCAGCAGATTGTGCACACACTTTGGATCTTTTATGGCAAATACAGCTGTCATAACAACAACCCCATAGCCTGATCAGAAAGAAAAAGACTTTTTCCTAAAACTAGAAAGGAAACAACCTAGCATAGTTAAATTTATTTAAACAGCACCCAATAAGACTTCACAAACACTGCTGAAAGTGGCGATAACCTGATCAAAACACAATTTCCTAGGATAGACAGGCTCCTATGATACACAGGCTCCTATGATACACAGGCTCCTATGATACACAGGCTCCAATGATACACAGGCTACTATGATACACAGGCTCCTATGATACACAGGCTCCAATGATACACAGGCTCCTATGATACACAGGCTCCTATGATACACAGGCTACTAGATCCCTCCCAGTGGAGGCACTGAAGGTGGCCCTACCGGTGTTGATGCAGAGCTCCCCCTTGAACCCACACTGAGGGGTGTCCTTCGGGGGGTGGGTCTGGTCCCCCGGCCACAGAATGTGGACCCCTCTCACAGATTCATACACCTTCTTTGTCCCAGAGTAGTTAGCGATCACCTGCAGAGGGGGAGAGTCCGAACCAAACAGGGCCACAACAAACATGAGATTCATTACTTAGTGATGTTTTTCCCCAGTGAAGTTTAGATTAAAGCCAGTCTCATATGGTGTGCCAAGTCAAAACACTTATTTTTTTAGACAGAAAAGCTTCTGTACTACGGAATGCATAAATTCATTACAAAGCTATGTAACACTGTTCTGCGTTTTGTCCATGAATAACACAAGTGCGTTAGAATTGTGTCAATAAAATATTGAAGGGAGCTCATACTTTTGTGCACAGAAAACAAAATGGATGATTCATGTTATATAGCAAAACAGTAACCCTACCCTAATTGGCCATCACAAGGAAATGTGAAAATGAATTTTATGGAGAAAACTCACTTTAAAAGCTCCACTGCTGACTTCTATATGCTTCATCATGTATGCAGATTCACGGTCACCATTTGAATCCATGGTCACATCTCCTTGGACACCTGAGTTCAAAGCAGTTGAACATTCAACATGAATGAATTCGCTTTGAGCTCAGAATATCACAACATATTTAGCTTTGAGCTCAGAATATCACAACATATTTAAGAGCAACATTCCTCTTCTCCCCTGAATAGAAAGAACCCATTTTCCTGACCGGTAATGGTCCTGTTCCACATTTTGCGGGTAATACGGAAGCCATCATAAGGGTCTCCATTTTCTGCCAAGCTTTCGTTCAGTGCCTGGGCATACAGCCACACCGCATCATGTGCTATTGCAGCCAAAACAGACACCTGTTGTAAATCAGGAAAAAAAAGAAAAGAATGGTGTACGAATCAAATACCCATCAATCTATTGAACGGTAGCATTCCCTATGAAGCATCTATCATGTCTTGATGATTCCCAACCTCTTCTTCATCAGAGTAGACGTAACCAAAGTCCTCTTTGGCCCTTTGTTTGACCTTTTGGTTAAACGTCCTATATTTGTCATCGCTGGGCTTGTACAGTGAGAGGACAAACAGGGCCTGGTAGGCCAGCTTTGCCACAGAATCGTACGTATCCCCTGAAACCGAAAGTTCAGAAAGATGTTCATCTGTTTGTGTGTGTGTTCGCTGCTCGAGTGCATGAATGTGTATGATACATTTTTTTTAACAAAAACCTTGCTCCCAGTCAAAGTTGCCAAACATGTCTTCATGTCTGTATGGTTCAAAGCAGAAGAAGACGTAATCTCCATTGGTGAGGCCTTTTCTATGGGCCTCTATGAGAAACCTCCGCACAACATCTCCTCGAGCTGAAATCACAATGACTGCAGACAAGGAAAGGAGATAGCATAAGGACCTATTATGTTAATGTTATATATGTTATATGTTATATATTATATTGTTATAGTGTTATAGAGTTATATGTTTTTTTTGGTGAATGTTACTTGTTATCTGCATGACGTCTACTGCATAGATGATGTTGCTGGCCAAGTCTTAACATTTTTGCTGTACTGAAGTACTACACTTTGACTTTGACCTTGGACGCCATACAACAACCCCATGCAGAGCCAAACCAGCCTGGGTCAGATTGTGTGCTTATGGTGTGGATGAGAGAGAATACAAACTCCTTGCAACTGCAGCCATCTCTGCCAGAGCCTGAGCTTGTGTGAGGGAGGAATCCCCTCTCAGCTCCAGGTATTTGGCGATAGTGATGTTACTGATTTCTGCCTGGTACCTTTGGCAAACACACAACAACAATTCCAAAAATCTTTGTATGAGTACAAGCTTACTTATTTATCTATCTGTGTCTCTTTACAAGTATTTGTAACCCCCCCCCCCCACCCCTTTTTCTTTCTTTCCTACTGTGAGGCGCATTGTGTTACCTTTGGGTATGAAATGCGCCATACAAATAAAGTATAATTTGATTTGATTTGATTGAAGCTGCCTGTGAAAATGATTGTAAACCTAGAAGTCTTTACCCGCCCACACACACACACACACACACACACACACACACACACACACACACACACCAATACCAATACACACACACACACACACACACACACACACACCAATACACACACACACACACACACACACACCAATACCAATACACACACACACACACACACACACACACACACACAAACACACCAATACACACACACACACACACACACCAATACACACACACACACACACACACACACACCAATACCAATACACACACACACACACACACACACACACACACACAAACACACCAATACACACACACACACACACACACACACACACACACACACACACACCAGAACGTTAGTCATGTTATGGCTCATTCTCTCTACCTGATCCCCTCAGCAGGGATGGTCCACGCAGTGTTAATATCAACGATGATCCCGATCCGCCGCCAGCCAAATTCCTTACAGATCTCGACAAAGAAGGAGCCCATCTTTGTGAAGGGGCCAAACACCCTGGTGAGAGTGGGGTAGGCCTGGAGCTCACAGAAACAAGTACAGGAGTGAGGGAGGGGCCGAACACCCTGGTGAGAGTGGGGTAGGCCTGGAGCTCACAGAAACAAGTACAAGAGTGAGTGAGGGAGGGGCCGAACACCCTGGTGAGAGTGGGGTAGGCCTGGAGCTCACAGAAACAAGTACAGGAGTGAGTGAGGGAGGGGCCGAACACCCTGGTGAGAGTGGGGTAGGCCTGGAGCTCACAGAAACAAGTAAAGGAGCCAGTGAGGGATTGCCAGGGGCGCAGATAGCACTGGGGACGGGGGGGGGGGGGGGGACATGTCCCCCCCAGATTTATAGTGACCCCAAACCGTCCCCACTATTCTCCCTACGTAAGGCGACTAGCATCAGTTGATAACTCTGCACAGCTGATTAGGCGATGTTAGCGATGTTACCCCCCCAGTTTAAAAATCCCATCTGCGCCGCTGGGGATTGCTGTGCAAAAGAGACAAAGCTTAACATTGTACATGTCAGCTGATGCATAGAGAGTGCCTGGATTGATTTACGACACAATTTAAAAGGTCAACATGTCTTGCATTCGGCTCATAATGAAATTACTCTGGCCATTGAAGTAGTAGCTTGTGGATCAAATTTGCCATCCTGTATTTCACAATCATATTGATCTCTCAGTACATAGTGCACTCAGAGTGCCTCGTTAGGGATAAATGGCGAAGCCTTTCAGTAACCTTCCACCTTGTGTGACACATGTAGTAAAATGAACCACATTTCTTCATTTTAACTTTTTTTTCATCATGTAATGGTTGTCAGTGGAGTGTTTTTATACCCCACCTCTTTGTCCAGAAACTGCTGGTCCGCACACACAGGGCTGACCACAGGAATGTTCCAGAACGCAGCCAGTTTGGAGGTCACTCCACACACCTAGGAAAGGACAGTCATCAGCTCGAGGATGGTTATGACGTGTTCATCAATCCTTCACAGTCCACGCCACAAAAGACACACTAAGGCGCTGTGCATTGACCTGCATATAACAATGTGTGGACCCTGCCATGTGAAGCAAGGGGTGGAAAGGACAGGGAACTGCACCTGTGAGCAGGCAGGGCCAATCAGGGCACTGTAATTGTTTCTGTACCGAAGCTCCACTATTTTCCCAGGGCCTTTCAAATCATTACATTCATCATCCACATACTGGTAGTCTAGCTGATGACCTGGAGCAAGGAAAGGACACACTCGTGGAATGGAAAACATGAAATTGTATTGCAAGTCCTAGATTACCAGGTCCCAATAAGTATACCAACAAAATTAAATTGATCTGTAGCACACTTTGTTTATGAACCTTCAGGTTAAATAAAATAATTTGATAGAAGCTAAGGAAATATATGACCATCTTTAGGAAAACTGTTGTGCAGTTAACCAATGCAAAGAAACTTGGTGGTAACTGGAGAGCAAAACCAAAGTGACGTAAATCATAAACGTCCAAATATAGTTTTGGCATTACAACTGGTGGCAGTTCTGTTCTTTATAATTGTTTACTCGTTGAAAGCCAAGAGAAGTGCTAAGTCAGTATCATATCTAATATTGACTGACAATGACTATCCTGTCCATCACTACGGACAAATGTCGGTTCTCAGTCGTCCAATCAGACGAATCACTGCTGTCTGACCTGGCAGCAGGTCTGGCCTGCTGTTGACGGTTTCCATGGCGATGAGTGCTCCCGCCCCGATGCGACCCACACTGAAGACTGTGGAGGTGTTGGGCATGGACAGCAGCATGGTGAACTTTGAGCTGGAGCTCAGTAACACGTACAGCAGCAGCAGGAGAGATGTCTTCAAGCAAGATCCCACCAGTGCTGTAAGACAAGCAGAGGAACCAGGAATATGACTGTGTCCCCATAGACATAGCAGAGGAACCAGGGATACGACTGTATCCCCATTCACAAAGCAGAGCAACCAGGAATATGACTGTGTCACCATACACAAAGCAAAGTCATGGAATATACAGTATGTGGGGCGGTGAGACCGAGGAAAGCCTCAGGGAGGCGTGTTGATAGCAGGCAAACTAGTTTAGGGGGGACAACAACCTCAAGACCATGGGTTTAATACCCTGGATGCATACATGCAGATAGAGATGTATACTGTGCATCTGCTAATAATATCATTATGCACAATATAACTTCTTACACCGTTCCACAAGTAATGACTTCCCACAGACATCTTCAGGCTATTACATGTATAATATGTTCAGTATAGCTCATGTAGGTATGTGTATCTGTTTAGTATGTGTATTTATGTTCAGTATCTATATTGTATATTTATTGTTTATCTAGTATGTCTACTATTTTGTCTTTCATATGTATATCTTATGTTAAGTACTTATTGTTAAGTTATGTTATGTTATGTTATATCATGTGGAGTACTTATATTTTATGTTAGGTCCTGTTATGTTATGGTAGTGTGGTACGGTGGCCTGTCCTAAGAATTTCAGTGCCCAGTCCGACTCTGTTGTTCTGTGCATCTGACAATAAAAGACTTGACTTGACATCTTTATGACCCATAAGATAATCACACAGTAAAGCCTGACATTCCAAACGGCTCACTTGACATTGAGTTCCTTGTTGGTTCAATTCCAAAATATTCCCACCGGATATGTTACATTTCCCCACTATGCAACTGTGTTTTACAGTCATTCCCATGGCATGAAAGCTGCACCTCAGGCCGCTTGGTCTGCGTGCGTTACTGGGCTTCTGTGGCAAGGGAAGTTGAAAGGGGCTTGTTGTGCGGTCTCGCAGGATTAGAACCCAAATGTAGTTGACAGCCACAGTTACGGCAGGCATTGAATTGATGCTGATATAATAGCTTAAAAACCAAACTTTTCAATTAGAAACCTGCATGAGCAGGGTGGGTAGTTAGGTACCCTGTCTGCTGGGGTCTGTCTGTGCAGGAGAGGGGTAGGTAGTTGGGTACCGTGTCTGTTGGGGGCTATTTGTTATCTGTTGTCTGTTTACTTGTTTGAAATAGAGTGGTGATGGTGTTGTTTGCTGTGGAATTGGCCACTGCTATTTTGTCCTGTCAGTGCAATTATGGCCAGTTGCCTCCAATTAGTTTTCTTCCATGAAACCTAAGAAAATGTGTGTTCCCTAAGGCCCTGTCTGAATGTCCTGGTGTATTCACTTTAATGCCATTGTCAAATAAAATAAATATTTGTGTTGTTACGTCACATAGATTCTTTCTGATAGGAAGAGCATGGACTGGGGTGAGGGTAGTTCACGGGGTCTCTCTCCCAAGTGGCGTAGACTCTTACTATAGATGGATAGGCCACACATATATGCCATGCTTTCTAGAATTTAATGTAGAAAACCATAAAACCGGTATCTGGTGTGTGTTGTCATTGAAAATCTGCACTCTTCCAAGAGCATGTCACCCAACACATAGCAAGCCAAAAAAGTATGTGGCGTTGTAATAGGAATTACAACAAATCATTTTGACAATTTAGCGAGAGATTGATAAAAAAAAAAGAATCACAAAACAGTATAAGAAAAACACTTTCTCAGAATAAAAGCTTTCAACTGTCAAGGCAGGGTTAAATGTAAGTTATTTGGCAGATTCCCATGTTTGCCATACTAAAAGTATAAAGTAATAAATGCTTTATGCTTACCAGTCATGATGTGAAAAGACATGTGAAGATTTCCTCCATCAGGAGATTTCCTCATAAAAGAACTTCAGAACTTCAAACAGGAACAGACACAAACACCACAGTATAGTGTCCAGTACCAATGGGTATATACAGAGCACTGCCCTCTGCATCTGTTATAACTTGTCAGTAGCCTGCTCCGCTGACCCGCACTATAACCCCGGCCCCTCTGGAGAGCGATCTACGACTGGCTGTTTATCAAATGACGGGGTAAACAGCGATAGCAAAGACTCTGGGAACACAGGGTCGTAGCAAAGCTTCAAAAAATGAACTGCATGTCGAGATGTTTAGATGTTTACTTCCTGTTTTTATTCATCACATGGAAACTCACAACTGTAGGTTCACTGTGTCATAGGCTGCCTACACATGTCTGGAGCCACGGACATTGTGAGTGTATAGACACAGCATACTGAAATATCATTCTCTAGAACCTTTACTTTTTACACAAGCAGGCATGTTTCCAGTGCATATATTGGTCAACTGTCTACTATTGCTATGAATTCATATGCGTGAAAATACATAGTGTACATGGAAAAAATATGTATATAAATATATGAAATCAATATTATTAAAACAGTATTCAGTTGAAGAAATGGACCGTGGGAAATGTTTCTGTCCAGGCCTTCAGGCCAAAGAAAGCCATGGGTTTTTATGGATTAAATAAAGCAACACTTGACTCCATGACAGAGGAGACTAATGATGCCTGGACAGTGTGGAGAACCAAGATCACTTCTCTCTGAATCCCACTATCTTGTTTATGTTGAAGCTCAGCATTTAGTGAGTAGCTTAATGATTCCTCCATCTGCATCTGCACTTCTTGCACGTATGCAGAGCTCCAATGAGCCCTATGTGTTCTGAACATTTCTCTGACAGCGCATTCGGGCGTCAATACATAAAGAACACAGGAATGTATACCCAAAGAGTTTTGTATAATTTGTAGATAACACCAGTTCCAGTGGCAGGTCTCAATGACACCTGATGAAATGAGCTTTGCTCTGGTTTTATGGTGTAGGTGTAGTATTTGGTTGCTTTTGCTACATGTCTGGCTCCAGTTTAATAAGAATGTGACAGAGCGCATTGCGTCTGGCACGTAAAGCGGCGGTTCCCTGCCAGATCATGATCATCGACTAAAAGATATGTTCTTACGAGCACAAATATGGAACGATTGATGATGTGATTATGTTGTTCATTAGTGCTTAGAGGTTATATTATGTGTGATTAACACTGGATGGGTTTTCTAAACTTGGAGATGACGGGGATATATATTGTCAGTATAACCCAAGGGAAGAAAGACTCATTGCACGCAAATTTAGTTTGATCATTTATTTATGTGAAACGGTACCATCGTAAGTATTCTTAAAATGTGCAAAATCTACAGCAGAACACTTACATGGTTTCTTTGTTCACTGATCGGTTTGACCAAAATGAGTATCTTCGCACTTACCTGTTGCCCGTGTCTTCCGGAAACGTAGGCGCAAACTGGGGTGCAACGCAGGGAAAGCTTTTCTTCGTTCATTTTGCGCTCCGCTAGGGAAGCGCTCATTGGAGCAGTGGTGTTTGTAGTGTTTTTAAACATTTATTTAAGAAAGGATTTAATGCCAGTGTTAATTATCACTATTATCACATGAATGTATATATATAATGTGTTATGCCACTATGTTTAGAAAGGGGAAATACCGTGCGAAACGGCTAATTGATTTACATAATGTAATGGTTACGGCCAGTGTTTTAAATATGTGCCGCACAGCTCAGTTGAGAGATGTCGCTGACGCGAGCAGGCATACAGTGTGATTGTTAAGATTCAGGGTCTATAGCTACGCGTGGGCATTGTCCCAGTTTGGGACAGTTTTTCTTTTTGATTCAGTGTTTTTATTTGTTTTTTGTCTATGTTTGTCTATGCTACTTTTGGGAAGATCCGTTTGCATTCGTCCATCCTTCAGTTTTGACCAACAACCGCTCGTCATTATGAATTTGCAGATCATCTAATACTGCCATTGTATGTTTCAGGATGTGAGGGGTTTGTGTTTGTGTGTGTATATGACAGAGAAGGAGTGTGGCGTGTTACATAAGATGATACAATAATTGACATGTCTCTGTGTGTGCAATGTCTGTAAGCACTTGTATGCTCGTCAATCAATCACTCACTTACTCAATCAATCAATCAATCAATCAATCAATCAATCAATCAATCAATCAATCAATCAATCTAACAGTAATTGGGTTGTATCAGCAGGGATGTGAACGACAGTAGATTTTATTGGAGAACATTACATTAACACAGAATGCTGCATTAATGACACATTTTCCACAGGGATAAAATAACCAACACAAGAAATCCCACACTGGCAGTGACATATTCATGGTTGTCACAGACTGCATGAACTCCGTCTAATGTCACTTTGCATAAGCATCTCATTTGGTGTTCAACTGTATTCAGTGCAGTACAACAACCCCACAGATCATCAAAGATCGATACCTCTCTCACAGTCACGAGAAGAACTTCTCATATAGGCTCAGAGTTCGAATGACTTTTGTGTGTTGTTAGTGTGAGTACGTTGGGTATATGCATTACAAGGGGTCATGTGTCAATCTTTAGGAGTGCCTAACTCTGAATGCTGGGGTAGGGTGTCACCTGTACTCTGACTTCCTGGAGGCTGCACTTCAACCTCTTCACCAGAGGGGGGCAGACCATTCACAGCACATCAGTCCCCCGTCAGACAAGGACGGGCCACATGCAAACATCAACAACACCAGCCGTGCAGGGGCTTATGAGGTGGCTGGCTGGCTCACAGGGGGAACTACATAGTGCTGAAACAAATAGATCCTGAAGAGATGGGATGATAAAGGGACAAGGTGTGGCAAACAGCCAACGAGCTGATTAGAATAAAGTGTTTGGTACCAATCTCAACTGGAGATGCAGAAACACTGTCATTGCAAGCAGTGTGAAGAATTGTAGCAGTCTTTTATAGGGGATCAAATCTAAATCCAATTTTTTTTTTATGTCAGATTTGGCACAAACACAGGCTTGGCAGATTAGTGGGAGAAAAAGGGACAGTGCATCCTCTTCATTAAAAGCAATGTTGTAGCAAGAGGGTAAAAAGCACACAATCTCTCACATTAATATACAGTTTAATTAATTTGTGTTGTTGCATGTTTTCAACAAAATTACATTTAATACATAAGGCACTTACAAAAAAAGTTAAATTATAGATGTGTTATAAACATATCAACTTCTTGATTTAAAAAAATCTGCTAAGAACAAGATGACAGCAACTTGGCAGCTTCTTAATGTACATCTCAAAGTGAAATCTACAGAGCTAAAATCTACATACAATAAAAACATGATTTTTAACCAGTCATTTTAATGCCCCCTAGATTTTTTTTTTTTTTAAGACACACACACACACACACACACACACACACACATGCATGCATATACATATGTGTGTATAATTTAAGTAATTTTAAGTCCAGTAAGCATATAAAACACATAAAAGGTAGTATCACTAGTCAGTGGTTCAGTTTACATATTAGGCTTTGTGGTTTCTGCATTGTAGAAGTCCTGGTACATCTCAATCAGGCGTGACGCTTCCCTCTGGCCTGACAGCAAAGCACCATGGGTAGTGGAATAGTATTTTCTGTGCGTGGCTTCGCCAGCAAACAGCACCTGCAGAGGCTGTATGGGGCAACAGAACAGGTGGGAGGAGGGGGAGAGGGCAATAGGTATTAGAGGGGAAGGGAGGGGGGGCAAACAAAAAGGATTGTGATTAGCAGGAGCAAAGCAAAGGGGTGTGTAGAAAAAGCAAAGGATTATAAAGATTGTATGATGCTACATATGAAGTACAGCATCCACTATGCTATTTTGATCTTAAGCACCTCTAAAGGAAGTTTCTGTGGGATCAGACTGTTCCTTTTCGGAACCTTAATGGGCCTCAGTGCGTTCTCACCTCGCCAGGAAGCCACAGCACAGAGCCATCTCTCTACTCAAGTTACAGGCTTTCCACTGGCAGCCAGACCAGCGTCCCAGACACACCACACTATCTGACCTACTCGAACATGCTGAGCAGGCCCCTCGTATGAATGTCAACAAGACACTGCCTCTCAGGGCTCAACAACAAGACACACCAGCTAGAGCACCTCCTTATTGGAGCATTGAAAGTAGGTTTCTTTACACTGAAACCATATTTGTGACGCTAGAAACTGTCAGAAAACGATTAAAAATGTAATATGTGTCCATATAATATGTGTATAATATGTGTCCATATAATATGTATATAATATGCGTCCATTTAATATGTGTATAATATGTGTCCAAATAATATGTGCCCATATAATATGTTTAATATATGTCCATGTAATATGTGTCCATATAATATGTATAATGTGTCTCCATATAATATGTGTATAATATATGTCCATATAATATGTGTCCATATAATATGTATAATACGTGTCCATAAAATATGTGTGTTCCCTTACAAAGTCTTCATGTCGGTGCTTACCGGAGCCTTGGTGCTTTTGGCGTAAGGCAGAGGCGTGGCCAGGCTCTCCACGTCTCCCCCGCTGGATCCCACTCGGGTGAAGGAGTACGAGCCCCGGATGTAGGGGTTACTGCCCCAGGAGGAGCGCAGGATCCGCCGCGGCTTAGGAATGTTGGGGTTCCCTGTTTGGACCCAGAGAGGGGGAGGAGTGGGGTGCATGGTCAGAGGCAGGACACATAGAGCAAGGTAAGACTGATAACAGTAATGGCTGAGCAAGGACAGAGATTAGAGGCCATTTGATTTCAATTCCTCTTTTTCTATCATGTTCGGCACATCCCATCTCCACTCATCTGCTGAGATTTCAACCATGCAGCTGTCCTGCTGTCCCCATCCATCCTCTCTCTCTCTCTCTCTCTCTCTCTCTCGCTCTCTCAAGCCATTGGCTTGAACTGTAATGTCCCACTAATCATCTGGTCCGACAGGAAACTGTCTGCCGAGCCCCAGCCAAAGATGACGGCAGAAAATATTTAACGAAAAATGTTTTACACTACATGAACCTCTCTCTCTCTCTCTTTCACACACACACACACACACACACACACACAAGAGGGTGATCCAGCAGACCAGCAGAGAGCATTGCAGGTGTCCTCTCTACCCTTTCCAAGAGGGGACTGTGCCAGGCCTCAGCACTCAGCCAAGGAACTCCCTCATAGGCAGATAAGAGCTTAGTAGCAGTACCGCCATCAGTTTAATCACACACACACACACACACACACACACACACACACACACACACACTACAAATTGGATTTGGATTTAAATGAGCAAAGCCTGCATAAAAACACTAGCATTCTTTCAGCCTGGAGGCGTGTTATTGGGACAACATTATAGGAGCATTCAGCTTGACCTTCGTAGGAACCCAGTTCAAGAACAAGCTCTACCATTACACTGTCCGCCTGTTCCTCTCCTGACATTATATTTATTAACCCCTCCAAGAGGCTTCCAACTCGTCTCGGATCTCACAGATTACTCTGCCTGCTCAGTCATCCAGTTCCAGTACTCTGCTTCCCTCTAGTAGAGGAGAGAAGAGAAAAGAAGAATAGAGAAGAGAAGAGAAGAGAAAAGAGAAGAGAAGAGAAGAGAAGAGAAGAGAAGAGTAGAGAAGGGAAGAGAAGGGAAGAGAAAAGAAGAGTAGAGAAGAGTAGAAAAAGAAAAGAGAAGAGAAGGGAAGAGAAAAGAAGAGAAGGGAAGAGAAGAGAAGAAAAAAGAACAGTAGAGAAGAAAAGAGAAGAGAAGAGAAGAATAGAAAAGAGAAGAGAAGAGAAGAGAAGAATAGAGAAGAGAAGAGAGAGCTCATAGAGGGAGCCATTGTACTGATCGATGTGATAGAGGCAGGGCTGTCTTACACATCTGCCTTTGCCTCAGCCTCTCCCTCTCCCTCTCTCCCTCACTCTCTCCCTCTATCCCTCTCTATCTCTCACTCTCACTCCCTCCCTCCCCACTCACTGCCCAGGTGAAGGGAACGTGGACAGAGAGCCATAGCCAGACAGTAATCCAAATCCAATTTCAGGGCACTAATTAAGTGCCGCCCCGCTGACAGCAGCGTGGTGGGCCAGAGCGAGGGGATATCAGCAAGGGCGGGCCCCAGAGGAAGACTGCACACGCCTGACCTACATCACAGCCAGCCCAGCCCAGCCTGCTCCTGCACTCTCTGCTCTGTGAGCCTACAGACCACTCCACCCTTCTGAGCTTTGAGTCATGGGCAGGCAGGCTGACGCCCCGACCTCTCCATTCAGTGGAGGAGCACAGCAGCACCTTGAACTCTAACTGACTGATGCCCTGGAGCTTTCCACCACTGAGAGGCCTCCTTAGCCATGACATCATAGTAGACTCAGATTCCACATTTGGAGCCTTTGCTTTTGAAGCAGCAATATGGAGTTCTGTTTCAAAGCTAGTAAGCTAACTACCTAAAAGGCATGCAAAAACCTTGCAAACACCAGCAACAGCCCAGCTGACACTGATTGAAGCTTACCAACACACTAACTGGTGTATTTTGGCAGTTTAGCTGGCAATATCATGCATGTGAAAGCTTTTCTTCAATTTTTTGCAGTGTGTACCAGCCCGTTACACAGAACAACAAAGGGCATATCCTGGATGGCTAGTGGGGAAGACACAGGTGTTTATCTGTCCTTCACATGACCATATGCTATCAAAAATGAATTTGAGAATGGTGTCAATCCTAGTTGCCTATAAAACCATATCTCAAAAAGTGTCAAATTGTTGCAAAGTGTTACTTTAACAGTGATGGACACAAACTAATTTCCAGAGGAAGATGAGGCATTTTTGTTAATAAGTCCCTGACTGGTGTGAGAACTGCTCTGAATGGGAGAGAATCTGAGGGTGACCCAGGCACCCTGACCGGGGCACACTGACCCCCTGTCCCCTGTCTCTCTCTCAGCATGCTTGGTCAACTTCATCCAGTCATATGCTTTGGACTTCATGCAAGTTCAGAGACACTTCCACTGTAAAGTCCAACAAGATTATACAGTATAACCTAAATAATATTACTCTGAATTAACCAAAAATTTTGGTATACACCGTAGCTGTGAGTGTGACAATTGTTTTATGTTACCCTGTTAAGCCCAAGGCGATGAAGAATCAAAACATATATTTCATTGGATTTTATGCTGTCTGAGTTTAACAGCCTGCATAACCACTAAATACACGATAAGAACACATCATATTCGTAAGCAAGGTAAACCAAAAGGTTTCTATTGTCCAATGTGTCACGTGTCTTAGTGAGTGAGTCATACATGTGAGGCAGGCTCAGTTCATTCAATCAAACATGACGCAACCAGCAAATATTCTCTGCACTCAGCTGGTAAAGGCCTTTCCCTTCAGAGAGGCTGTTATGACATCATTTCCTCTATCTAGAGGCCCCCATTACTCATTATTCTCTCCTCTCCACAATCACTCTATGTGACTCTTACTAGTCTACTTCCTCTTCTCTACACCATCTCTCTATGTGACTCTTACTAGTGTACTTTCTCTCCTCTCCTCTCCATCTCTCTATGTGACTCTTACTAGTGTACTTTCTCTCCTCTACACCATCTCTCTATGTGACTCTTACTAGTGTCTTAGACTGTGGCTTAGATTGCAGCGCTGTTGACTGCTTCATAATGAATATGCAGCAACTATCAATACCACTATATGAATAGTGCTCAGCTATCAATACCACTATATGGATAGTGCTCAGCTATCAATACCACTATATGGATAGTGCTCAGCTATCAATACCACTATATGGATAGTGCTCAGCTATTTTGTACATGTGAATGGTTATTTGTAGAGGTAAAAATGTATTTTATTATGCATATATATACTGGAGTGGTCTCCTAATCTCTTACTGTTTCACGAGACACTTACTCCCCCCCTACAAGAAACTAGTTAACAGGCCGGCCTGGAAAAACTAACCCTCAAACAGAAAACAGTGTGATCCCATTTCAGAGGCAAAAGAACCCTTCTGCCCCCCTAACCACCCCAGTAGTGCTGCTCCTCACACACACACACACACACACACACACACACACACACACCTAACCACCCCAGCAGTGCTGTTCCTCTGACCTGTGAACTTGCGGAGCAGCTCGGTGCAGGTCTCGGCAACAGTCTCGTCGTCGCAGCGTTCCATGAGCAGCGCCTCCTCGCCGCAGATCCAGCCGCTCAGCATGTACCCGTAGCGCTCGGGCGGGTACAGCACGTCGAAGCTGCAGATCTTGCGGTACCACAGCTCCTGCGGGTAGGCCAGCTGCTCCAGCTGCGCCTCGTCCTCCCACACGAACTGGATGCTGTTGCACTCGGGGCTCCAGAAGGGCTCGTCGAACTCCAGGAAGATCTTGTCCGTGGTGCTGATGCCCAGCTTCTCGATGGCCTGCACCTTGTCGCGTGGCAGCCCGGGGGAGAAGAGCGTCTCGTGGCTCTTCTTCAGCACGCCCAGCGAGGCCGTGACGATGACGTGGTCGGCGGAGAGCCGCTCGCCGTCCTCGCACTCGATGTGCGCCGGAGCCTGGCAGGGCCAGCAGTCTCGGTTGTGGTCGTGCTGCTGCTCGTGCTCGTGCTCGCCGTGGGTGATCTCCTCGGCCTGCTGGAAGGTGTAGTTCCAGTGGATGCGGCGGACCGGCTTGCCCCGGCGAATCACGCGGCCCGGAATGTCCTGGGCTAAAAGCTCCACCACCTGCATGAAGCCGCTGGGAATGACGTGGTGCGCGCCCGGGATCTCCGTCCACTCGCCAAACTCACTGAGCGAGACCTCGTCCATACTGGGGGAACTGCTCTCACAGCTTTCCACCTGCAGAGGCAGAGACACACACACACACACACACACACACACAGACACACACACACACACAAAAGATTGCAATCGTTAGACATAATTATAAATGTACTCAACAATGACTTATTGACACAATGACTAAATAAACAAGGTACCATCATGTTTAGGGTGTTTATTTGAAAGTGGATGTTTACATCAGCGGATGCGTTAAGTAGAGAGATAAAGAAACAAACATAGAAAGAAACTGCTCGTAAACATCTTGGCCCATATAAATATCACGTCTATATTTATATACTCTGCTCCCTGCCGGACGACCTTAGCGGTGTGCAGTGTCTTCCTGTTATTAGCTGCTCATCGCTTAACATATCCATGCCAGGAGGAGCTACAGTGGCATACTGAAGAAGCCGGTCTTGTCAAATTACACATAAAAAAACCCCACAAATACGAGTACAAAGAACGACATTTACATTACATTTAGTCATTTAGCAGATGCTTTTATTCAAAGCGCCTTACGAAGGAGAGAACAATCAAGCTACGAGCAATAGAGACCTAGTGTAACACTAAATACTACTTTAAATAAGAAATAAAAAAATATTTACAAAAACGTTTGAGTTAAGTACTAGTTAGAGATAGCATTAGAGGAAGGATAAGGAGAGGTAGAGAAAGGAAGAGGAAGGGAGAGGGACTGCAAGTTATGAAAGGAGGTGCTCTCTGAATAGTTGGTCTATGTACGAATACAAGCATGGTGTGACCAGTGGTGTAGTCCAGGGTATACGCAGGTATACGGAGTGTACCCACTTATTTTCAAGTCAGCATTGCGTGTATAACCACTTCTCAAAACAGGGCGTTTATCCTGTGCTGTATACCCACTTCTCCAGGGACCACTACACCACTGGGTGTGACTTAACCAGTAAAACACCTCTGTGGGTAGGTAGGGCTTTGGATCAAGATACAGAATGTAGTCTCACAAGTCTCACCTTTCAAAGGAAATATCACTGCGTACTTACTGGGGATAAGAGATCACTGAGTTTATTGTTCGCTCTTGCTGTAATCTCCAAAGCATGTGAAATAAGGGAGGAGTTCCTCATCTTTACTAACTGCCTCAAATTCTTTGGAATCGACCAATAAAAACATTTAAGTTTTAGCACAGTGGGTGGAGCAGGCTTTGGGATTGGGACTCACCTTGAGGTACTGTTGTAGCATGGAGAGCTTGAGTTTCTTGCTGCTTTCTGAGTCGTCAGGATCCAGCGTGATCTTTCTCCGCACAACATCACGTGTGAAGATTCCCACACTGTTCTGGCTTTCTGCTCCAACAGGCTTCCCATTCTGGAAGAACTCCTGAGTCAGCTCATAAACCTGAGGCAGACAGACAGACAGATAGAGAGAGATAAAGAGAGAGAGAGAGAGAGAGAGAGAGAGAGAGAAAGAAAGAAAGAAAGAAAGAGAGAGATGGAGAAATTGAATTGAGATTGAGAGCACAGCAAAATGTCCTTCCAAGTATTTTACCCCAAATATTGAATAATGACAATTTTTTTTATAAATAATATAAAAAAAATAATAATATAAACTTCAAGGAGAATACACACTAAGCACTGTACTGAAAACAAAGCTCAGATTTTTCCTAAGCGAAGATTGAAGGTGTGAGCAAAGGTAAAACGAGATTTGGATTTCCTGATTTATGTGAGAACAGCTTTCAGAACCCAGGTCCGGCTTTACAGACCTGTAAACAAGAAGCAAAGCTGGGTGTCTCTAACAGAGACATATTCTTAATGACCGGCGCACCAATCTGACCTCCACAGCTGAACTGTTCACTCCATGAGAGTTCAACCGCTGTGGGAACCTCATTTTGAGAACAGAAACACTGGCCTGGAACCTGAGAGAAATTCCCTTCTGGGGCGAGTGTTGTTCTCACGTGAGACAGCCACGAGACTGATTGAGCAAGCGTGAGACAGTCAAGAGACTAATTGAGCAAGCGTGAGACAGCCACGAGACTGATTGAGCAAGCGTGAGACAGTCAAGAGACTAATTGAGCAAGCAGTTCAATGGAAAAGAAGTTAGACCAGAGGTCACAAGAAGTCAGAGTCTGCGGTGGGAGAAAAGTTGTCTGAAGCGGTAGTTTGCTGGTAGTTTGCTGAGTTCAGCCATTTTCCGCAGCAGCCCCAAAGTTTCAGGGAACAGACAATAACCTTTGCAAGCAACTTTTGAATTAATGCGTCATGTTCTGATTTCCATTTTTTAATAAACTTGTCATATGAATGTAAATGATATTCTCAGGATACAACATCTAATAATGTTTGAGTTAAGTTTCTATACCCCTGTGGTATCGTGCCAAACAAACACAAAGCCCTTTGTTGTGGGATCTGGACAGCAGGAACTGAAGGGTGAAAAATGATCACACTGAAGACTGAGCTGCCTACACCACTGACATGTCTGGGCAAGTATCTTTTTATTGTCTGGAGAAAGCCTCAGACAATAGCCAACATTTAACACCATGGTGAAGTCCAAGGTCACACCATAATCTCTTTGCGTCTACACAATGATGAATAGGGTAAACAACCAGCTCATCCGTTGCAAATGGGTAGTAGCCACAAAATGTGCATAATTGTTGTTAAGAAATATTGCAATACCGCAATTAAAAAATTAGACTATCCTCATTCTTTTCAAAAAACATTCCCACAAAAGTCAATAACAACACTAGGGTCCTTGCTTCATGGAACATATGGTGGTTTATTGTTTAGCGTTGATCGTGCGGTGTCAACGTAATAATTGTCTTTGTTTATGGAATACTGGGAGATATGGCGTTAAAATTGCATCAGTAAGGCCTAGCACCAGAAGTGCTGTAAGCATGCTGGTTAACATTCACGCGTCGAGTCTGGTCACACATGCAGAAGACCTGGTGAGCATGGAAGCACAGCTCTGTGATGCTGAAAGAGCTGATCCCATGAGCCGTGAGCAGAGCAAGGATGTCACCGGATGATCACAGGAGGCATCTACAGTAAGTGGGCCGCATGCACCATCCTGTGCTCAGGGGCTGGCATCAAAGCGTTCTAAATTCCGCAGTGCATCACAACAGATGCGACAGCCGATGTCAAACGAAGCGAAGAAAGAGAGTACAACAGAACACCGTCAGGCACCTTCAACATGATGTCAGGGCGAGCAGGTGTTGAGCAACGGGCAGAAATTACTGACCCGATAATAATGGGGGAAAAAACCAGCATGAATGGACAGAACTATGTGCTGATGTTCGCCAAAAGTATGCGATGAGTTCACTGGAAGATATTGAGGTTTCATGTTTCTACAGGCCTCTTTTTAATAAAGATTTGAACTCACCACAGAGGTATGTTAAAAGACGTTTGCTACATACTTTCAGGCTGACTCAACTATGTAATATCCTAAGAAGACAGAGATGAATACAGGGCAACTCACATGATCTCAGTTAAAGCAGTTCGCGATTCTTACACAAAACACTTTTTTGTCAAGTTCCGCAAATTGCTCCTCACAGTCCTCCTAGTTGCCCGTTCAGTGCATGCTATCGTTGGTATAGCAACTGTCACTCAAGAGTCGTTCAAAAGTCAACATTACGTCACCCGGGCTCTTTTTCGCCCCTGGTCACTTTTAAGCATGACACATGCGCTCAGAAAAAAACTGGTGTTTGAACACAGTAGTAGCTTTGTAAATCAGAAACAAACTTGGTGATTCACACCCAGCCATAAACAGTTACTGCCAATCAACACATCACTTTAAGAGCACAGAGGGGGGAGATGTAATTTGATTGACTGTTGAGCTCAAATATCGACAGTGTTTCACGGAAATTGCAGACTGCAGCTACAGATCTACCACTCTCAGAGGTTTCATGCTTCAACCAAACTATAAAATGCTCTCATATGTAATACTGTCCCTGCACTGATGTCTGGTAAACGCTCTTACCTCATTGTACAGGTCGCTGAACTCTTCCACCAGGTCCTTAGGGATCCTCTTGCCATTGTTGGTCTGGTAGTGGGCCACGCCGTTCTTGGCATAGAGGCTGATGCGGCCCACACTCCGCTCCTCATCCGTGGTGTGCTCCAGGAGACCATTGTCCTCGGCAAGGTGGTAGACTGGGTTGCCATTGGCGCCATGGATCCAGGTGGCTCCGAGTTCTAATGTTGCTCTACCTGTGTGGGAAGCAGTTGAGTTTTGTTATTAGCATTTCATTTTGGGAAGGAAAAAGAACACAATATTTTATGAAGGAAAACACAACAGTAATATACCAGTTATTCACAGAGTACTGTAACAATATAATATATCTGAGACCTACAGAAACAGAATGATAACATTGGCTGTTTTCTTAAACCGAGATGAAAACGAGTCATACTGCCAAACAAAACCAAATGGAGCTCATACAGATGATACATTAATGACTAAATAATAATAATAATAATAATAATAATTCATTTTATTTTTAACGCACTTTTCATTCCAAAGAATCTCAATATACTCAAATACCTGCATCAAATAAATGTGTTACAAAGTTCTTCTGGTAATATATACGAGTTGACTGATGTTCTCTTACCGTGCTGAATACTTTGTACTCTGCCCCCAATCCGGTCAGACGCCTCTAGGACTGTGACATTGGTGAAGCCGTTCTCGAGTAGGGTTTTGGTTGCAGCGAGGCCGGCCAAGCCAGCTCCGATCACTATTATTTGTGGTTGTCGATGTCGTCGTAAGCCACTACTAAGGGGATCATCAGCGCTCTCTGAAGATATTTCACAACTTTGCATGCCGTCCAAGCTCCTCTTCTAGTGCGTCTGAGGAAGAATCAAAGGGGTAGAGAGATGAATAAAAACGATGCTTTCTTTTGTGCTAAATCACATCCACAAACAAATGTATTTAACAGTAAGTGGTGGCGTCAGTGGGCCAAAGACTCCACTCACTTTAGTCTATATTTCAAAAGGCCCCGCTCAGCACACAAGCCCCCTTTTCCAAACAAAGCCTTTATGACATCAATACATTCTGACACTGCAGCTTAGGCGCTTTCCCGCTCGGCTTCACTCAGACTGTGTGGGCTTGCTCCTGTTAGACCATTCTCTCCTGTCACCAGAAATGGAGCTTCCAATGCAATAGCAACCTCTGTGATATCAAGTCACACCATACCCCCGTCCCATCTGCATACAACCTACAGTACATGTCAGAATGTGCAAGAGACATCTTTCATCAAGTCATTCTTATGATAGTTATTACGGTATGCTGCTTCTTAGTGCTAATCATAATGTCTCTTACCTGCAATTTATTGATGTTTTATTTATTTATTTATTTTCTTTCAATTTTCATTGTGTTTTTTTTTATTTTTATTTAAGTTTCTTTGACTGTGTTTCAATTTAAATTCTGTTTGTTTCTGTAAAGCACATTGAATTGCATTTAATGTACGAAATGTGCTATATAAATACATTTGCCTTGCCTTGCCTTGCCTTGCCTTGCCTTGCCTTATAGCCTAATGCTGATAAACTGCTGCAATCATTTATGTCCAGGTCTAAGCCTGAAGTCAGTCTGAGTCTTTCCAGAATCCCTTCATCATGTATTGGCTCGTTTTGTTATTTAACTCTAGTGACATTGAATGATGACCTTGTTTGAGTTTTCCAGGATGTGAATTAAATGTGCTTATTACTTTGCTGCCATCAGGCTCAGAAAACTGTATATGTCAGAACACATTAGGACATGTCCTCAGCCAACCTGTAAGCAGCACACATAATGACGGCAGGAGTGATGTGGAACATAAACTTTTCCAAGGAGGAAGTATCATCTTTCTTTGCAAACAAAGAAGAAAATAACAACTAAAGCACAAGACGTAGGAGTGGGCCCACTGAACACACACACAAACAAGCAGGAAAGGAAATGTCTTTAACAAATGACAGGCCACAGGGGGGAGGCATTCAAGGAGAGCGAAAGGGGGAAGAGAAATTAGTTTAACGTGACAGACGAAATATATCTCAGAGGGCCACAAGACATGCTGCTCTTGCCTGCTCACAATGCCTCCCCCATCCCGCCAAAATGAGCCTAAACCATTACCACGGCAACACCGGACACATGGCAGCACACACAGACATGGCACAGAACCTTGTCCAATTCTCATTTTACACCTCCCCTGCTCTCTCCCTCTCGCTGTCTCTCTCTCTCTTTAACAGCAACATGTCCTACAAGTGAGGAAAGACATACATGTATACTCAGAAGAGTGCCAGCTGGATGGATGCATTAGGCTAATAAGCAGGCCGTGCTTGTGACCACACACGGGCCTGCGTGTTGCTGTTTACAGTTTCAACATTAATGAGTCTAGTACCAAAGCACACCTCAAAAATAAAAGCAATGTCTAATCTTACCGGAAAAATTTCATTGGAAATAAACATCACAAAGCCAAATAACTTTGGTAAAAGAGATGAAGGCCACATCTAGTAAAAATCAGTGGCAACGAAATTGGCAACACGGGCAGATAAATAAAAAGTGTCATTATTTTAATTAATATGCAATAGTAACTGTAAAGGCTGAATTAATCTAATACTGAATAAATATATAACCACACACTGCAACGCTCTCTTTGCAACCCTCAATTTTTCTGACTAAAATTCTTGGATCCAGAATAACCAGTTTAAGGCAATTTGGGGTACAAGGGGGATTACCTTACATGAAAACGACAAATACTGGGCAATTTACAGATCAAAGGAATGACAATACAAGCATTTTCAATTTACAGTATTGGCCTTCGTTCACTCTCCTATCTAGGCTGGCCCACCATTAGACGAATTGTGAATGTCTTGAACCAGGGCTTTGGGCAACAAAAAAAAAATAGGTAAAATGAACTGACAATTGGAGACAAATTTCTAATAATAAAAATAAAAGTGCATACACCCTACCCTCTGAGCTAAGGACCATGAGTGGGGAACACGAATGCTGCTCTATATGTGAGGCTCAGGGGCTGAGGGGCTGAGTGTGCCGATAGGGCGAGGGGTTTGGGGTCACGGTGCCTCTTTGTGAGTGACTGTTTCCTGTTCACTTCATTGTGAGACGAGTGGATGACTGACACAGCGCTCAGTAGTGAAGCTAGCAGGGATGGCTGTGCTGGCACTGTGTGACTGCCCAGCGCTCAGTAGTGAAGCTAGCAGAGATGGCTGTGTTGGCACTGTGTTACTGCCCAGCGCTCAGTAGTGAAGCTAGCAGAGATGGCTGTGCTGGCATTGTGTTACTGCCCAGCGCTCAGGAGTGAAGCTAGCAGAGATGGCTGTGCTGGCATTGTGTTACTGCCCAGCGCTCAGTAGTGAAGCTAGCAGAGATGGCTGTGCTGGCATTGTGTTACTGCCCAGCGCTCAGTAGTGAAGCTAGCAGAGATGGCTGTGCTGGCATTGTGTTACTGCCCAGCGCTCAGGAGTGAAGCTAGCAGTGATGGCTGTGCTGGCACTGTGTGACTGCCCAGCGGATAGCGCTCAGTAGTGAAGCTAGCAGAGATGGCTGTGCTGGCACCGTGTTACTGCCCAGCGCTCAGTAGTGAGAATAGCAGTGATGGCTGTGCTGGCACTGTGTGACTGTACAGTCTAACAGATGACCACCTAACAGAGACCCGTCTCAGAAGCACCTTCTACCACTTGAGGTTAAACAGACTAGACTGTAACATTTAACAGACCCATTTGGAAACACTAACAGGATATGGTCTGCCTCCCTTTCTCTCTCTGGGCCAAGTTCTGCCGTGTCGGTGCACTTCAGAGATCCTGCAAGCATCTGTGCAGCATCTCATCTGGGAACAGGCAGGAAACAACCACTTCAAGGAGGTGTTTAAAGCAGCAATACGGAGTTCTGTTCAAGAACTAGTAAGTTTACTTCCTACAAGGCAATGCAAAAACCTTGCAAACACCACCAACAGCCCAGCTGACACTGATAGAAGCTTGCCAACATACTAAGGGGTGTCTTTTGGCAGCATAGCTGGCAATGTCATCGAGTGAAAGCTTTTCTTCTGTTTTTGCAGGGGGTTCCAGCGCGTTACACAGGACTACATAGGGCATATCTTTGATGGCCAGTGGGGGAAGCGCAGGTGTTTATATGTCCAGTTTTGCTCCTTCTATTTAATCCTTCAAGGTAAAAGCTGAGTACACAAGGAAGGCCATGTCTGAGCGGGAAAGGGAAATAACAGTAGAGATAAAGAAAACGGCACGTTTCCCTTTGTTCTTCCCCACTGACAGCCTACAAGGTGAAACGCCTAATATAGACCCACTGCCCCACCTTCATAGAGGTCTTGAGCCAGGGTCAAGCCACCGGCTGAGATAATCTATTACATTTCATCATAAATACATAAGGAGGAGCACATTACTTTAGCTATATTTCCATCGTGTGGAATGATCTCTGATCATCTGAACAAGTACATTTCATCAGTACTGATATTGAGGTACAGCTGCTGTTCTTTTTGCAATCAGCTACAGAGCTTCTCGCTCCCTGGATACTCTGTACAGTAAAATGTATTATCCCTGCCATTGCTAATGGAAATCTCTTACACTCTCCCTCTCTCTCCAGCTTAAGGGTGGGCAAAATGGGTGGGGGAGGGGGAAGGGTAGGATACGCATGACCTAGAAACTGCAACCTACATACTCCATATGCCCTTTATATACACTCAGACTGAAGACAAAGCTTGCTTTATCACTGCATGGAATCCAGCCTTCACTATATCCAAAAATGCAGTTATATTGTGCTTATGAAGGCGATAAAACTGATTAATCGTGTCCTATCCCATTGAACCTGCAGTTGTCAATAGTTTGGACATTTCTCTCGTCCCGACACACCAGAGTCTAGACCTCGGATGAGGGTGCGACCGGCACGGTGTCAGAGTGAGGTCCTCTGAACGTCACCTCTGTGAGTGCGAGTAGCCTATGTGGGGTAGGCTATGACTAAACTTACTGCGGCAGCGGATCCATAGCGAATGTGTCCCATAACCTATGGCACAACTTAAAGAGTAGGCTATGTAAAGGATAATGTATAGCATTCGGCGGTAATTATCGAAAAATAAATCCCACCGGGTCGAAACAGGACCCCGACGCGCAGCGGTGAACGACAACAACAAACCCAATCAATGGGCTATTATTGGAGCTTTCTACTGTGATTTTCTAGTTGGACCATAAAGCCTTAATGAACTAGGCCTACAGAACGATACAAATTTGGAAAGAGCAAGGAGGGTGCCTAATCAGCCAGATAAATCTCAATAGTAGCTTAGTTCTCCAAGTTCGGAAAATAGGCAACAGCAGAGGCAATATCGCTGGTGAAGTCGAGTCATCGCAGCTGCCACGTAATAGTTGTGTTTTCGTTGTGGAGAGAGCACACAGATTCAGAGCATTCTATTTAATGGATGTGTTCAGCTTGACAAAAAGTGTCACGGGGGGATAACACCATGGTAATCAAAAACGCAGAACAGGAGTAAAAACAAATCTTCACCAATTCATTTCACAGCCGGTGAGTCTTCCAAAGTTTTCATTGAGTCCGCCACACAGTCTTCTGTTACAGTATAATATAGGTGAGAAAAATGTAGGCTATATCGTGACACTTAAATAAATGTCGCCTTTGTATGTGTTCATCTTCAAAAGAATAGTTTTATAATATAATATATAATATACGACATTTAATGTCGAAAAATAGTGCCAAGATCTGTCCTCTTAGCTTGGAGTATGTAGGATATTTGATGTTTACATATCGGTTCATACAGAAACAGTCTAGTCGTCATGACACCACATCAATTCACGAAACGTTTTTAAGTAAGATAAACAGCTGACCTGACTCCGTTAGTCCTCGGCTTTACACAGAGTGTGCCTCTCGTCCTTTTGTGCTTTCCTTGTCTCCGGCTGCGCTTTGTATTTATGTGTGCCTTGGAACCAGAAGCAGCCAGTTCCCTGTTGCCGCTGCCTCCTTGTTGAATAATTATTAAAAGTGGTGACGTGTACGGATAAGACCAGCCCAGTGCATGAGGGCTGAGTCAAGTGAATTACCAACCGATACTGGAGCGCCTAGCACCGCCTGCCACATCAGAACTTCTTTGTCCGAAAGTACATCAGATCGATCTCTTGATAGATTATTCACGCTACTGATGTCAAGAACCAGAGCCTTCTGATAAGATGAGCCTATAACTGTGAATGAAAAGGAGTTGTTGTCCTCTGTGCTGTAATCGAGGTCTACAGATCCAAGCTTGGTATATTTCTATACAAATATTGTCCATATTTTAAAACCAGTTTATTCTCTTGGATGTGAGATAAATTGCCTATAAGATTGATTACTAGTGAACAGAGATGCATTTGGACGTGTGTTTTTCTTTCAAACACAAACAGGACGGTATTCAATCATCTTTCAAGAACACTAACAATTGAACATTTCAGTACGCACAAATTCTGTGGAATAAAAAGTCTTAAAATGCCATTAAATGCAGCCGTATATATCTTTATGATGTGATTGCAACATAATCTACTACATTCTATTAGATATGTAAAAATAGAGGTACACAATATTTAAAAGCTGCTTTTCAAGTCAAATTAAAAGTTATACTGCATTATACATTTCAATAACTACTGTTTTACATATGCTGTAATACTTGTAATAATTGTTTATGATCATATTCTGCCAGGGATTCAGTTGGTTAAAAGTCTCTAAGAAGACTACATAGTTAATGGTTAGATTTGACATCATACAAGTCCTTTTGGTCACTTTCAAATATATATATTTTCCTACTCTTTGTAAGTGATTGTAAGACTTGAGACTGAAACAATTGAAGAGTAGATTTAATCATCATGAGGGTATACACCCTTGGAGATGTCATCATGAAGTCACCAATCAACACTCTAATTTGGGCCGCTGACCACCTCCCTTCCTGTCCTTGTTTTGGGATTGTAGGATTGATACGGTATGGATATTGTATACAATAACCTGATCTTTCTTAGCAGCACAAGAATTGCAGACGCTGGACTCCTTTAAAGCTGGACTTTTTTTATTCAGGAAGGCATTTCTGGCCTTGTGTTAAATATTTTCTGTTATGCTTATGTTAACATTTTTTTATTTTATTGTATTATTATAGTCAGTTTCTAATATGTAGGCACTCTGAGATTCCTTTGAATGAATAGTGCGTTAAAAATAAAATTAATTATTATTTTTATTATAACTTTCCAGATTAGCCTGTGACTGCTGATCTGCTTTTCCATCTCTCTTTCTCTTTCTCTTTCTGACACACAAACACACAAAGACACAAAAGAAATAAATTAAATTGTGAAAATAGATTATCAACGATATGACAAAGCAAAGCAATCACCAGAAACCTGTTTCCACAGCGATAGTTTGAGATATGAGGGGAAACATTAGGACCGTAACACAAGGTGCAACCGTCATTGTGAACTATTTGCTTGGCAGATTATCGTCCTAATATTTCACTGTCTGGTAGAATTGAGTTTTTCTAACTCTAATAAAGTAAAGAGTTTAAAAAAGGAACTGAAAGTACTAATACAGCATATTGGATACGCAAATATCTCACAAAGATTAGATTTTTTTTAGATTTCTCCAAGAGAATACTTAAATCAGTTATTTATTCAGCTGGAGGGAACTGTGGGCTTTGGATGCTAACCGCATTAAATCCATTGTTGGGGCCACTTATGATGAGCCTGGCTCTGCCCTACTATTGCTCTCAGTTTAGCTTTAGTTTACATTATACGTTGAGATTATATATATTTCACAAAGTGAATTTGGTAAAACCAGGCTGATTTAGGACGTCCTCCCAACTCCCTAGAACCACAGTCAGTGAGTGGTTGAAGTGGGTGGTTGAAGAGGGAAGTTGGATATTGGCTCATTGAAATTGAACCAAACTTCTGCGATTAATTCAGCTCGAACTGATTAACGTAGAAACTTAGTTCGAGCTTTGTCGCGTAGGTCTTGTTTTAATTTTTCTCATCCTTACATGATTTACCGTGTCATGAATCACTCATTGCATTTATCTACCTCATATGTAGGGTCGGGTACCGAGAACCAGTTCCAATATTGCCGGTACCTACCTGGACCGAAATGCAACGCAGAGTTGGAGAGGGATAGAAAGAATCAAGTGGATGGAGGTTCTACAGACAGAGGGAATGAGTGAAAATAGGAAAGAAAATAGACTGGAGGAAGGAGATGTTATAAATATGGATGGATAAAGTGGACATGGCATGGAGGAGGTAAAGGAAGGGAGAATAGAGGACAGTAAAGTCAAAGAAGGCTGACAAAAAAGTTGAAAAAAGTGTAGGGGTTGATGGACAGAGTAATTGAAAGAAGAAAGGATAGAAGAGTGAACAGGAGTGGCTATGGATAATGAGATTAAGAGAGAGTGAAGTGGGAAAATATGGAAGGAAGGAGAGAAAAATGAGGTGAAGAAAAGTGGAGTGTGAGAGAAAGTAGAATGAGAGGGATAGAGAGAAATATGGAGAGATGGAGAGAAAACAAAGTAAAATATGGAAGGTGTCTTAATATTCCTAGTTTTACAGTTGAATGGAGAGGGACAGAGAGAAAAGGAACATTGGCGCAGGTGTCAGTGAAGCACAGGTGCAAGCCAGTTTAATGACCCTATTATGATGTCACAATGGCCCAATGTAAGTAAATGGGAACATTTGTATTAGTTTTTCTCTAATATCTTAAAAAGTATAAAGTTCAGTCACAGTGGAAGTGACACGAATAGCCTGAAAGGTAGAGGGGACAGAGTATCTGTGCATGCAAACACAGACACACAGACACACATACAACGCTGTTGAATTATCAACAAACCAACCAACCAACATGCCCTACTGTGGTACCAGGTCCCATGGAATAAGCCATTGGTAAAACCTTCTAGACCGGTCAGACAAGTTCCAACGTTCCAAAAACCCTACTGGCTTCCAGCGAACGTCCCATTCATAAGGAGTTCTGTGGAAAACAAACAAACGTCCCATCCATATAAAGAGTTCTGTGGAAATGTTCCTGGCTCAAGTTAAAAAATTACACCCCTTCACCCCAAAACTAGCCTGCCCTATTTGCCTATGGTTGCTTTTATGACGTTTGTATGCCTTTGTCAGTGATTTGTCTAATAAGTTATGTCCCACCTTATGACTGGCACCTAGCTTCCTGCCATCACATAGTAAAACACACAGTAAAAATATAACAATAAACATGTTTCAACAATTTGATGTTACCAAAATAACATATATTAGCACAGGTGTGAACATGCATCAGAGATGCAAGGTAGATACATAAATACAAAATCTGTAGAAGGATCAGAATCATACGGAGTGGCAAGCAGTCTGCGAGAGTAATTCTCTCATAGGCCGTGTCTGTTACTGAGATGAAGAGAACAGGAAGTGACACAACGTTTACGGATGGGGTGGTATAACGTGACTGAAAGCACTTCTTCAAGAATTTGATTGAGCCCTTTCTTTGTTCCAACACACTATATTCTCACAACCCCCCTTCTTAATATTTCACATGATATATATTTTGCGCAAGAACATTTGCCATTCGCATTATTTCTTATACACTAGATTACAAAATAATATAATACTGTGAGAAGTAATCAAAATGTTTTGACATTCAAAACGAATTACTGGCTAAGCATCATATTCAGATTTACGTTAAAACATAATAGTTACATACATGTGCATACACACACAGACACACATACAACGCTGTTGAATCGTCAACAAACCAACCAACTGTGGAACCAGGTCCCATGGAAATAGCCATCGGCAAAACCGTGTAGTCGAGTCAGACAAGTTCCAAAGTTTCAAAAACCTACTGGCTTCCAGCGAACGTCCCATTCATACAATGAGTTCTGTGGAAAACAAAATCCCTGGCCTGGCTCCAGTTCAAAAATGTGTTTTGATGTTTCCACAGTAATGTTAGCTAAATTACATATTAGCACAGGTGTGAATACGCATCAGAGAAAGATAGATAACAAAAAAGATTTTCTGCAGAAGGATCAGTCTCACACAGTGCAGGCAGTCTGTGAGAGCCAGGTTAAATCTCTCATAGGCAGATTAATTATCTCACTCATGTTCACTGTTCTTTCATTTCTTCTTTCAATTACTCTGTCCATCAATTCCTACTCTTTCTATTTCTACTTTTTTGTCGGCCTTGTTTGACTTTACAGTCCTCCATCCTCCTCACACTCCATCTCTCTGCTTCACTCCATCTTCTGTCCTTCTTTCAGTATTTTCCCTCTTAACTCTTTATCCATAGTCACTCTTGTTCACTCATCTTTCGTTTCTTCTTTCACTCTCCTTTCCTTTCTTCTTCCTTATTAACTTTTGCACTTTCATGCACTGGTATTTCCTCCAGGAAATGCATATTCTAGTTCACTCTACTGATGTCAAGAACCAAAGCCTTCTGATTATATGAGCCAATAACAGTGAAGGAAAAGGAGTTTTGGTCCTCCGTGCTGTAATCGAGGTCTTTACTACAGACCCAAGCTTGGTCTATTTCTATACAAATATACTCCGTGGTCATGCAGTTGCCTCGACAGACTCGTTTTCATTTATAGTTCTCCAACGGTTGTGGGTGTTGCAAAGCAATAATAAAAAAAAGATGAGGACGGAACTCAGAAGACGGTCGTATTTGCACATCAAAGTTGTTTGTTTGACTTTTTTTAGCTTAGATATTTTATAAATTACAGAGAAATTGACGCTGCAATGTAAAAACCCTGTTATTGTAGCTAAAAAATACATCTGAGGGGATTTGGGATGTGCCTGAGCCAGCTATCTAATGTAAGCATACTACTACCCACAAGGTAAACAGCAATGTATTGACAGAGACAGATAGCTAAAACATTTGGGAGGTGCACGTAAGGCCATGGAGAGGTGCTCGGAGAGGGTTTGCCACGACGAAGAGGGCTCTCCGTGTCTCTGTGTCTCCGAAAACGGACAACCATAAATTGGACTTTATTCAACGAAACACTGACTTATGAAGGTGCCCATTTGACATTCCAAGTGAAATGCTCATGCATCTTTGTTTTTGTTAATTACTGTTCAGTATCAGTAAGATGGTTGTAGTCTATCCTGTTATATTCTTAGGCTAGGTATTTTTGTTTTTGTTATACACAAGAAAGGATGTTAAATTCCTTGTGCCGTTGGATGGGGAAACCCCGGCCACAGTTGAGAAAGAAAAGTGTCAATCGTGTTGTGCAATTTAAAGTAGCTTTTTCACACGCTCATCACACCATATTTAAAGGGGAGGGGTTCTGTTGCTTTTTTCAGTGTCATGTGATCAGACTTACCTCCAAATGGCAGTGTTATTGGAGAACACAAGAGGATTACCGTTTGGTTGGAACATTCCACATATCCAGACTTTGAAACAGTCATGTATTTTGTATCATGTACTGGCCAAACAGGAAAAAAATGCATAAAATGACCCTAATAACTCAAGGAGGCATGTTTGCCAGTAAATGGCAGTTGAAAGAGGATCTAATCCAGGATCTAGTCATTCTTATTAAACAAAAATAATTTCCAATTGGAATAGATTTAAAATGGAAAGAACCTTTAAATACAAGTCAACTCCACACCTTATAAACACAACTTACTGCTGTGCTCAGATGAATATAATGTATTTTACTTGATCATCTAACAAAATGTCATCTTGCTTTACGGAAAGGAAATATTTACAGTAAAGACATATGTCATTAGAAAGGAATTCAGTTAAGAGGTTAGTCAAAAAGGTACATATAACATGAGGTAAGCTTTGACACACCAAAAAATTCTACTAAGAGTTCTAGGTACGTTTTTTAGCACATGATAGGAAAGATTAAAATGGGCCATAGATATAAGAATAAACTCACAGAATAATGGAGAGACAGGAGCTCTCTGTATTTCCAATTAGACACATCACTTACACCGCCTCAGCTCTTTTCTCTCCCCAACATTCCTCTGCAAGTCTGACAGGCCGTCTGATGTGGTGGATGTTCAGGTCATTGACTGGGTTTGAAGCTTGGCAGTGGAAAAAAGAGAGTGGAGTGGCAGGGCCATGTTTTCAGGAAGGGTCAGAATCAGGTGGCTGACTGTGTCCCTGCGCCCCTGTGCATCCTAATGAGTCGACTCAGAAGACACCAGAGCACAGCTCTGAGGTGACAGCCACAAATAAACATGGCGCCCTGTTCCCTTCTGGAAGGTCAACACCAATGAATGGAAAGTTCTGTTATAGTGCAACTTTGCTGAGGCGCAAAGAGGTGATAAGGCATGATGTATCATTGACTGAGCTTCTGTGGAAAAAGCCCATTAAATGGCTGACTCATGGCTGAACCCACAGGATCCATGCCACTCCAGGGCCGGCTGTGCTACTCAGTAATGTGCCATTAGGGAAAACTCTCTGCCTGTCATGAACGGAGACTTGAGACAAGGTATTGGATACAAACACTCAAGGCGTGTTTTACTTAGGATAAACAAAAGGCCATGATGGGCAAACGAGGCAAAGAACACAAGACTCAGAGAACACAGAACGTAGCGTCTTGCTTGTCACAATGAATAACACACAAAGACAAAGTCCAAGGCTTTAATTGGATCTCATTACATTGGCTACAGATGAGAACTAAACTTGATTAATACATTGGCTACAGGTGAGAACTAAACTCAATTAACACATTGGCTACAGGTGAGAACTAAACTCAATTGACACATTGGCTACAGGTGAGAACTAAACATGGAGGCAAAAGTATGGTGTGAGGTTAATACTAAACACAGGGGAGGATGAACGGACTGGAGTAGCCTATGGTGCCAGAGCAGAAACCCGGACTGGAGTAGCTGCAGGGACCGGAGCAGGAACAGAGGAGCGTGTAGCAGAGGCTGTGACACTGCCCTTCAAGAATGCACTACAGAGTAAGCAATGGTGATTGTAACCACGGTAACCTTGCAGCACAGAGGTCTTAAACAGGCCACTGTACAAGACAAGGCACTTTGCCCCTCAAATGCAATCAGTTGTGGTTGCAAGTGGAATGATAAGAAAATTGTGCATGCAAGGCATCTTTTCAGCCCACGCCACATCTCACACTTGTAAATGCCTCATACTGTCTTACTGATACCAATATCAGTGTCTTACCTTACCCCACCCCTAGTAATCAATTTCAAGGTCACCTTAGAAGTAATTGTTCATTCAGTTGGCTTCAACACGAGTGAACAAGTGTCTTATCATGTAGTTCATCTCTGAGGGAGTAGAGTGCATCGACTATTTTAAGGCTGTGTTGGTGGGTCTAATTTTAGTAGATGCACACAAGGTTTGAGTTTTTTTCTGGTGGTAAACACATAAGTTTCAGCCTTCATGATCATCTGACTAATACAGTTCAAGGACCTCAGGCCTGGTGAGACGTAAGCCAAGCTAACCCAACAACACACAGGGAGCCAGGGGGGGAGAGGGGTACCCAGTCCTTTTGTAAAACAAGCTTAACTAGCATGAAACACTTACATAATCCAAGGTCACCAACATACTCACAGCGTTTTATTTAGCTGTTTATTAGTGTTCTTTACCCCCTAATTCCCACGTGTTATCTTAATGTCGCTGAGTGCATTGGTGCAGAGAGCGGAGCTGTTATGTATGCGGCTCGTGAACAGGCATGAGAGGCTGGGTGAGCGGAGGGCAGCAGCATCGCTGGCCACGAAGGGTGACAATGAGCGCGCTGGGCCAGTAGAATGGACCCTCTGTGTGTCTGTCTGT
>NC_137918.1:23462414-23464914 GCF_963457725.1 Sprattus sprattus | reverse complement strand
TATACAGTATACACAACTAGCTGTGCTCTATGATGCCTTCTGTGCATATAGTATACACACAACTAGCTGTGCTCTATGATGTCTTCTGTGCATATAGTATACAGTATACACAACTAGCTGTGCTCTATGATGCCTTCTGTGCATATAGTATACAGTATACACAACTAGCTGTGCTCTATGATGCCTTCTGTGCATATAGTATACAGTATACACAACTAGCTGTGCTCTATGATGCCTTCTGTGCATATAGCATACACACAACTAGCTGTGCTCTATGATGCCTTCTGTGCATATAGTATACACACAACTACACTGCAAAAATGCTTTTCTAACCTAGTGTTATTACTCTTATATTGAGATGAAAAAATCTAGTTGGTCTTGTTTCTAGCTAAATTGTACTTACCTAGTGCTTTCTTGGTAAGGTTATTTTTGCCTATTTCAAGCAAATATTAGCAGATTTTGCTTAAAACAAGCAAATTTGGCTGCCAGTGCGTTAAGCAAATTTGGCTTGTTAAAGGCACCCAGTGCAACTTTATATAAACATTCAATGAAAAATAAACATTCAATTTCTAGTCTTTTTTACACGTAGTAAGTTTCAATAACTCCATACCATTACATATCGACATTCAAGGAGCAAAGATGAGACGTTGTTGTGTGGTGAGAACTGATAGAAAATCGTAAACAACAACAATCGCCGGTGGGGGGAAGCCATTTTTCCATTGACTGGAATCCTGCTTTATTTATTGTAGGTCACAAAAAATAAAGAAAATGGCGGCGATTGTTGTTGTTATCGATTTTCTATCAGTTCTCACCACACAACGACGTCTCATCTTTGCTGCTTGAATGTCGGTATGTAATGGTATGGAGTTATTGAAACTTACTACGTGTAAAAAAGACTAGAAATTGAATGTTTATTTTTAAGCCTCGAAAGTTGCACTGGGTGCCTTTAAGATTTCTTAAAATAAGTCATATTTGCTTGAAATAGGCAAAAATAACCTTACCAAGAAAGCACTAGGTAAGTACAATTTAGCTAGAAACAAGACCAACTAGATTTTTTCATCTCAATATAAGAGTAATAACACTAGGTTAGAAAAGCATTTTTGCAGTGTAGCTGTGCTCTATGATGCCTTCTGTGCATATAGTATACACACAACTAGCTGTGCTCTATTAGCTTACACTCTACTCCAGCATGACTAATGATGCCTTCTGTGCATATAGTATACACACAACTAGTTGTGCTCTACTGGGTCGCACTTTCCGCTTTCCTCTTCCATGAGATCCAATCTGAGGATAAACAACACTCCAATACTGAACATTGAGCAGGGAGTTAACATTAACACCAAATGCAAAGCATTAAACTACATATAGTCGTCATTCACATCAGCACCCGGAAGAGCTGCAACAGCCTTGCATGCTACAATGTTTCCACTTTAAGATGAGATGGAGATTGATCGGTGGAGGTATGGTATATTTCATTTGATACACTGTTGTCAAAAGTGACTTCCACAGACTGTTCACTTCAGCCCTATAACCCAGAGTACCCCCGGAGACATTGATCCATGACCTTAGTCTACCAACTGAGAAATATACAAGAAATATAGATAAAATATTCATAAAACATCACTAAATGTGAGGAAATGCATTGAAAATGAAATGCATGTCAGTAATAAAACGTTGGTATTGCTACTTAAGCAAGAAAACACTTTCTATGGTGTCTTGTGCTGAGTCATATGCTATTTTATCGGAATTTTCTTGTAAAGCAATTTGTCAGACCAACCTATCCCTCCTGCTCTCCCCTGTCTCTGGCTTGGAGTGGGGGTCTTTGGTCCAGTGATCTGGAGGGATGGTCTTTGGTCCTACTCTCCCCTGTCTGGAGTGATGGTCTTTGGTCCTACTCTCCCCTGTCTCAGTATCCTGCAGTGATGGTCTTTGGTCCTACTCTCCCCTGTCTCAGTGATCTGGAGTGATGGTCTTTGGTCCTACTCTCCCCTGTCTCAGTGATCTGGAGTGATGGTCTTTGGTCCTACTCTCCCCTGTCTCAGTGATCTGGAGTGATGGTCTTTGGTCCTACTCAGACCTGGCAGAGGAGGCAGGTAGAACCAGGGACAGTATGCGCACTCCAATTCACATGACGACTCAGACACAGCCATTATGATGCTTTGGTTGGGGACAAATGTCAGGTTTATAACTTCAACCACAGCAAGTAGAGTGCTGTTCAGGGATGCAATCAGATATTACATCCAGGAAATTCAACAAAATAGTTTAGTTATGTAGGATTTTTTTAGGATTCCAACTGTTTGTATAATCTTGATGATAGCTGCAATGACCTATAAAACATGACATCATGGAGAACTGTGTCATAATAAGAAAAGTAACGATAACTTGGCCCTGTAAATGTAGCCACACTTGATGGTTTTGGTTGAAGAAACCACTGGTGTGCGTGTGTGTGTGTGTGTGTGTCTGTGTGTGTCTGTGTGTGTGTGTGTGTGTGTGTGTGTGT
>NC_137918.1:23432414-23454914 GCF_963457725.1 Sprattus sprattus | reverse complement strand
TAAACTACAGTATTTTGATTTTATAAAAGCAAAGATATATTTCCAAGGCAACGTGACATTATCTCACAAACCCCCACCTTGTTTGATCATATTTGACAGCTTTTCACTGCAAGGCATGTTCAAAATCTGTTTTGAGAAGCACTGTATCATGATGGGGAGTATTCCAGCCAGCTAAATGGCCACAGCCAAGTACAGAAAGGAGTATAGGCCTATTTTGGAACTCCCTATTGTAAAACACGGCATTATAATGCAGGTGATAGGATCTTCCTACATTACTTTCTTCAGTGGTATAGTGCTCACAGCTCACTGATCTGCCCTCTGCTGGTACTGAATGGTACTGCCTATCCCTGAAGATTTTCCACTGTATCAATGCTTGTGTTGAGCGCAAGGCTCACAGATTTTCCACTGTATCAATGCTTGTATTGAGCGCAAGGCTCACAGATTTCTAAACCTAATTGCCATCTGCTAAACGTCTATTGACCTAACAACAGGATAAAAACTAGCCTGAACTTTGACTTAGAATTCACCAACATGAGAGGAGAAAATGTAAGATTTTAATAAAGCTGGTTAAGTACTGGTAACTAAAAAAGCATTAATACACTGAAGATACATTGTGTAATCATGCCAACCATTAGTCTGGGAAGTCCCGCCCCACCAAATTGATTTTGCCTCTGCAGTGGGTCTGGTCAACTTCGGATAGCCGTTCATTTCAAGATTTCCAGAATCCTTGGATCCAATCACAAACTGGCTTTTGGCTACCTGGCGCGCCATTGGCGGATTTAAACTTACCACGGCTACGTTACAAAATCTACTGCACGGAGAGTTTTTAAACATTGGACATGGTGGCCTCTGAAGCACCGCAAAACTTCGATAAGGCAAGTTTTCTTTGAAAACAGAACAGAAACTTGCCCTGGAACAATTCATACAGAAAAAATATGTGTTTGCTTTATTACCGATCGTTGTATCGTTGTATAGTATCGTTGGTCTGATTGGTTAAAGGCGTGTCCAATTACGTGAGTGAAGTGGATCGCTAATGAGTAGTTGGCCAGACTAACTGAGCAAATGGAATGCAGTGAAGGGGCAGCGAATTCCCAGACAAGCCAACCATGCCTTCAGCCATAGAAAATTGTACCTTCCTCTGATGATGATCTATCATGAGACATGCATGCATGCTTTGGGTGAAATCAATTTCTCTTAGAGTCTCTTGGGCGCTTAATATCATTACACACTACAAACAAGGAAAATACCCTTTTGGGTACACTGAACATGAAAGGGCAGAGGGGGACTTAGGCTGAACCTTGCGACTAAAAGACATCCCACAGCCCAATAACCAAATCTCTATGGGTCTTTGTGTAGATCATGACCAAGGGCATATCACAACCTTATTGCTGCCTCTATAAGTATAGTCTGGGAGGTGGGCTTTTACATAATGTTATATAACATTATGCTATGCTGTTCAGCCAGGGATTATAGGGCTTTAAACATCCAAAACATGTCCTAAAATCCACCTCTGTATTCATAACCAAGCTATCCCTTCTCTTATAGAAAAAAATAACACCAAAGGAACTACCAGAGGCGGGGAGGTAAGATTGTGGCCGATCCCTCCCACCCGGGTCACAAACTCCTCGAGGTACTTCCCTCCGGCAGGAGGATGCGGTCCATCAGGACCAAAACCTCACGCCACAAAACCATTCCGGGCTGCAGTTGGCCTTATTAACAAGGCCCGGGACCCCCACCTGACTTGGGCTCTTATCCTGCCCCCACACTCATTACATTGCACATTGCGAATTGCACATTGCACATAGCACATTGCACATTGCTAATTCACATTGCACTGTTTTGCATTTTGCATTCTACTTTCCACGTTTTGTTCTTATGTGTAGTACTTTTCTTTTGTATAGTACTTATTGTGTTTTTATGTTTTATGTTATGTGTAGTACTTTTGTTTGTGTGTAGTTTTATGTTTACTGTATGCAGCTATACACCAGAAAAAATGACAGTAATAATTCCAATTCTGATTCTGATGTAAACACTTGTGCCATTCATACACAACTGGGTGGGATGTAACCATTTCAAGGTCATGCTTAAAATTATGCATGGCTGACACTGATGGGTAATTACCTAGGAACAAAACGTACCATAATAATGCAAGTTATATTAGTAAGTACTATTGCCATACATTGTTTTATATACAGTACTGGTGTGTTTTGGCATTGTTCGTAGACAGCACCTCCAGTGACCTTTGCTGTAGTGACCTATTTCACCACTAGAGGGAAGCAGTGCTATAAAAGTAATATGTTTGGTGGCAGTAGTAAAATAGCAAACCCACAATTTTAACTTTGAAGTGGAGACTGGCCTAAGAGCGGGCTAACTTTGAATGGATTTCCTGCCATTATGTGAATCACTCTACAAGTGAGTCATAAACCAGTGAAAAACAAGAAAGTGAGAAAACCCATACTGTTGTAGGACATAAAAAAAAAATCACATAAATTCTTTGTTATTGTTTAACAACTGACTTATAAGGACACTTCCCTTCTTTTGTTCCTCACTCCTGCTGATCTAAACTCACGAAGAGAAGAATATTCTTCTTCACATCAACAGAGGGATAGTTCTGTCCTGAAACTTTTTAATGTAATTCATGTTAAAATGCCTCGTTGGCAGGTAGTTCATATGTTAATTGACCTACCCACAGTCCTTCTTGACTGGCCTTGATGGACCTCTTGTCTATGTCTTTGTCCAGTCTGTGAGGCATTTCTCACCTCACAGTCAACACGGCTTCCAGATTTGTTTTGCAGACACTTTTTCTCCCTCGATCAATTCTGAAGGAACGTGTTATCTAGGGTATCAATAAGGATGAGATGAAAGGTTCAGGGAGTTTGCAGGCCTAATATGTGCCATAAATAGATCAGTCTCCATGCAATGCCCACAAGACAGGGCCACGGCCAACTGTCATGTTATGCAAGAGTTTCGATCTAAAACCAGCAAGCTACCTTTCTTAAAAGCACGCAAAACCCCCATGGACGTTTGGGCTGTTCCATGAAAGCTGTCAAGATTCAGCAGTATTCAGTAAGTTGAACGTCAAGAATAAAACTATGAAGGTGACAGGAACGAACAGGACAGCAAGGATTACTGTTGTGAGTTAGCTGCGTCCTGATAGGGGTGGAAATGTGGATCTGTGTATACTCTTCATGTCTCAGTGGTCATGTAAATGTCAACACCATCAGCTCTATAGACGACCATAAGACATGTGTGCGTTTAGTCTCTATACCCTTAGGATGTTCATTTGCATCAGAATGGGTGCTTTCTTTGAGCAATTGAGCAAAATACGCTTTGAGTGCAGACTTCTGACAAAACTAAGGTCTAAGGTTTGAGGGCCTTATGAGCAAATGCTGGTACAAGTTACGACTACAACATTAAATATCAGACATAATGAAGAGTCCACATGCAGGGAGAGCGGCTGGTGTTGGTTTCATATCTGAATTGACATTCTGTTACTAGGCTTCCTGCTCGCCTACACCCTAGTTAATGGCCAGCGTGTCAGGGTTACTAGTGCCAGTCTACTGCCAGTGCGCCACGCCACGCTCAATAAAGCCTTTGTGGGCACTGCCATCCTTGTCTGTTTCTCGACCCCCGGCTGCCTATTCACTGGGGGCCACACGATACGCCCACTTGGCCCTCTCACAATATAGCCCTGTCATAGACATCTTATTGGCATGCAGTGGCCCTCATTATTACACATCTCTGACTGCTGAGGATGCCTGCTGCAACTCACAGAGATAGTTTGAGGCTCTCATAATAATAATAATAATAATAATAACGCTATATACATAAAATAAACATAATTAAAAAGAAAATTCAAAGAACATAAATGAGTAGTTAAAGGAACAAAAAAACGTATAGTTAAACAAAGTACACAGTACATAATTACACAAATAAGTAAAGAGTACAGGGCCTAGTTTCCCGAACGCTAAAAAGGATTTGAAATCGGTCGTAAGAGGGATCCTTGCAGAGCGGTTTCCCGACGCCGCACTTACGGCTATGATGAGTCTACGATGTCGCCAAAATCCACGTAGGCCGTTAAGATACGTCGTTATAGGGAAACGAGGCCCAGTGCAGTAAGAGTACATTTATTACGCTTAGAGCACAATCATAGGCACATGAAAAGACATTACGTTTTTTGCCTGCATTTAAAAATGCCTACATTTTGTGCACATCTAAAACATGGCAGTTTCTTTCCAAGTAGCCTAACAGTTAAATGCTGCTTCACCATGTTTCGTTTTAACTCTGGGCTCTACTAGCTGACCTGAGTCCATTGATCCAGAGCCCTTCTCTGTGTATATTCTTCAAACATATCAGAAATGTATTCTGGACCAAAACCATTTAGTGATTTGGTAGTAGCATCACTTCTTTTCTATTTTGTATCTTAGAACAAAATAACGTGTGCGAACAAGCTAGTTTCCCGATAACGACGTATCTTAACGGCCTACGTGGATTTTGGCGACATCATAGACTCATCATTGCCGTAAGTGCGGCGTCGGGAAACCGCCCTCTTACGACCGATTTCAAGTCCTTTTTAGCGTTCGGGAAACTGGGCCAACATCATTTTGTTATCTTGTAAGCACAAGATAATTATCGTGTGCGCACAAGACAATCAGGGTCTATTTGTAACTACAAGATCATAATTTGTGCGCACAAAATGTCACTTCTTGTGTGTTTTGGGGCCCCACACTAGACCATCCCTCTACTATCGGGATTTTAATCGGTTGAAACATTCTTGAGGTGGCTACAGTAGGGCATGGTTTGCCTTAATTTCTGTCGCGGCACAGCAACACGACTATGCACCCCCCTCCCTCTTTCCCCCGCCCGTTCTCATCCCCGTGTACACACTGGTCTTGCCTCTGTCTGTTTTCAGCCGGCTAGGAGGAGGGACCTTGTCGTGTGCTACGTGCAGAATTGTTCGCTAGAATCGTATAAAGAAATCGACCAGCCAGTTGGAGAGACCTGTCTTAACACAGACAGATATCATCTAATGAGCATATCGTGTTAATCTTTATTGTAGTGGGCAAAATATTATTAAATGTAAATTTCTCTGTATTTGTTTTGTTTGGTAAAGTTAAGTGGCGAGATAGTTTTTGATAGCAGGTAACGGTAAGCAATTGGCTTTTATAAACGGGTCTCGTTTAGAACCCTGCGTATTTCGAACAGGTTAGATAGCAAGCCTCGCCTCATCCGCTGGCACGCGGCTTATCTCAATCCATTCTCGTGGTTATCGGGAAGAAACGGGAGCTGAGAGATAGATTGGTAAGTGTTTTCACTTCAGACTTTCTTTTGTACTAAAGCAACTACTGTAAGGGTGTTAACACGATACATCATTTTGCTCCATTTCATCTCGTTCGTTAAGTTGATGCGTCAAAATCCTCTCCATCTCTGCTAAGACTTTAAATGACTATTATTAAGCAAAACAATCACAACCTCAAAATCAGATTCTGAGCGATTTACCCCACGCCCTCCTCGTACTGAAAACAAACCCTGTCTTCATGGCAAGCTAGTGCGCTAACGTTAAAGATAGTATGCTAGCTAACCTTACAATATTGCTTAGCGTAGCATCCACTCCTTCACAAGTGTAAGATAACATAAGATGTTGCCATTCCATTTTTTTTATTTCAACCTTGACGATGTTAACGAGACATATCGCTTATAACTACATAGTATATGACGTATGAACGAGCTAGTTGTTAAAAGTTGCAGCTTTAAGACTAAAGGCGGCTGCATGCTACAGCGTTGGGGGTTAACGGTTGCGCAAAATTTACTCGGTGCAGTTCATGCTCCCAAAAGTTGCGCGTGTTGTCATGAGCCTGCCATTTGCCTGGCAGAAAGAAAGCTGTTTCCCTAACAGAAAGTCTGAAGCTTGAAGTTCTTTTCAAACCTTTGCTTGGGTAGCACTGTTAAACTGAGCAGACATGCAGACTACATTTGAGTAATCTCATCACGTAACATTCGTTTTCTAAAAACAATCACATAGTATTGCATGTTTAACTGTGGTAGAAAATACGTTAGCTTAATGCTAACGTATATGGAAAATCCTATAGACACCGCGCTAGGTATTAGCATCAAGTAATTCATGTTAATGTTTTTGTATGAGCCTGACATTTGCTCTGCAGATAGATAACAGGTTCCCTAACAGAAAGTCTGAAGCTTGAAGTTCTTTTCAAACCTTTACTTGGGAAGCACTGTAAAACTGAGTAGACATGGAGAATATTTTAGTAACCTCATCTCGTATCATTCGTTGATAGAATGCAGGCTGCGAGGCTCGCGTAAGGGCTTACGTAAAAAATGACGCAAGTCTAGAAAAAGGGGCCGACGCACGCAAGACGTAAGAAGTCGCGCAAGGGTCGCGCAAGGGGCTTGCGCGGCCTCTTGCGCTTGCGCTTACGCTTACGTAAGGAAGCATGAATCAGCCTTAACATTTTACCCGTTCTAACTTCGTATTGGATAGTGTTGATAACAGTAACGTTTGCTATTATTAGCGTAGAGGCAAGCCGTTTTGTGTGCCAAAGTGACTGTTCTGCATTGTTTTGTTTTCTTGTTATCCATGAATGTTGACATCCTCATTGACAGTGTTTGTCAGACAGTCGTAATGTATTACAATAACCGAGTTGACTTTATAAGGGTAGAAGCAAATGACCTTTCATTCACAATAGGATAACGAGTTACTAGCTGTGGTTGCGCTTGCAACAGAGTGTTCCAGAGCCAGCCTCATAGCTGTCAAATCCGCGAGCAAGCAGATATAGCTACTGACCACGTGCATGGTTACATAAAATAAACAACATAACGCAGTTGCCCCTGTGATTTCATTATACTTTGTTAGAATAAGGTGTATTTTTTGTCGGAGGTGGGGATGTGGGGGGGAATGTGATGGATGTGACTGCATGATGTCAGCGCTTAACGTTATAGCGGGGAAGCAATGTATCGTTTTCATTTCGCCAGTTATGTTTACATGCAACTTCGGGATAACATTATCCCATTAGGCTTATCATTAGGCTTATTAACCTCGACGGGCATCCGCATAAAGTCATGGATATGACATTTCTGGATCTGACATCACAACAAGTATGCTTGCATAGGCATGTACGTATGTGGGCAAGCATGTATTTGTGTATTTATTTATTTATTTATTTGTTACATTTAAGTGTATGCAGAACATCAAGTGCTGAAGCACTAGCCCATGCATCTAAGCCCAGACAGTCAAATGCATACAGTTACGTGGAGGTCCCCCCAAACCCACCCCCTTCGGGGAATGTCTATTAAGTAGTAATCAGGGACTTGTTATTTTGCACAATGTTCAGAGATGTCAGTTTTCTTTGTACCTTTTGGCTGCGAAGGAACAGGCAGGGAAAAAAAACAACCCCCCTGCGGAGAAGGGGTCAACTGTATTTCCTGGGGCACGGTCTCAAATTATGAAAATGAAAGTCCTCTGACAAAGGGGATTTGGCCATGAGAAGTTGACCCCTGACCTATTAGGGCTCTCTTTCTCTAGTGCCAAAATATAACGCACGGAGGGACAGGACAGTCTTTGGTCTTAGGTTTGTTGATGATGTACACTTTTTATTCAAAAATAATTCAAATATCGTTGTCTATTGTGACTTTTGTGAATTGGCAAGTGAAATAAGGTGCATTCTGAAATCACCAGTAAATGAGCTTAGCTTGGCCTGTTAGTTTCTGCAAGTTTGCTTTGGTGCAAATAATTGGATTCAGACAGATTTTGTCAAAAGACATTTTCTTTTCAATTAATGCAACATCTACATTGTCTCCTTGTTGATGTATACATGACATACAGATTGGAGATTGTTCACCCTGCCCGTCATCTGTAATGGCTTTAGCTTTTGAAATCTTAAAGTTTAAAATATTACCTACCCAACCATTCCCTAACAAGAAGCATTGAACCGGATTTCACATGCTTCCCTAATATGGGGGTACTCACCCCAAAGGCTAGTGAGAAACTGGTTTACCGACAACGTTGAATTGTCCTTCTGAATGAACAAAGGTGACTTCACTTTGCATATAGTGAAGTGCTTGGTGTGGTTGAAAGTATGTTTTTGTGGTTAACATGAAAAGTCAAGTATGAAAGAAAGGGAGAGCCCCATGGCTTGTGGTCTTTCTTAAAGTGTTTGATTTAGTGGCTGTTTAACCAGATGCTGGTAAAACAATGTCATTGTCATCAGACTAAGCTGCTATCGGAACTGTGTTATTTGGTTTAACCATATGTGGGAAGAATAATACCTTTTGAGCAACTCCTGATTAACTAACAAGGTTTAGGGTGTCCCTAAAGCACTATAGTCCTCGGCCTAGTTTCCCGAACGCTAAAAAGGATTTGAAATCGGTCGTAAGAGGGATCCTTGCAGAGCGGTTTCCCGACGCCGCACTTACGGCTATGATGAGTCTACGATGTCGCCAAAATCCACGTAGGCCGTTAAGATACGTCGTTATCGGGAAACGAGGCCCTCATCACTAGCTCCACTTGTAGGCATTATTAACTGCCTGATGTCCTTTTCTCTAGTTAGAACTGACAGAGAGAACTGACGAAGAGTTCTTGTACGTGTGGATTTGCACCTGTGCATATGGAAAGTAAAGGACCTGACTGTCCATTTCCTTGTTACCCAGCGTCTGGTTTAATGTTTTATCTGTTTTGCCAGTCTGATTGAATGTTTTTATCTTAAACCTCACTTGAGTGTGTTTACTAGGGTCTGACTAGTTTAGATTATACTTGACTTAGTGTTGCTATTAGACTATTGATTCCTCTGTCACCAATAAGCCTCTCAGAGATTTACATCATAGTTTAACGTGGTAGAAAGACTATAGAAGGAGCACTAGCAGAAGCTAGCAGTCAGTCAGCTTTGTCAGTTGTTCTGTAGATATTAACTGTTGGCAGGGTTTGGGAGTAACCAGTTACACGTAGAGTTACGTTATTAAATAACAAAGTAAATGTAATCCATTATCCTGTAAATGTAATATTTTTAATCCGTTACAGTTACTGAGAAAGAATGTAATCTAAAGACAGTGAGTAATAAAAATGTTGTTGATAACCAAGGGGTAATACATCCAAATTCTGGATTTCTGTAAAAGCTGTGAAGCTCTTATTTAGAGCATTCATTCTGTTGCTTTGCATCTTTTTGCAATTATGGTTTCTGCCTTAGGGTTCTAATTTTGGGCGTGTCAGTATAAAAAAGAAATGTAATGATATTGGAGCTGCTGGTGTATTTTCTTGGCAGTGTCAGAGCAATGTTAAGGTGCTAGAACACTTGTGTGTGCAAACTGTGGCGTTGACACCGTGGCGTTGACACCGTGGCGTTGACACAGTGGCGTTACCTTTTATACTTTAGCTAGAGGCAGTTTGACTCTGAACTCTTCTCTTATAAAAGCTGAACTCTTCTCTTATAAAACTGAATGTTTCTGGTCTCTTTTTAAACTGAACATTTCTGGTTAGTGTTTGTATTTATTGCTAGTGGTTGGCAGCAAAACTAGCCTGTTACCTAACGTAACTATAGGTTAACAAAAGTTTTGTCATGGTTACAAAAGACACTTATGGAAGTGTTTTTTTTTTCATCAGGAAAAGATGTTATGTGTGTGCAAAGTTTTGTAGGCATGCACGGATACCACGTCTTTCCGACAGAGTAGGAGTACTTAGATTTGTGTATCTACAGAGACAAGTACCAATATGAGTACTTAAAAATGTTCTATGTCAGTGTTCTATCAATTTCTCCTACCCAACTGATTCGGGTAGGCAAGTCTGAGGGCAGCAAAGGGTGACAAAACCCCTCCTGACCGCAGCTGTGATGTTGCCTTGAAGTGTTATCAGTGCGTGGTATGGCATAATGGAGTACAGTATATGAACACTCGTATTGCTAAGGGTGCATCCCTAAACTTATGACCCTCAGGTTTACATCAGCCAAGATGGTAATATTAGTAAACCACACAAACGTCTCATCTTTTCCAGTCTCCCTCCACAAGTTCAGTGCCGTCTGGGAATCACTATGGATCATGGATCATATATGGAGATGCCTGTAGAGATGGATCTCCTCATGGACTCATGCCTCCAGTGCGTTCATCTTGCATATTCGCCAATTTACAAAAATGGGGAAATGTGCGACCAGCCAAAAGGCCACCATATGACATGACTTTTGGTGCACGCCAAATTCCCCCTTTAGGCTGAGTATTGAATAAGACCCAATTAGGAGGTGTGGGCCATTTTGCCATATAAGGGCTAGACTGGCTAGACTGAGCACAGAGTGGCCCTGATTAACATATGTTTCAGTCACACAAACACTGGCCTGTATTTTTTTGTCAGCCCATTGAAACATAAGAGTTTGGCCATTAATCAAGTGAGAGCCAAGCTGCTACCATCACGTGGAAGTATGGAAATAGATTTCCCCCCAGCAATCAAGATATAACTGAGCCAATGTGAGATCTGAAATACAGTCATTCACCTGCTTGGAGCTGCCAGGTTTGGAGAGAAAATGACATTTAGCAGCCCACATGTTTGTCAGGTTAACTCTTTACATAATGAACCTATCCCACAACAGTTCGGTAATACTGAATTGTGTGTGTGTGATAGAGAGAGAAAGAGCGAGCGAGAATGTGTGTGTGTGTGTGTGTGTGTGTGCGTGAGAGATAGATAGAGAGAGCGAGCGAAAGTGTGTACATGGGTTAAGGTGTGAATCAAGGCCATGATAAGTGGAGCTGTATTAAAAATAGCATTGGGCTCTGGCTTGTTTATGAGTTTGTGAAGCTCGACAAGGGTTAGGAGTCCTGTGGATAATATAAAGCGTTTCTCCACTGAAGGAACGTGTGGGACTTTTAGAGTATCTTGATTGTTTACCCGAATGGCAGAATGCTTGTTACTGTTTGTCTCTTGCATTTCCATTGCAGTGCAGGAACTATTGCACCGACAAGTTGACATAGCATAGGCCTAGTAATTTTTTTCTTTTGATTGCAACTCCAATTCTAAGCACGACCAAATAATGATACATTTCTCCAGTGGCAGCACCAATATTAAACCCTTGAACCAGAGAATTTTGTAGGATTACCCCAAGGTTGAGTTGGCAGTTGTATTTTGCTATAAAGTTGCCATCACTCGGATAAATGGTTTTCATGGCAGAATGACTTGATAAATGAAGATACCAGCACCACTATTGTTCAACTCTGTAAGCTTCTTTTGTTGTATTTACCTCGTAACTATATTTACCGTGTAACGCTCTTGCTGTTTTAAAAATGGTGCTTATTCTTGTTGTCTTCCACTCACATTATGTTCAACCAATAAACATCAACCATCACTGCAAGTGCCACCTAGCAGTTTGTGGGCAACACAGAAGTTCCTACCCCGTATTAGGGACTTATCTGTCCCCCAAAAATGATCCTGAAAGTGATCCTACAGGGGCCCTAGAACGTTTTGCTAGCTCCTGCGGTGGAAAGGAGCATATAGCCCTCGTTGGGAAAGGGGGAGGGGGGGAGATAGGGAGAGATAGGGAGAGAGAGGGAGGGAGGGGGAGAGAGGGAGCTAGAGGGAAAGAGAGGGAGAGAGAGGGGGGGGGGGGGGGGGGCGGAGAGCTGGGAGTGACAGCTGTGTGTGTCAGTCCAGTGCTTGTTTGCGCCAGCTTGTGTTACTGGTGTGAGCCCACCGTGGACGGGGCAGGGAAGACGGGGGGGGGGGATAGAGTAATGAGGGACACAGAGGCGGCAAAAGGTCAGGCCATAAAATGTTTTGAGCTATCACTATCTCACACACACACACACACACACACACACACACACACACACACCATCAGTGTTTGAGCTATCGCTATCTCTGCTGCAGCGCTTCAACTCTTTGCTCTGTCTGTGCATGGCAACAGTTGCCATTTGTAACGCTCAAAGGCACCCACCACTCTCACGGACAAACTCATACACACACACACACACACACACACACACACACACACACACACACACACACCATCAGCTATGCTCCTTTGGTGCAAGATCAGCCCTAGAGTAAAGTGGATTAATTAGCTGCTACAGCAACACCATTGCCCTGGATGAGGAGTTGGATTAATCCTAGATTAATCCTGCTGCCCTCACACAGTGCCAAGGCAACTGTATGTGCCCCCTGGCAGGACTCTCTCTCGTCACTGTGCCCGCTGTGTTCTTCACGGGTACCTAAATGGGGGAAGTTCAGGGTCCAGGGCACACAGTCACCACAGCGTTGACTCACCGGCGTCACCAGTGTGACGTTCTTCAGAATTTGTGATGAATGAATCAGCAGGGTTGTTGCATAAGAGTGTTTGCATGTGGTAGCAGTATGGGCAACCTCACTTCCGCTAGAAGCAGTGTTGTTGAGTGTCGTTTGAGTTAGCTTCATTTTTTCCGAAACACAATGCTCAACACAGTGTGGATGTCAAAGAGGATTGTCATGATTGGTGTTTTGATAGAGAGTCGGCTCTGGGCAGCCACCCAAAATCGGTGTTGCAGGTTGGTAGGCACTCAAAGTTTGCCCCTCATGTCCAAACAACTCGGTATCAGTTAAAGTTTGACCTACTTATTGTAAAACTTGGCACAGGCGTGCAAAAAAAATGGGGGAAAACATTAATTTGTGGGGGAGGTGGAGGGACTAGATATTTCAGGGCTCCTGGGTATCGTGTTTTTCTCCGAGAGATACTTGTGGGATTGTGCTAAACGTTGAGTCTCTCAGTTTAACCACACGCCCCATGCATGCAGAGGACAAAAGCTTGCCTTTCTTCTGGTCTCTGAGGCCCTCAGCTCCATTTAAAGGAGTCTTAGAAGACTCCCGTTACCCTCAGAGATTTGGGATACGAAGTTATGCTCTAATATTGCTGTCAAACTGACCCAGTCACAACAAGACAACAGACACATGAAGGCTGTGAATAAACATTTTCATAAGCCCCGTATCGTCATCAAAAGCTTGCTCTTCAATTTCAACACACAGATAGCCAACAGGAGTGTGTGTCTGTGTGTGTGTGTGTGTGTGTGTGTGTGTGTGTGTGTGTGTGTGTGTGTGTGTGTGTGTGTGTGTGTGTGTGTGTGTGTGTGTGTGTGTGTGTGTGTGTGTCTGTGTGTGTGTGTGTGTCTGTGTGTGTCTGTGTGTGTGTGTGTGTGTGTGTACACACACGTGTTTTAGCTAATATGCAGTGTCCACATTTCACACCAGCCCCCGTTCAGAGCTCAGGGGTGGGAGGAGTGTGTGTGTGTGTGTGTGATGGTGTTGTGCTCTGGCATATTAAGTTTCAAATGTGCACACACACAGCGCATGGCTGCCTGTGGCTGCCAGTGGAACTTTCCACTCCAGAATCAGACAGCAGCTTTTGTTCAGGAGCAGAGGGGCTGGCCACAAGGCCCTGAACATGGGCTTGAGCTTCAGCCGTACACACACACACACACACACACACACACACACACACACACACACACACACACACACACACACACACACACACACACACACACACACACACACACACACACACACACCTCCCACAAGGGCCTGAACATGGGCTTGAGCCTCAGCTGCTGTTGCGAAAGATTACAACCAGACAGCTTTTTCATACGACATAAAGCAAAGAAAGAGGAGGGTGAAAAACTTAACAGTTCCTGAAAAGTGTGTGTGTGTGTGTGTGTGTGTGTGTGTGTGTGTGTGTGTGTGTGTGTGTGTGGTTGTGTGTGTGTGGGTGTGTGTGGGTTTGAGCTGGTTCATGTAAATATGGGGGCAAGTCTTGACACACACAGTTTCAACACTATACACCAGAAACTCTGACAGAAATTCACCAGAAGTTCATAGTGGTTTAACGGTGAAGGTTAATGTAGCCTACACCGGCAGGGAACAGGATACTTTGTTATTGATCGGGTTAAAAGGCTATCAGGCTGTAATTCCCATGAAGAGGTGGGTTGACAAGGAGGCTAACAGCTCAATATGTTTTGGTCTGGACGTCCCTTTCCTGTGCTTATCATCCTGCGTAGGTGGCTGGTCAACAACAGACTCAGGTTGACTCAACAGGCAATCATTGATCTGTGGTTCCGGCGCACGTGAGGCTGCCTGCTACCCCTCCTCTCTGGGCTGCTGCACCGGCAGGGGAGGCCCGGCCGATCCTCTGTGGGTGGAAGTTTACTGGAATGATCTGCACAGAGCTCCCCTTTCACTTTGGCTCTGTCTGCTAGAGAAGCTATGCGGACCAACTCACCGGCCAGTTTGGCCCCTACTGCTGGGAGAGCTATGCTCCCCTTTCACTTTGGCTCTGTCTGCTAGAGAAGCTATGTGGACCAACTAACAGGCCAGTTTTGCTCTGTCTGGTGGGAGAGCTATGCGGACCAACTAACAGCCAGGCCAGGTGATGGAGTCCATGCAGTTCTCCACTGAAGGAACTTGGGGGACTTTTAGAGTATCTTGATTGTTTACCTGAATGGCCCAATGATTGTTTCCTGTTTGTCTCTTGCATTTCCATTGCAGCGCAGGAACTATTGCACCGACAAGTTGACATAGCATAGTCATTTTTTCATAGTCCATGCAGTTCTGATGGGAATCTCTCTCTCTCTGTCTCTCCCTTAACCGTGCTGCGACCTACTGTGAGCTCGGCTGAGACTGAAAGCGATAAGCGTGATGCTCGTGCTTCAATGCTGTGGCTCTTAAACAAACACACCCACACACACACACACACACACACACAAACACACACTCACACACACATGCACCCACACACACACACACACACACACACACACCCACACAAACACACCCACGTGCAGTGATAAGTACACAAACACAGTGCAACACCATTGTGGTCAATCCACCCCTAACTGCCTGGAACTCCAGAGCCCTCTTTGACATTTCGTGCTGGCAGTGAAGTGGATGTTGTGTGTTTGCGCGTGGGAGGAAGCTTGCATACCGCGCCATTCCTAGGAGAGAATAGTTAGAGTTTCCAAGCCCACGTCGTTCTGCAGAAAATATGACATGTCCCCTTTGTATTTGAGTTTACCCTACAAACACGCACAGCCAAAAACAACAACGTCCTTGTGATTGAATGATAATGTGCATGGTCCAGCCAGGGATAACTGAATATAAATGGTTTCATGTCTGTTTCTGAGGGGCTTTTTTTGTTGGACTTGGTGTCTGTGTGTGTGTCTGCATACGAGTGGGTCCATGAGCCTTGGCTCAAAGGATAAATAAGGATGAAGAGAGAACCCAATTGAGCATGGGCGTTATGTCTTAGGTGGCTAACAAGTGAATAAGGATGAAGAGAACCCAATTGAGCGTGGGCGTTATGACTTAGCTAGCTAACGCTCACCATCGCTAGGCCTGGCTATCAAATTTAACCCAGGCGCTTGGGGACATCTGTTCTGTCTTTGAGTGATGCATGAACTGTGGGTGGAGTGAGAAACATACTAGGGGCTGCCAGGCAATGGTCAAGAGGCCCTTATGTGTCTGCCCTTCAGTGTGTGTGCACTGATTCTGCCTCGCTTCATTCAACACTGATAAATCGACCTCCCTCTCTCTCTCCGTCTCCCTCTCTCTCTCTCCCACTCCCTCTCTCTCTCTCTGTGTTTAACCACTCGCCCCCCTTCTGTGGCAAGAATAAGTAGTAATTACAAGAAAAAGTGACCACATCGTGATCTTGTCTAGATCCTGACTCATCTGACTGTCACCGCCCGCTGATCAGGCCAGAAGTCCAGAAGACTGTCCTTGTTTTAAACATTTAAAAATGTAGTCATTTAGCAGACACTTTTATCCAAAGCTGTTATTTTTACTAAACGACTTCTTTACCTCCTGTACTACTGTCGCCCCACCTGTCCTTGTGCAGAAGTATGAATGAGAACGATCCTGCACAACTCAAAATGTAGTGGAAAACATCAACTGTACTAGAAAAACTTGAACATCTTATCGTTCATGTCCAGGTTTTTGTGCACACTTTATGTACTCTGAAGTATGAATGAGAACGATCCTGCACAACTCAAAATGTAGTGGAAAACATCAACTGTACAAGAAAAACTTAAACATCTTATCGTTCATGTCCAGGTTTTTGTGCACACTTTATGTACTCTGAAGTATGAATGAGAACGATCCTGCACAACTCAAAAAGTAGTGGAAAACATCAACTGTACAAGAAAAACTTAAACATCTTATCGTTCATGTCCAGGTTTTTGTGCACACTTTATGTACTCTGTAGCCTCTTCTTAGCAGGGTGACCTTGTGTACCCTTGACCTCGGTGACCTCTGCTAGGAAGAAAGACCCTCTGGGGCGCTGTTGGCTCAGCGGTTTCCCTCACAGACTGCAAAGGGGGTCTGCTCTCACATGGCTGCTCCGTAGTCTATTTCAGTAGCTGTATCATCCCGCGTGAGCTTTTACTAAAGCTCTCCACGAGTACTGAAGCGTGAGCACGTGAGAGGAGGCTGGACGTGCCCCACCAAACCTCCACGTGCGAAGGGAACCCAACCTGGCACCGTGAGGAGATCGGTTCCCCTCGGAGCAGCGGTGGAGGAGGCAGACACAGACAGGAACCGTGTTCAGACGGCCAGGGGTTGCGGATTTATCAGATGCCTGAAAGTGCAATACCGGAAATCACGTGACGTCATACACAGGGGGTTCAGGAAGTGTAACGTACTTTCAGGCATCGGTAGGGGTACCGAGACCTAGTTTTTAGCCTTAAACTCTAACCCTAACCCTAAAAATCCTAAGAAAAAGTTGATTTTGACCCTTAGAAACACTACATCACTTCCGGTATTGCACTTTCAGGCATCCGATAAATCCGTGGCCATGGCCAGGGGTTTGACGAGTCTCACCGCCATCATGTAGCCTGGGCCAGGCAGCAGCTGAGGTGCCTGCCTTGAAGGATTGTGTTGTATAAACAGTCGTACAGTCACCCCTCCCTGGAGGAGAGGACACTTTCTCTCTCATTCATCTGACTGAATGGAGGAAGAAGGCTTCACAGATGCACACACACACACACACACACACACACACACACACACACACACACACACACACACACATAAAGGGTTCACAGATGTCTTCCTTCGGCAGCATTGTTGGAGTTTAGCTCAGGGCTTAGGCTTATTGTTGCCCAGGACACCCAACACACAAAGGCTCTCAGATAAGATGTGTGATCTATGCTTCAGTCCGGAGACAGAGATGAACACACACACACACGCGCGCGCACACACACACACACACACACACACACACACACTCAGACACACACACACACACACACACACACACACACACACACACACACACACACACACACACACACACACACACACACACACACACTCAGACACACACACACACACACACACACACACACACACACACACACATAAAAGACCATGGTGTGGTACAGGACCTGCAGTGTGTTACGTAATACTGCTGAGGGTACATGTGGGAGGTAGAGGTAGAGAGAGAGAGAGGGATAGAGTGGGAAGGAGAAAGAGGTGGAGAACTACAAAGAGGAGAGAGTGAATAAGTCAGTGACTACTTCGGCCAAATAACAACTCCATACAGACATCCTTTCTGTGGTCACAGAAGGCAAGCGGACGGCTGTGGACACACTGAAGAAAGACTGGGAAGGAACTCTTCCTGCCACGACATGAATGAGCCGCGGGGTTTGTTCCGGGTCTTTCCTCTCAGCTCTCACTCCCCTGCTGACCAGCATGCCGAGGGGCACATCACACAGGTTACTCAGGCTATGCAGGCTCCGCAGGCTCCACACCTCGCTGATGATGAGCTCCTCTCCGTACTGCACTTCCTCTCTCCCTCCATCACTCTCAGGCCCGCTGCTCTGTCAGTGCGGGGGCTTTATTTTTAGCCGTCTTAATGGCAGTCGTATGGAGAGTGTCGAAATGAAAGAGAGCTGATGTGTGTTGGGGCTTTTCTGGTGCATTACTATGGTGACGAGCGCGTCAGAACCAGCATCATAGCAGCACACAGGAGGAGACTTGTCACCATGTGCCAGAACTTCTGTCAGTTCTTTTTAATAATGCACTCAGTTCCAGAATTAATTCTACCTTTTTAAACTTGTACTGGAATGAAGGAAACTCCTGGTTGAAGAGCTCTTTTTAAAAGTAGCTTGTATCAGTGAGTTATTTCATTTATATCACACACACACGGACACACACTCCTTAGCTAGCCACACTGTTGTATGACTGGTGTCATAACTAATGTGTGAGATCCAGTAGCGGGTTGCACCAACTGGTCTTTGCTACAACTGTCATAAGTCTTTGTTAAGACGTGTCTTAGGCCAATATCTAACGCCTGTTGCACCAACAGAATTTAAGAACAGTCTTAACTAAGACTGTCCGTAGCAGGCGCGTTCATTTTAGACATAGAACGTTGAGTTACGCCTGTCTTAGCTTAAGACATGTCCTAAATGCTGTTGGTGCAACCCGCTCCAGGCCTGTCTTTCCACCAGGCAGAGCAGGTTCTGAGGGGGTGCACACTAGGGACCAGATCCATCCACACTCAGGGGCCATCGCTTCTCAGGGTGGACATGAATGGCCCTGCTCTCAATGGCCGCCTCACAGGACGACCTTCACTGTCAGTGTCCTGAGAGAGAGAGAAAGAGAGAGAGAGAGAGAGAGAGTGAGAGTGAGAGTGACAGAGAGAGAAAGAGAGAGAGCTAAAGAGAGTCAGCTTGATGCCGCCAGTTTTTCTGGCTTTGTCCCCCACGCCTTCTGAAAGAGAGGGACTGACATTCTAAAAAGCAGCAAGGCAGACAGAGAAAAGAGAGAGATATGAAAAGATCAGAAGAAGAAAGAGGAACTCCTTCCCTGTGGTGGGGAAGCGGAAGACGTGGCTGTGACTGACGCCTCAAAAGCACCTTTTCTGTGGCGCAGGTTGTTTACTAGGACAGGACAGGACAGGACAGGACAGGCTGGCTCATGTTCCAGAGAAGCACAGTGATCTACACCTCTCTGGATCAGCAGCCCTCAGTCTTTCGCAGGCAGACATTAAAGGATTGCTTGTGTGTGTGTGCGTGTGTTTGATGGGGGGGGGGTGCCTGTCACTAAGATCAGATGGGTGCTTAAATCTTATTGCCTGTGTGTGTGTCCTCACTGAGACCTCGCTGGTCCTCTCTCTCCCGTAGCACACTCACCCCCAGCACCTTCCCCCTAATGGCCTCTCTGCTGTATTGACATTTTACTTTTACTGCGTTCGACCGCGGCCATGCATGTCTGATTTGGCCTTTTGTGGAGCCCATGCAAACACACAGTATCAGCAAATAGGTGAATATGGATGAAAGATGGGCTAATTGTTGTGGTGTGACGACCCTTGTTCTCGTAGGCATTGGTGACCAAGAATCGGACCAGGGGGGTTTTCCACAGTGGCTTTTATTGTCTCCAAACGTAGACGTTCTGCATTCACAACGAAAACAATTACTCCACAAAATCTATACTGCAACAGCGACCGCATACAACTCTCCAACGTAGACGTTCTAGCTGTCTAGTACGGGTTAGCAGACACTGCCTTACTGTATCAAAGCCCGTGTTTCAGATGCTTCAGTGAATTCAGTGTCTCCCAGTCTGAGCCCCATCCAGGACTGGCAGACAGCATTGTGGGAAAATACAGGCAGCCTCTTCAGTCGTCACGCCAGAGGACCCTGGAGGATGCAGGAACTGAAGATAGTGAGGAGTTTGAAGACGTTAGGAAGACTGACCTGCCTCCAGTACAGCACACTTCTATCTAGTTACTCAGTAGCTTAAGCAGTGCCAGTATCTTCTTCATGCATTGGTCATAAACGCATACAAAATCTGAGTATACAAACGATTACACCATAAAAAGAGACGGGTCCTTCACTGCACCTGTCTGTTGTGGATACGCAATCCAGGGAAAGAGGTAATTCCCGCCTCATCAATCAAACAGTGTCTTTCTAAGATCAGTGCTAACAGCCTGTGCGAGTGAGTGAGCGAGTGAGTGAGTGTGTGTGTGCGTGTGTGCGAGTGTGCAAGTGTGTGAGTGAGTGTGTGAGTGAGTGAGTGTGTGTGTGTGTGTGTGTGAGTGTGTGTGTGTGTGTGTGCGTGCGCGTGAGTGTGTTTGTGTGAGTGTGTGTGTGTGTGTGTATAACTCAGCAGTGCATCACAGCCAGCTGCACACAGAGCAGCTCTTTATATGGAACCCCACAGGCAGGCGGGCATGGAGCGGATGCCCATGGGTACACCACAGCCGGATCTGGAGCCGGAAAAGCAGGGAAGAAGACTGGATGGTCAGAGGTGGGGGTGGGGGTGGGGGGGATGAAGTGCTCTTCACTGGTCCAGGTCGGAGATGGAGGTGGAGGTGGGGGTGGGGGTGGGGGGTGGCGGGGATGAAGGGCGGTGGGCGGCCTGTGGGACTGCAGTCATCCGAGGTGCGGGTGTACAGCTCTGAGGGGGGGAGGGGCTCTCGAGCTGTAGTACACAGCCTGGTGAGCTCATCACATCGTCATGTGATAGCAGGGGGAAGAAGAGTCTCTGCTTTTGTGATGCCAATGAGGATTCTTTCAATAACCAAACTAACAGTGTGATTTATATAGTGCGCTACCTAGGTGTGCTAAATAATGCACACACACAGACACATACCCATACTGTCAGCGATATGAGAGAGGAGATTACTCCCATCCCCTCATAATGGATGTCCTGCCCGCCTTTAGGGGCTTTAAGCACACATACAGAGAAGAGTTTAAATAACCACTTCAATATGGCGTCGCTGTCCCCACCTTTCCACTGGAATTCCTCTGTTGTCTTTTTTTCCCCCCTATCAGGAAGATTTGAAAATCAGACACCCAGTTGAAATGCGACGTACTTTTCTTGAACGTGCCACAGTCTTGTCTCAGCTCAGCGGCAGGAATGTGACAGTGAGGAGGAATGTGGAGTGGAAATGGCGGTTGTGAAGGTTGACGTCCCCCCTCATCTGCTGCAGGAGTGGGGGAGGAGCGCAAGAGTGCAGGAGTGAAGAGGCAGGAACAACTCCTCCTCCTCCACCTCCTCCACCTCCACGGCTCTCTGCACTCACTGAGCCAGCTTCAGGCAGGAACACCTCCTCCTCCGCCTCCACCACCACACCACCTCCTCCACCACACCTCCTCCACCACCGTGGCTCTCTGAGCCAGCATCAGACAGGAACACCTCCTCCTCCACCACACCTCCTACACCTCCTCCACCACGGCTCTCTGCTTTCACTGAGCCAGCATCAGACAGGAACACCTCCTCCACCACCGTGGCTCTCTGAGCCAGCATCAGGCAGGAACACCACCTCCTCCACCACCGCGGCTCTCTCTGTCACTGAGCCAGCATCAGGCAGGAACACCTCCTCCTCCACACCTCCTCCTCCACCACCACGGCTCTCTGCCTTCCCTGAGCCAGCATCAGACAGGAACACCTCCTCCACCTCCTCCTCCACCTCCTCCTCCACCACCACAGCTCTCTGCCTTCACTGAGCCAGCATCAGACAGGAACACCTCCTCCACCTCCTCCTCCACCTCCTCCTCCACCACCACAGCTCTCTGCCTTCACTGAGCCAGCATCAGACAGGAACACCTCCTCCACCTCCTCCTCCACCACCACAGCTCTCTGCATTCACTGAGCCAGCTTCAGACAGGAACACCTCCTCCTCCACCTCCTCCTCCACCACCACGGCTCTCTGCATTCACTGAGCCAGCATCAGGCAGGAACACCTCCTCCTCCACCTCCACAGCTCTCTGCTTTCACTGAGCCAGCATCAGACAGGAACACCTCCTCCACCACACCTCCTCCTCCACCGCGGCTCTCTGCGTTCACTGAGTCAGCATCAGACAGGAACACCTCCTCCTCCACCTCCTCCTCCACCACCGCGGCTCTCTGCGTTCACTGAGTCAGCATCAGGCAGGAACACCTCCTCCAACACACCTCCTCCACCACCACACCTCCTCCTCCACCACCACACCACCTCCTCCACCACCACACCACCTCCTCCAACACACCACCTCCTCCAACACAGCTCCTCCTCCACCACCACACCACCTCCTCCTCCACCACCACGGCTCTCTGACTTCACTGAGCCAGCATCAGGCAGGAACACCTCCTCCTCCTCCTCCTCCACCTCCTCCACCACCACACCTCCTCCTCCACCACCACACCTCCTCCTCCACCTCCTCCTCCACCACCACAGCTCTCTGCCTTCACTGAGCCAGCATCAGGCAGGAACACCTCCTCCTCCACCACACCTCCTCCACCTCCTCCTCCTCCACCACAGCTCTCTGCCTTCACTGAGCCAGCATCAGGCAGGAACACCTCCTCCTCCACCACACCTCCTCCACCTCCTCCTCCTCCACCACCGCGGCTCTCTGCCTTCACTGAGCCAGCATCAGACAGGAACACCTCCTCCACCACCACAGCTCTCTGCCTTCACTGAGCCAGCATCAGACAGGAACACCTCCTCCACCTCCTCCTCCACCTCCTCCTCCACCTCCACAGCTCTCTGCCTTCACGGCATCAGACAGGAGCGC
>NC_137918.1:23419914-23422414 GCF_963457725.1 Sprattus sprattus | reverse complement strand
GCCTCCGGTTGCCATTGTGTCAACAAATATAATTGCGGTGACCTATAACTGCTTCAGACATGGCTGTTATGTCTTCGTGGAATATGCCGTTTATCTGCGGTGAAGCAACAAGTCTTTTAAACGCAATTCATGTTCAATGACAATTAGGACAAATTGTGTGAAATTGCTTGACAGGGAGACTTGGCAAGTAAAATTGTACTCAATAAATGTATGAAGGCAGAAAGTCAATTCCAAATTGATAAGTCATTAGTAACAATAGAGGAATAAAATGAAGGTAATTACTTAAGAATTTGGCATTAGGGTTTCTATACGCCCTCAGAATCCATCCAGCTCACCCTGGGGAATGGATAGCTAAGACTGACAGCGTTGCCATGGTGAAGTCTATCTCATTTGGAAGAGAACGTCCTCTTATTAGGACATGTAGCTGCCTCTCGTCCCTGCGCCATCCCTTTTAAGTGTGCTAACTAGAGACATGGTGAACTGTACTGTGTGTAATGGGTTTTTTATAAGGCTTTTGTAAATAAGAGAGTTGTCCCTCTTTTTTTCATTGTCCTTCAGGTTACGGCATCAGGCGCACAAGGAGCTCTATGCTTACAAACAGGTGAGCAACTGGCTTTTTTGTTTTTATATTGCTCTGCTGGGCCGACCCCCCCCCCCCCCCCCCCCTCCACACACCACACACACACACACACACACAACACCCTTCACCTCAGTGCAGCTCATAACAGTCCTGTGTCATAACAGCCTGCATACTGTACTGCTGTGTTTGCCGGGCTCCTGGAGTTATATGAGTCTCTCGTGCTGTGATCCCCTGGCCCTGCTAACCCGGCTGTGTTTATGTAATGGACCCAGCTCATGTCTGCTTCGGATCTATATAGCAAGACAGCATTGCAGGAGTTAGTGCATGGGGAAACAAGTGGCCAAGCTCAGTCACGCTTACATACACGCACACATACGCACGTGCACGCAGACACACACACACACACACACTCGCACTCGCACTCGCACTCGCACTCGGACACACACACACACACACACACACACACCACACACACACACACACACACACACTCGCACACACACACACACACACATCGCACACACACATACACACACACTCGCACACACACACACACACTCGCACACACACATACACATACACACACACACACACACACACACACACAACACACACACACACTCGCACACAACACATACACACACACTCGCACACACACACACACACACTCGCACACACATACACATACACACACACACACACACACACACACACACACACACACACACACACACACACACACACACACACACACACACACACACACACACCTCCCTGATTGCTGATTAAAAAGGCCAGGAGCTCCAGGGAGGTTGCATAAGGAGAGCTCATTTACAGATGCCCCTAACCGAGCTGGTGTGATTGGTCGTGGGTGTGTTACGTCCATAATCCTCCAGACCATATGATGGAGGCCAACTGGGGAACCGGTTACTGAATGCACACATTTCATAGAACAGTCACCAGAGGTTAAATTGTTGTTGTAGTTGTTGTTGTGAAGTTTACATAAATATGTGAATATTTATATACTGAATGTTTTTATCAAGCGTGGTAAGTGGAGGATGCTGCTAGTATGTGGTAATGTTGTATTTATGGTTTGTTTGTTTCGTTTCAGGTTATTCAGAAGGAGAAGGTCAAAGAACTAAATTTGCATGAGGTAAGTGTGGTGTTGACTCGTTAACCACTAATGACAGAGGAGGGTTTAAGTTAGCGGTTAGCGCTTACAGCTGGAGTTATTCTCTACGCAACTTGTTTTCCAGTTAGCATTCAAAACCATAAATAATGCAGTCCCCTCCAGACCTTTTTTTTTTTTTTACTTATTGTTTATTGATCAAGACAGTCATCACAAGACAATCAAAAGAGATGAGTTACTGTTACATTAACATCCATTTCATACACAGCAAATGGAAAACTCCTCAGAAAACATATCCTAACATATAACACAAAGAAAAACACATATGACACAAAGAAAAACATAGACGAAAAAGACAAACATCAGACCTTTTTAACGCACCAAACAAATGCGCACCCTGGCCCAGAGGAGAGCAGGGTGCAGGGCTGCCATCTTGCCTGGCTGGTTGCAACAGCACTCTGGGTAAAGTGGCCCGTTGGACGCAGAGTGTCCCGAGGAAGATTGAGTATCTGGGCTGGTTGACAGAGCTAGGTGTGGGGGATCAGAATGTGCTACCCTGTGGTTTGTTTTTCACTAGCGCCCCTAACCTAATCTCCTAATGGATAGGTGTGAGGGGGAGGGGGGATGATTCTCCCTATGGAGAGGTGCAGGAGGGGGAGGGGGGATGATTCTCCTTATGGAGAGGTGCAGTGGGGGGGGGGGGTTCTCCTTATGGGGGGGGGGGGGGATGATTCTCCTTATGGAGAGGTGCAGGAGTGAGGGGGGATGATTCTCCTTATGGAGAGGTGCAG
>NC_137918.1:23417744-23419714 GCF_963457725.1 Sprattus sprattus | reverse complement strand
AAGAAGACTTTAGTATTCATGTGCAAACTAAAAATCACGTCTCAGGATTGCTGCGCATGCAAGTTATTTCGGGTGTCTCAACTGTAACTAATACCACTGTCATATAATTATGAGTCCAGTAAAAGACGGAGCAAACACAGTTTTCTACCGTTGTTGAAACACATCCACGCGTAGACTCGTTTTCTTTCCATCCGAGAGTGGTTATTCAAAGAAAATATTAAGAACTATATGCTGATAGAAAGAAGGGAACTTTAAGCCACTACACTGCCTGTGCCCGATGCGGATCCACGTTGATGTTGTTAGTAAACAAACCAGGTGGGAGCACATCTCCGTGGTCTTTGCGCATGCCCTAGGCAATGTAACCGCTTTACATTTTGCACATGTATACAGGTAACGACAAGAGCCGTTTCCCTTGAAAATCTTCACACCTACACGCGAATACGATACGATAAACTGATCTGATCTCAGTGGCACATGTATAAGGCCCTACTGGTCCTCTCTTACTTCCTCTTCCCCCATCTCCCCTTTCTGTTAGCTCTAGTCTCTCTCTCTCTGCCTTCCTCTCTCTCTCTCTCGCACTCTCCCTTCCCCTCTCTCTCTCCCTTGCTCTCTCTCTCTCTCTCTCTCTTTCCCTCCCCCCCTCTCTCTCTCTTTCTCTCTCTCTCTTTCTCTCTCTCTCTCTTTCCCTCCCCCCCTCTCTCTCTCTTTCTCTCTCTCTCTTTCTCTCTCTCTCTCTTTCCCTCCCCCCCTCTCTCTCTCTTTCCCTCCCCCCCCTCTCTCTCTTTCTCTCTCTCTCCTCTTTCCCTCCCCCCCTCTCTCTCTCTTTCCCTCCCCCCTCTCTCTCTCTTTCTCTCTCTCTTTCTCTCTCTCTCTCTTTCCCTCCCCCCCCTCTCTCTCTCTTTCTCTCTCTCTCTCTTTTCTCTCTCTCTCTTCTTTCTCTCTCTCTCTCTCTCTCTCTGTCTCTGTGTCTGTTTGTCAGCCGTAGCACATGGACACTAATGAAATGTACTAGAGTGTGTGAGCAGAAACAGACTGGAATGTCCCATAGTGCAGTGCAGCGCTGTGGCTGAGGTGTTTGTCGGTAGGATGGCAGTGATGGCCGCCAGCTCTCCGCCTCTCTGTTATTCCAGCTCAGGGAGCGCACCGGTATGTGGCAAGGGGATGTGGCCAGGACCAAGTTCTTCCGCGGCGCAGAAAAACAATAACACTCACCAGGCTTTTTTGGAAACCCCACGAGTACTACACACACACACACACACACACACACACACACACACACACACACACACACACACACACACACACACACACAAACCCCATGAGTACTGTGTAGCTTTGCAGACACGCTGCGGCGCACACGCCACAGATGATACCTGGCGAAAACGAAACGAAACGTCCCGACTCAAGGACAAACGTTCCTATCACATAGCGATGTGTCTTGTCAGGGAGCAGATGAGAATGTTTGTCAATGTTTGCAAGTGTTCTAAGAAGTCAAAGCTTAAGTGTTAAGTTAGTAGACACTCGATATCCACACCGATTCCGTAAATGCAATCCCATCCTAAAACGAATCTGATATTGACTGCATACCCCCTCTACCACGTACGCTGTTATCTAGACCAGTGCTTGTGTTTGTCATGTTGTGTACAAAGACGTCAGCCTTTAACTCCACTTATCCGTGCGTCCAGAACACAAAGTGCCAGAGATTGTCAGTGATGGAACAGTGCGTCTGAGTGCTGCTGGTGTCCCGTTACACGTACCTGATGACTGGTCTTCAGGCTTCTAATATCTGCATTCTCGGCATTCTCCATGGGTCACCAAAGGATGTTCTTCACTGAACCGCATCCGGCACTACGTAGTGCTACTGATTACCTACTTTGCAGGTGTACCCACAGTTTCTGGTATGACATCAAGACTCTTTTGTTTGGAATTTAAATCACTTTGCACTTGCTTTGAGTAATCAAAACACTGCC
>NC_137918.1:23402744-23407744 GCF_963457725.1 Sprattus sprattus | reverse complement strand
AGCCTCAGTCAGTGAGCCTCAGTCAGTCAGTGAGCCTCAGTCAGTCAGTGAGCCTCAGTCAGTCAGTGAGCCTCAGTCAGTGAGCCTCACTAGTCAGTGAGCTGCAGCCACAGCCTGCACACATAGTGGGATGGTGCTCTCTCCCCCACACACACACACTGACCCCAGTAAAGGCGTGTGTGTGTGTGTGAGGAGCCTTTGTTTACTCTGCTCCAGGGGAGGGCCAGTGGAGGAGGCCACTGTGCCCAGCGTCAGGCTAGGGAGAAGAGAAGAACAGCAGGGTGCCGTAGAGTCTCTCTGGTCGTCGGCATGGATCTGTTTTCACCACATGCTAATGTGATTTACACTGATTTACATTCAAGAGAAATAATTGAAGTGCAAGAAAAGGATCTAACTTGTATCTCTCCTGTCTCCCTCTCTCTCTCTCTCTCGTCCTCTCCCTCTCCATCTCTCTCTCTCCCTCCCTCTCTCCTCCCCCTCTCCATCTCTCTCTCTCTCTCTCTTTCTCTCTCTCTCTCTCTCCCTCTGTCTCTCCTTTCCTCTTCCTCTCTCTCTCTCCCTCCCTCTCCCTCTCTCCTCTCCCTCTACCTCTTTCTCCGGCTCTCCATCTCTCTCTCTCGCTCTCATCCTCTGTCTCTCCTTTCCTCTCTCTCTCGCTCTCTCTCTCTCTCTCTCTCTCTCCTCTCTCTCTCTCTCTCTCAGGTGCCTGATTAAGTGGTTGGAGGTGAGGAAGGTGTGCCCGCTGTGCAACATGCCCGTCTTACAGCTGGCCCAGCAGCAGGGCAGCCCAGAGCCCCAGGGCCCCATGCAGGGCCCCATGCAGCAGCCTCTCCCTGGGGTGGAGAACCTGGTGTAGCACGGCCTCCACCACCACCCCCACCACCACCACCACCTCCCATCCCTGCCATGCAGCAGCCTCTCCCTGGGGTGGAGAACCTGGTGTAGCGCGGCCTCCACCACCACACCTCCACCCCTCCCTGCTACGCCTCCTCCCGCCGACCCCTCCCCCGGCTCCCAGAGGCACTGCCTCACCTCACCTGACCCCACCTAGCGCCCTCACTCACTGACCTGTACAGGTACACGTGCTCACAGCCCCGGACAGACGGAGGAGAACTCCTGTTTCTATGCAGCGCCATCCTAGCTGCTGAAATCTGACCACCTGACTCTTTGCTCTGCCCTTGTGGGTTCACACACACACACACACACACACACACACACACACACACACACACACACACACACACACACACACACGCAACAAAAGAAGAAGAAAAAGCAAAAGAGGAATTGACTATTTATGAATATTCATGATTCTCCTTCACCTGTGTTATTTTCCGTTTCCTTTTATTCCCTTCCTCTCTCTCTGCGGCGGCCATGTTGTGGTCATCCTGACTGTTTTCAACCAAAGCACTTTTCTGGGGACACCAGCACAAGAGGACAAACCTGCAGACTTACAAAACTACGCATTAAAGATGGATAACTGCTGCATTTTTAATGAACCTTTTTTTTTTTTTTTTTTAACAAGCACTTTATGAGAACTCAACCTAATCGCTTGTGAAGGTAGTAGCAAGGTCATATTTTATATTTTTATTGAATTGATTCATTGTATTACTTTTTTTTCCTTTTCATTTTATTTAGTTATTGTGTTTTAGAGTTTCGCATCAGGTTCATTTCGGTTAGGTGGGACATTGACTAAAAAACAAGCAAAGAAAGCAAAGCTAAGTGAATAAAGATGGTATTGATACGCTCACATCCCCTTGGACTAATGCAGAGGGGAGTAATTAGGATTCAGAACACTTATTGGTGGTCTCATACACAATCACGCATACACACACACACACACACACACACACATATGTAGAATGCAGAATGAAACTGTGGAACAGTTGTGTGTGTGTGTGTGTTTCAGTGTTCAAGTTTGAGGTCAGGATGAACCTGAAGCTGACCATCTAAATGCGAATTTAAGAGAGACAGCTGGTCAGCATGCCTGTGCTGACCTCTGAACTTTGAACTCTGACCCCTTGCTCTATGTGTATGTGACCGGCGAGTGTATCTCATGTGAAGGATGTGCTACGTGTTTTAGCATTTAGCACAAACCAATCTAATCTGCCTTTCGCCTACTCTGCTCCGTCGCCTCGCCCCTAAAGCCATGTGGAAGGTGTTTCCTGTTAGAAACTCCCCCCTGATTCTGAACAGACCAGAGATGTGCAACCGTGCTCCTGGGGATCCATTGCCCAAGCTCCCAGAGTGGTGAAACCTCAGTGATGTCTGAAGCAATCTGGATGCATTTGGATCCAGAGACACTGACTTCCTGTGAGGGCCTGGACAGGAAGTACCAGTGCCCTGAGGGCCTGTTGTGCCAAAACAACAAGTCGCCTTCCCCTTTTCCGTTTATGGAACCCACAGAATACTGATGGTGTTAGTCACAGTATTTAGCAGAAAGATCATGTCAAAACAAATCTACAACCAAACAACAGCCGTTGTTTAATCTGGCTTCTGATTTCAGGCATAAAGGTCAGTGGTGGAAAAACTGAAGCGGTAACTGTGCTAGCGGTCATACATTTCTGAAATATCATTCAAATATCACCCCTCTCAAAAGTCAGTACGAGATAGTGAGCTCTCTTTATCAGAGATTCAGGATCACCACGGATCACCGTTGCAATTTCTGTGTAAACCTGTTTTTGTCTGGTTATTTATTACAGCTTTGTTTTATATCACATTTATTACCGCAGTTGGGCTTTTGAGCTGGGTCTTTCTCTCCAGTTCTGATGACATTAAGCAAAGCAACAAGTATACATATACATTTTTTATGTGTTAGTTAGTCTCGGCATAAGTAGTAGGACCTTTCTCAGAACGTGACACAGTCTAGACTGAATCAACTGCCCAAGTTTCTAAAACAACATAACTTCACCTTATCCACGACCCCCCCCCCACCCCCAGGAAAAGGGCCTTTATGGGGGCTGTAGTCTTTCAACGCTAGCACCCGTGTGAGCTATGCTTCCCCAGGAGAACTTATTTTAGAGAGAAAACTGATTGCAGGCGGCACGGCGCGGCCCTGTACCCCATTCCAGCCGAGCTCAGCATATCGTCCGCCTGGTTCAGCTCTCCTGGGGGCTCTTTGTGTGCCCCCCCCCCCCCCCCCCCCCCCCCGGGCACAAAGGGGGGCGCCCGCTGGCCCAGTTCTCAATGGAGCCGCAGCCGCGCTGCACCTCGTGTCCGTGACGTAGTATAGGCCCCTCTGTGTGGATCAGTGCGGAGCCTGTGGAGGCTACTACGGTCAGCAGGTGAGGCAGCGTTTTAATTCTCCCTCCCCAGAGAATGGCAGCCCTTTCTGCGCTCTTATTCTGGCGCTTTCCCCTCACTGCTGGGGGTTTTGTTTATCTCCGCACCCCCCCACACCCCCCAACCCCCTCTACCAACAGGGTCCTTTGTGTTGGCCTCTCTTTACGCTGGCCTCATTTACCACCACCACCATGAGCCAGTGTGGATGAAAGTGCACATTTTTTTGGTACGAAGTGTTTAGGTGCTCTCTACTGGCATCAAATGACCCCTAGATTCACCTTTGCCCATAACGGGCTACCATTTGCCTCTGAGTAAACTAAATCGGGATAAGAAGGATACAATATTCCCCTTTTTATGACACTACATACAGTAATAATAAGGCCCTTGGAAGTGTGATCAGTCCTTATATGTGGGTTTGTTTTTGTGTCTTCTGCTGTAGGTGCCTTCCTCTATAGGCAGGCACTCTAACTGCCCAACACTGTGTCTGGTTGAGATGGGCCTTTAGCTAAAGACAGCCTGAGCTAAAGAAGAGATCTCTCTTGTGAGTCCTTATTTACTACAGGCAGGTTGAAGACGAGCAGAAAACCCCTAGGAAAACCAAAGTGTAATCATACAATCTCCATTTTGGATTTGAACAGTGTGGGTTCAGGATCAGGGGCAGCTTTCTCATCCGTTCACGTGATTTGTACATGACTACAAAATAATGCCTTGTGCTTTTAGGGAAAGGTGCAGATTGTGTATTGGAGCTTTGTGCATTACTGGTGTATGTGATGATGTCATTCATGTTGTGTTCATGTTTGTGAGGCAACACACACTACTGTGGTGGAGAAGAGTTAACCTTAGAAGACACGAGATTGGATTTTTTTTTTGGTACATTTTCACTTCAGCTATGTTTTGCTGTAACATACTGCATTGTTGGAAATCCTGTTCGTCCATTTTGGTCCCCCTGTCAAATCTGGAAAATCCCCTGAAGCTTTTGAAACAGGCTTCTGGAAAGTTCTTTAAAAAACCCAGCAAAGCTCGAATCACAACTAAATCATGTTGTAGTGCAATTGAATTGAAAGTCTTATTTCGTTTGAAACTGTTGTTCTGTGATTGAATGTATGTTTAAGTAAGGTACAGCAGGACTGTGAAGAACAGAATAATGTGAAAGGCATGTGACTGTGCCACTGGTCTGACTGTAAATCACATGGAGGTGTGTGTGTGGCAATAGGAGTGTGTTTCCCCCCCATCTCACTTCCTGTTGGTCTGGCCAGAAGAAACAGAAAAGGCAAAGATTACATCCAGAATGTTCTGAAAACAGAAGCTAGGTAGACAGTTTGAGCTGGTAATCTTGTCCAATCCCATTGGCTGTCCTTTAATTGGTCATAGTTCCACAAGGCCCATATGATTAGCTTTACATAAATAAATACCGCAGCTCCCTTAGATATCGATGTGTACCATGACAAATACAATTACCTCATAAGTGTTTGGTAAGAGGAGCTGCTTGCCAATCCGTCTGCTAGTGTAGATATGATGGCAGAGTTAGAATTCACGTTGTACGTCCATAAAAGGTATATACCCATGTTGAACATATTGGAATTGCCTGCTGCAGGATATATATATTGGAAAGGGATGCTTCATAACTGTGATGTAGAGGCCAAATTAGATTCGATAGCAGTTTGAGAGTTTTGTGGTCAAGGACTTTAGTGCTTCGTAGATAATGCCACTCACATCCG
>NC_137918.1:23387744-23397744 GCF_963457725.1 Sprattus sprattus | reverse complement strand
GAAGTCCTGAGGTAGTATGTACTGTTATGACTCCTACTTATTCACTCTAACAAACAGTTTACGAATGGGATTGAATTTGCATCATGGATAGTCTATGGAACAGGGACCCAAACTCAACCTAGAGCAAAGACACTCAGGATTTTGTCACGGTGTGAAGCTTGTGCTCCTCTGGGCAGTGATTGGACGGTGCCCTCTGCCCAACTGATCCCTGGGCAGTTTGTTTCCTCCTCCGCTCCTTGGAGAGGCAGCTCATGTCCACTGATAAGAGGACTAAAGTAAACATGGCACCGGGGATCTGTAGCAGGTGTCCCAGCCCGGCCCCCTGAGATCACTGTTCACATTCATCAGTCAGCACAAGAAGCTCATCTGAGGCCCAGAGAGCTCGGCAGGCCAAGAGCACTTTCACAACTATCAGGCTGTTTACTCTCGAGGCAAACTGCTGCACATGGAGAGGGATTCTGTGACTGAGGCTGAGTTTCAAGTGGAATATTACTGCCCCCCTGTGGTCAGATGGATCATCACGCACTTCAGCTACACGGATTAGCTGACAAGTTAACACTACCTCTACTGTGGTGATTCATATGCTGACTGCCTATTAAGAAGAGCATTTTCTCTATCTTATTTTATATCTAATTAAAATCTGTCGTTAACAACTATTTCTGAATGTTTGGGGACCATTCTGAACCTGAAACTAAAGTGTTTAAACTGTTTGGCTGTGATGGTTTACCAGGGAACTTACAAAGTGATGAGCATCTTTTCCTGACCTAAATAATTCATGTAATTTAAGATGACTAAGGTAGGAAGAGGTTCAGTAAAAATGCTTGCGTCATTTACAACACGTTAAAGGTGTATATTACAGAATAAAGTTAAAGGCAAATTTCTTCAGGGGTATTTTTGAAAATATGAAAGAGGAAAAAAGCAAAGAGAAGAAAAGAAAAGACTGAGATCTGTCTGGCTGGTAATGGCATGCCACTGAAAATACAATTTAGTATCTTAATGCCACAAATGGTCTTCAATATGAGTAAGCATTCAATAAGGCATCACAAAATGCATGGTTAATACCAGTAATAGCAAACAGTAAATAAAGACTTAGAAATATTTGTAATGGTTCAATATGATAAATATCAAACTTTGGGTCAAACCAGTGGATCTCCCTCTGTTCCCGGAGTGGAGTGATTGGCACCTGTGATGGGCATTTGCTCCAGACTGGCACAGCATGGCATTTAAGAGCTCGAGGGCACCGCAATGATACAAACAACAGGGGTACTTGTCTGTCTGGTGTGTGTGTACGTTCAGTGGTGTAGTGGTCCCTGGAGAAGTGGGTATACTCTTTTTTCACTCTCATTTTTATTTTTATTTTAAGCAGCCCATACAGCACAAGATAAACTGCCTGTTTTGAGAAGTGGGTATACTCAATGCTGACTAAAATATAAGTGGGTATACTCCGTATACCTGCGTATACCCTGGACTTCACCACTGTGTACGTTCATTCAGCCCCTACAGCTCAAGTCATTTAGAGTAAGTCATGCAATGTGCCTTGCCTGACCATCAGATGACGAAACAAAAACAGCTAGAGGGACAAAGACAAAGCGAGCTGCGTTAAAATCTAACTTTTATTTGCACTATGGACACTATTGCAAATGTGCACACATTGATTTGACAGTAACATAACCTATATACCTTTGATTAGCTGAACTTTCTAACTTTAGGCACACAAAAGACTGTACAGATTATACTGCAGCCTTTTCCCACTTAAGAACTCAATACCAAGAGCGCAGGTATGTATTGCACACTATTAAAGCACAGACAATGAGAGGAAGTCAAAGAGGAGTAGCTCCATTAGTATAAAACATCGTCGGAGGATTCCTCCATTCATCCCAGTTAGTATGTGTTGATAGTTTGGTCCAGGGCAGCTTTGATAGCATCTTTTAGAATTCCCCTATGATGCTGTCCCGTTGTCTTAAACAATGGGAGCAACAATGTTCACTTGAAGTAGTGCAAAATTTGAAAAGCTAATCCTTCCTGAAGAATACATCTGTTGTACAAGACATCCCAGACATTTCCTGAACTCTAGCATTGGGCAGACAATATTAAAGAAATAATGGGCGTATTTGTTTGTCTTAAATATTTTCAAATACAACATATTTGCTTGCAACTGATCGGTCTGGATACCTGTGGTTGATTTGTTTCCTGATTTTAATTCACCAGGCTGGAAAATGTACATTTGGGTTTTTTCCCCACTGGATTTTTTTTTTTGCTACAGGCTCTGAAAAAAAGTATTTAATATGCAAACAGAAAACCAGGAGCTCAGCAGAAGCCATCACTTAAGTATTTGGTCTTAATCCACAAAAGAAAATATTCCCCAACATCATCCTGACACGACTGGATGGATGTAGTGCAGGATGGATGTAGTGCAGCTTCAGACATTATGTTCTGTATGCATTATGAAAGGACATTTTCTCCGTCACACATCTCTGAAAACCAACCGTAAACAGCCAGACAATCAACCAATCATCTTAGCAACCAAATCAAAAATTGAAGTGTTTCAGTGAAATGAGTCCCTCTTTTGTAGCTGCTGTTCACCTCCAGCCATTTCATACTGACATGTAAATGCAACTACCAATTATTATTTGTCGTGCAAACCATAAAGCACGCAGTGAGTCAATATGCACCATTCAATGACATTGATATTGATTGACGTCTCCAGCACTTTTCAAATTATGTTAAAGTGATACATCGTCTTAAACACAGGCTTGCTGCATGTAAAATGCATGGAAAGTTCCAGTTCAGGCATCACATTTGTTCCCCATATACTAGCAATGACATTTCTTGTAACTTTCCCACAGAAATGAATACCCTGATAAGTAATGGCATGCCACTGAAAATACAATTTAGTATCTTAATGCAAAAAATGGTCTTCAATATGAGTAAGCATTCAATAAGGCATCACAAAATGCATGGTTAATACCAGTAATAGCAAACAGTAAATAAAGACTTAGAAATATTTGTAATGGTTCAATATGATAAATATCAAACTTTGGGTCATGACATTTGGTGTGACAGAGAGCTGTTATAAAAAAAAATGACACAACAATATATAAATCAATGGAGAAATGGAGCAACAATTTATGAAGAATGCATTTACTCTGTTGCCCGAGTATGCATTGAGGTAATGTATTATTACAATTCAAACAAATGGGAATAGAATACAATCATTCATACATGGGATATGCATTGAGAGGTAAGAGAGGTACTGTACAAGAATGACAGAAGTACAAACAGTATGATATCTTGGCACAAATCTGGTTTTTAGGAAAAACAATGTCTCATTTGAATGTAAATGTATTACACAAAGGCAATTCAATACTGACACCTCGAGTCCAACAGAATTTCTGGCTTAGAGGAGAAGACAAAAAAGTTGTAGTTCACATCCTGCCTGTTTATGAATCATATTTGACTCAAAATTACATTTAAACTCCAGAGGCAAATAGAGAACGGTGGTCTTGAAATGGTTCTCCAACTTGAAATAAAAAGCAACATGACTGATTTATTAGCCTATTCCTTCTTTTCTGAAGACCCTTTCCCTTGACACATATTTGGGGGAAAATTTCAAACCTTATCTTAACATACTTATTGACCTAGTTGATAGTTGCAAGGAACATGTAAGTTGATCGCATTCCTGGTCATTTTGACAGAATGACTCGCAGAACACTTTTTGCAGATGTATGACGATCAAAGAATGATTTACACACACCTGGAATATGAACAACATACTAGATGACAACTTCATCAGAACCTGCTGCTCTCAAAGCATCTCAATTCATTCTGTAGAGCAGCTTTAACCTTCAATGTCTTCAAACGATCTGAACCAACGCAGAGAACACCAGAGTTCAGTATGACAACGATGTTTGGTTTTTAGCAAAGATGAGAGGTTAGCAATGAGCAGGTATGGGTTGCCGTGATGCGGTGACTGCATGAGAAATGTTGGCGGTGACTTTGTGCTCCGAGATAGCACAACAATCCTGTGGTATCACACTGCTTTAACAGAAATGTGTAAGTCTTTTGGAGAAGTGATAACCACCAACCTCTCTAAGCGCTGCATGAAAAGTGCCTCCATCGTTAATGGAAAATAATGACAGAGAGCTCAGCATTAAAACAGCAAAATCACACTAGAATACTCGACGTTTGAATTGTCTCTTTTTTTTTCACAGCGGTGCAACAACTGATCACCCGCAAATAAACATCATAAAAACCTCAGCAAGCAGTTCAGCTTTTACATCGACAGGTCTACCCACTACAGCAGAACAGTAAAGAAGGCAACATGATGTATAAACACAAACATGCCAACATTATAGACATCTCTCTTATAGAAATAAATAGTTCAAATAATTTCATCCTTTTGTTAAATAACTCTTTTTTTGATTCCACATATAATATAAATTATCTATAGTACATGACATACTGCAAATTCAACACTACTCTTTACAATATGCCATGTTGATATAGTTCCTTCCAGTTTGGTTCCTAAGCACTGGACAGAACCATGTCCCTCTTCTTGCTCCGAGCTGACCTCTGACCTCTGGCTTCTAAGACCTTGACCTTGAGTAATTTCCTTAATCAACAACATATATATATATTTACAGATAATTTTTTTTAAAAGTCTTCAGGGGACAGATTGTCTGTGGTAACTGAACTAGTAACTGAAAGGTCAATGCATGGGCTCCTGGAGCGGTCCAACCTGGCTACCTATGAAGGAGTCGTCTCGTCTGGTCTCATCTCAGAGCCATGGTTTAGCGCTGTGCCCGGGCTCAGCTAGCAGAGGGCAGCGCACCTGTTCCATCTGCCCCTGTCCTCGTCCTCTTTGTGTTGGTGCACTGGATTATGTGAGCAGTGTGGGTAATAGTTGCAGTTACACTTGACTTGATGTGCCAGAAGTCAGTAGTGACTATGCAGCCTACAATGTTTCGATCAGAGCACTTTAATGTCGCCTCACCCATGGAAACCTCAGGTAATTATCAGACCCCAGCAGAGTATTCTAGGACAGGAAGTACGGTGCTGACAGGAAGTACAGTGCTGCGCTGTGGAAAGTCTTCCCTGGACTCAAGCACTTGAAGCAGACACATCAAAAGTAGGTTTGCTGGCCTCTCTGGATGCCCTGCACCTATTGGTCAGAAATCGTATGAGATGATCAGTGATTGGCCGAGAGGAAGGAGCACCATTGCCTGGCGGTTAATGCATTTGACAGAGTGAATACCTGTCCTGTCGTATTGCATCCGTTTCTGAGTTTTTGCCTTTGAAGGAGTTAAAGTCAAACAATTCTGCATGTCGTCCAGTAAGTAGAAAAGAATTACAAGCAATATGACACTTATGGTTTTACTATATTGGACGACAGACAAGTCTTTCTACACACACAGCACCTCAGCTCACACATAGCGTCACATTTCAGAATTCTGTTCTGTTGTTGAGTCCTTATGAGAAAGCCAGTGCGGTCTGCCCGACTGAAGTCTGCGTCTATAAGAGGAGTCTATGAACACAGGACATACAACAAGGCATAGAGGCTGATCATATTTGTCTAAGTCTATGATGCCTTAAAACAAAAGTCTAGCCTCTTTGTTAACCCGTTGGTGTGTTGTAAGATCCAAATACAGACCCAAATTCAAGCAATGTCTGTACATACTGCATATAGCTATGTGCTTCAGCCAGAGGTCCTGTGGACACTGTGGTGTCCGTTAAAGCACTGGGTACTGGGTACTGGCTCAGATCACGATGGCTCACAATCTATGAGTGCACTGAATAATGAGTGGGTGTGTTGCCATGGAAACAATAAGACATGACAACAGAAGAAGGAACCAAAGCTGAAGCCAACAGACTGTCCTCAACACCGCCATCCTCCTTTTTTTTCAAATCAGCTTGATACTTCCTTTGGCTTGGCAGCCCACTTCTCACAGGAGCCATATTGTGAGCCCATTAACGTCTATAGTGCTTCTCACAGGAGCCATATTGTGAGCCCATTAAGGTCTATAGTGCGTCACCACTGTGCTTGGTACAGTGGGCATAATGTCACTGAAAAACGGTGCCTATGAGGCATTTGTGCAGTCGCAGTATAAAAGGCATCTGTTCTATATGCAAATGCATTATGCCTTTTAAAGCTTAAACTGACAGATGACCTTAACCTGTGGTGAATCAACCAATCATATCTCTACAGATGACCTTAACCTGTGGTGAATCAACCAATCATATCTCTACAGATGACCTTAACCTGTGGTGAATCAACCAATCATATCTCTACAGATGACCTTAACCTGTGGTGAATCAACCAATCATATCTCTACAGATGACCTTAACCTGTGGTGAGTCAACCAATCATTCCTCTACAGACGTTAGTAAAAGCAGAGCACATACTGCTGGCAAGAATGGTATGGCAAATGCAGAGGACAGGACAGCTTAAGGGGGCTGTTCTTCAGAGAAGGGTGGGGAGGATAGCTGAACACCCACACTCAGTTCACCCTCAAGATGGACCTCCTTAACCTTCAGAAAACTCACTTAACAAATATATTGCAGATTCCTTCCAACCGAGTCTAAAGCTGGTGTTTTCTTGTTTGACTTTGTTTAGGTCTTTTCACGTCATGGGGTTCCACGACACCCACACAAACAAACGGTCAGGTTCATGATTAAGTAAGTGCAGTCACTACTGTTCGTTAGGTTCCAGTGTTTTCTGTTTTTTCTTTACACATATACAGTACACTGAGTCAGAGGGACACACACACACACACACACACACACACACACACACACACACACACACACACACACACACACAAACACACTCACATACTGTCTTTGTTTATTCAGCCAGACAGCCAGTGCTGAGGATGAGCACAGAGGAAATTGTAAGTCGCTTGTAGTACGTACAGGGCGAGCACTCCTGACTCCGGTCGATGCAAACCAACACACACTGCCATTCCGTCTGCAATCTGAACATGTGCTCTTTCAGAGAAACGTTCCTAAGACATTAGATGCAACCATCAGTCTACTAGAAAACTATTGATTTCGATTTTTTTTTGTAATTCTGTGTTTCCCAGTTTTGCGGATGTGTGCTATGAAGTCATCTAGCATCATAGTCTCACACTGATAATGAAGTTTACGTGTGTAAGGTCTGCTTGGCAAGAAGTCAAGAAGACCAAGATTGTCCACTGAAGTCGGTTCAAAATGATGTTGAAGTGTTGGTGTTCTGCTCTGTGTGAATGGGGCTCTGTTCCAATCCTCAGTCACCCTCAGGTGTGTTGCCTTCCTCCCTTCTGAGTCTGTTCTCTGAGTGCAGTACATTCACCCTCCAGGCGGCGGCGCCGTGGAGTCAGGGGCAGGTGTGGTGGCGCCTAGAACTAGCTCTCAGCACAGCGCAGAGGGTTAGCATAAACCGTCAGCTTTCACGTGGAGGATTTTCGAGAAGCCTGGACGCTTCTTCAGTGCCTGGGAGGTTGAGAAAACAGCATGAAGCAAGAAACTGATGGCACAGGGAGACAGTCAACACAATACAGCAAGAACAAGAACAGGAACAACTCGGTGTGGATGCATTGATGGAATTTGTAATGCTAGCACAAAAAACGCCTACAGGTGTTGCGTAAGGAATAGAGCTGCAAGCAGTGTTGGGAAAGTTCACTTTCTACATGAACTAGTTCAGTTCATAGTTCACACATTTTAAAATGAACTAGTTCAGCTCATAGTTCATAATTACAAATTTTGAACTAAGTTCACAGCTCCAAAAATTTAACTAGTTCAGTTCTTTTTTTCAATATGTTGCGAGCTATCATTTTTCTAAATCTCTATATGTCTGCAATATCGCTCTCGGCCTCTACGCAACTTCGGCGCTCTCAAACTTGCCAGGATTAAACAGTAGAAGAAAGCACACGCAGCGATTGGATACAGGACTGCAAATGGGGTATTTTTTGCCTGGAAGTCTCTAGAAATCTGGCACCTTATTGAACGAAATTAAAAAGAGTGAACGTGCCGTTCACAGACACCACAATAACACAGTATCTTTCATCAGGCATTAATACATACGTTCAGTTCACGTTCACCAAAATGATGAATGATTTCATGAACTTTCGTTCAATGAACGCGTTCAGGTATAACACTGGCTGCAAGCTCAGTAAAACTGGAAAGAATCAATAGGGCACTTCAACCCAGAAGTCACACCGGACAATCCCAGACCCCTGTAAGGACAGAATGAGAAGAATCTAAGACTAACAGTGGAGTTACTCTGTGTTCTCACCGCCTAGTTGCATGACTCATGAACAGAGGAAGGGATGCCTCTCCTGACTCACCAGCCTGGGTAGAGAGAGTGTCTAAGCAACATCAAGAGTGCTCATCCCCTCCGTTCCCTACCGTAGGCGGCGGTTCTATGCAAGCCCTTTGCTTGAGCGCATCATTTCCTCTCAGGTCAATCCCAACCCCGTCTTTGAGTGTCAGCTTCCTGTGCCCAGCGCCGCGGATCCAAAGGGTACTTTGGTGAAACTCACGGACTCACCGCCATGCCTCCTCCCACACACACACTGGCTGCCTGAGCTACTCACTGAGATTGAGAACACACACACACATACACAGGAAACCCAACGCCTTCTGAGATGATAGCGCTTCTGCTAAAACTGGCCCATCTGTAGTTCTCGATTAAAATAAGCTGTAGCCACAGTTTTGTCCACAGAGCTCTGTGGACAAAACTGTGGCTACAGCTTATTTTAAACTGAGAACTATCTGGTGTGAATGACAAACTGCGATGTCTTTGTTTTCACACCAGTTGTGTCTTGAAATTACTGTGTGGAAGGAGAGAATTTGCTGCATATACCTATGGCCCTCGCTACAAATAGAGAATATTACCTCAAGTGGTTATGTATACATCAGTGGAGGGTGGAAATCAAATGCCTCACATAACAGTGCATTGAGATACTGGGTGTCTCATAATTGTGTAAATCCAGACGTTTGATTCTGTCACTGCTTTTCTGTCACAAATAACTTGGTGGCATGCGATACAGGTCAGTGCTATATCTTTTGTTGCAAGACCTATTTAAGTGTCCTATTTAATATTTACTATCTGTCAAACAGTGTTTATAATTCTGGGATTGTCCTCGAGTGGTTAACATCCTATCTCTGTGATCAGTTTGTAAGTTTGTGTCCTTCTTCCATCTGTTTTCTTGTGGTGTGCCACAAGCCTCCATTTAAATCCACCCTGGTTCTTTATTTGTTTCTCCTAGGCCCTATAGGTTACTTCACAAACACCACATCATCATAAGGTATTAAGCCAAACAAGTTGTGACTTGCATGACTGCTTCGCTGTTTCAATTATTATTTGAATTGTAGCAATTTCATTCTTTTTTCATCTTGATTTTGTCATAATTTCAGACCATCAGTAGGTACTGATTTCAAAGTGCCTATTGAACATATACTGTACTTTCATGTCATCCCACTGTGAACCTGTGGCTTATCATATCACAAGACAAAACACACAAACACACACAAAGCACATGTTGCTCTCTGCGCTTACATCTTGTTGGCCCACAAACTTAAGGGTTGAATCTGACATGACCTCCAATGAAATGATCCTAAATGTAATGTTACCTTAACCTACTACACCACCACACTGCTCACTGTACCTGCAGCTTGTTGACCATCTCCTCGAAAAGTTTTCTGGCCTCTGGGCTGTTGGGGTCCTCAAAGTAATCTTCAATGCCGATCTGCACCACGATGGACTTCAGATTACGACACACACCTGTCAGAAAGAAGAAACACACACACACACACGCACACACACACACACACACACACACACACACACACACACACACACACACACACACACACACACACACACACACACACACACACACACACACACACACACACACACACACACACACACACACACACACACACACACACCTGTCAGAAAGGCATGACATTCACAGAAGAGAAGCAGAATCCAGTTTCAGTCCAGGACCTCAATGGG
>NC_137918.1:23372744-23382744 GCF_963457725.1 Sprattus sprattus | reverse complement strand
TGCAGGCGGGCGGGTGGGCGGGCTCACTAACCACATGCCACCATGTCCAACCTGTGAGGTGCTCAGAGAAAAGTACTAATAAACCTCATGGAGACAAGTGGCTTGCTGAGCCTTCAAAGTGGTAATGAGGCAGAGCGAGAGAGAGAGAAGGAGAGAGAAGGAGAGAGAGGGAGAGAGAGAGAGAGGGAGGGAGAGAGAGAGAGATGGAGGGAGAGAGAGAGAGAGAGAGAGGGAGAGAGAGAGAGAGAGAGAGGGAGAGAGAGAGAGAGAGAGAGAGAGAGTGTGAAAGCCAGCAGCCCCAGCTCATGCTGTGTATACTCTGCTGTGTTCCCCCTACACCCCTCCTCTAAGACAGACACCTGCTGTAAGTAGCACATTTATACCACACACAGGTACACACACACACACACACACACACACACACACACACACACCTTCATCTCCTCCTCCCCCTCCCTCTCACAGGAGACAGCTACAGAGACAGGTAGAGAGAGAGAGAGAGAGAGAGAGAGAGAGAGAGAGAGAGAGAGAGAGAGAGAGACATTGAAGGAGAAGGGGAACCGAAGCCATGCTGTGACAGGTGGTGCTTAATAACGAATGATATATGTGCTATAAGGGCTAGAGTGCACTCTGCAGGACTGTTCTCTCCGTTTCTCTCATCACTAACAGACACGCCCACTGGTCTACCTGCCTGAGTCTAGAACAGCTGCTCTATCATCACACCCCTGATCTACCTGCCTGGGTCTAAAACACCTGCTCTATCATCACACCTCTAACAGACACGCCCCCCTGATCTACCTGCCTGAGTCTAGAACACCTGCTCCATCATCTCTAACAGACACGCCCACTGATCTACCTGCCTAAGTCTAGAACACCTGCTCCATCATCTCTAACAGACACGCCCACTGATCTACCTGCCTAAGTCTAGAACACCTGCTCCATCATCTCATCTCTAACAGACACGCCCCCCTGATCTACCTGCCTGAGTCTAGAACACCTGCTCCATCATCTCATCTCTAACAGACACGCCCCCCTGATCTACCTGCCTGAGTCTAGAACACCTGCTCCATCATCTCATCTCTAACAGACACGCCCCCCTGATCTACCTGCCTGAGTCTAGAACACCTGCTCCATCATCTCATCTGTAACAGACACGCCCCCTTGATGTACCTGCCTGAGTCTAGAACACCTGCTCCATCATCTCATCTCTAACAGACACGCCCCCCTGATCCACCTGCCTGAGTCTAGAACACCTGCTGCATCATCTCTAACAGACACGCCCCCCTGATCCACCTGCCTGAGTCTAGAACACCTGTTCCATCATCTCATCTCTAACAGACACGCCCCCCTGGTCTACCTGCCTGAGTCTAGAACACCTGCTGCATCATCTCATCTCTAACAGACACGCCCCCCTGATCTACCTGCCTGAGTCTAAAACACCTGCTCCATCATCTCTAACAGACACGCCCCCCTGATCTACCTGCCTGAGTCTAGAACACCTGCTCCATCATCTCTAACAGACACGCCCCCCTGATCCACCTGCCTGAGTCTAGAACACCTGCTGCATCATCTCTAACAGACACGCCCCCCTGATCTACCTGCCTGAGTCTAGAACACCTGCTCCATCATCTCTAACAGACACGCCCCCCTGGTCTATCTGCCTGAGTCTAGAACACCTGTTCCATCATCACACCTCTAACAGACACGCCCCCCTGATCTACCTGCCTGAGTCTAGAACACCTGCTCCATCATCTCTAACAGACACGCCCCCCTGGTCTATCTGCCTGAGTCTAGAACACCTGCTCCATCATCTCTAACAGACACGCCCCCTTGATCTACCTGCCTGAGTCTAGAACACCTGCTCCATCATCACAACTCTAACAGACACGCCCACTGGTCTACCTGCCTGAGTCTAGAACACCTGCTCCATCATCTCATCTCTAACAGACACGCCCCCTTGATCTACCTGCCTGAGTCTAGAACACCTACTCTATCATCTCATCTCTAACAGACACGCCCCCTTGATCTACCTGCCTGAGTCTAGAACACCTGCTCCATCATCTCATCTCTAACAGACACGCCCCCTTGATCTACCTGCCTGAGTCTAGAACACCTACTCTATCATCTCATCTCTAACAGACACGCCCCCTTGATCTACCTGCCTGAGTCTAGAACACCTGCTCCATCATCTCTAACAGACACGCCCACTGATCTACCTGCCTGAGTCTAGAACACCTGCTCCATCATCTCATCTCTAACAGACACGCCCCCTTGATCTACCTGCCTGAGGCTAGAACACCTACTCTATCATCACATCTGACTACACCTGTCTGATGCCAGAAATAACCACAAATGTATAAGTATTCGACTGAACTACCTCATAAACACTATAAGTGATATTGCATGATTACATGTGTGCACATAATTGAGTTATGTGTCTTCCTACAGCTCAACTTGTACAGTAAGTTCCTAACAACACAGCGATCATGTTTCTTTACCTTATCTAAACTAGCTACAGTGTGTGAGTAAATGTAAAGCTGGATGAGTAAATCTAAGTGAAAAATATAAGGCAGACACAGAGTGACATGACCTCATGGACATCCCATGGTACTCGGGCACTTACTAAACCACACACTTCTGTCTCCTTTAAAGCTATGCTACCAGAGGGAATCATCTGAAAAAACAAAAAGCTCCTATTTTTGATGTTATCCTCTGTGGCTAGCATGGGTTCAGGTTAGTGAGTCTACCGTGTGCTCTTGAGGTACTCTTCTTTCGTCTCCTTCTTTCCCCTCTGCCTGGGTTTCAGGTTCTGGAGGATGAGTGAGTGGGTCTGCGTGCACCACTGCGACAGTGTGGACAAGAACTGGGACACAGAAAAAGAGGGAAGGAGAGAAAGAGAGAGAGAGAGAGAGAGAGAGAGAGAGAGAGAGAGAGAGAGAGAGAGAGAGAGAGAATGAGAGGGAAACAGACACAAGGACAAAGGGATTAGCAGAGAAGGGAGAAAATAGACATTAAAACGTTCAAAGACAAATTATATTGTTTTGTGAGGTTACATAGTGCTTTTGTAGACACACAAAGTACTTCATAAGTACTAATAATAGATGACTTCTTCAGTCAACAAATCTACCTCAGTAAAGATACATGTAGCACATTATCACCTCTGATCAGCAATATAATATATAAGAACAGCAAAATAGCACCTTATATTACAGCATCATTTACATTTACACTGTTAGATTGGCATGCTTTTGCAGAGAAAATCTGACATGACTCACAACAATGTGTGAAAATCTGTCTGCATCTAAGCCAGAACACTCGCTGTCTTTCAGCCCATTTGGTAGATGTCTGCATGGTGGCGTAATACACCGGTCAGAACCAGAAACATCCATGAAGAGGCCACAGTAATGAGTCATTCAGAACTGGCCCAGGTAACAGAGCTTCTACAGTAGTGATGGAAGTGACATACCCGTGGTAAGTGACACTTATTTCTGGGGGGGCCGGCTCTGGCCACTCATTTATCTGGGGTGGCACTTGATTGTCAAAAACGACTATTTTAAAACGTACACACTGCATCACTCAGAGCAGCAGTTTTCTAACGGCTCATCTAGCCATAAACAATTTATTGATTGAACCTTCTTATGAACACTAATGATGTCATATTGATAATCCCATGCTGGGATGTTGCCATGCTGTGAGGTTTGGGCCACATGGCTACGCCCCTGACTAACAGAGCTACCACTACAGAACCAGTAGTGATGGAAGTGACATAGCAGTGTAACTGGTAATTGCCACTGCACATTTTTGTTTTCCCTACCCCCTTCTCTCCCCTCCTACTGGCCTGAGCTACCTAAGACAAAGAATACCACCAACATTGTTGTGTGGCAATAAAGTTGTCTCTTATCTTATCTTATCTTATCTTGGTGATGACAGCAGAACAGAATGGCCCTGTCCCAGTTGTCTTCCCTTCACCCTACCCCTTCATCCGAACGCACAAACGAAGTGCTAGGGTGAAGTGGCAGTATTGGGACGCAGCAAATGAGTCCAGATGGCTCTGGGAGTGTGGACAGCGCTGGACACTGCCCACACATCAGTGGGTACCGAGAGACAGAGAGTGTGTGTGTGTGTGTGTGTGTGTGTGTGTGTGTGTGTGTGTGTGTGTGTGTGTGTGTGTGTGTGTGTGTGTGTGTGTGTTTGTGTGTGTGTGTGTGTTTGTGTGCGTGCGTTCTCCAGCAGGACGCGATCAGTGTTTACCCAGTACTTATGTGTACCTTGGAGGAGATGCGTGCGTTCTCCAGCAGGACGCGAGTCCAGACGGCGGGGTGTCGCGCCACAAACTTCCAGTCGCGGCACACCTCAGCGGCGCGCAACAGCGTCTTGGTGTCCAGGTAGGTGAAGATGCAGAAGAGGGCCGCCCTCATCTTGAGCACCTCGGGGCTGATCACCTCGTTCGACCTTGAGGGGCTCTTCTCGTGGCGACAGGGCCTGTACCCCCCCTCAGAGCGACCTTCACAGGGAGGAGAGGAACGAGAAAGGGGAGGTGACACACGGAAAATGCAAGTCCAAGGTAGGGTAGCTACTTTCTGGTTGGGGTTCACATAATATGATACTGACAACACCAGAAGCCTTTGGATACAATGCTTTCAGGATTATTTGTCCAGAAACATACACAGGACATAGCACGAGTAGCTCTCAGGGATGAGCTGGGGTTTAGGCTCTGTTAAGCGCCTAGAGGCAATTGTATTGTTATGGCGCTATACAAATAAAATGGAATTGAATAGAATTGAATTTAATCTGGTTGTAGTTCCCCAAAATATCCACAAGGGGGCACCAGAGTAAAGCTTGAGACACAGTGCCTATTGCTCATCCCTCCTAAATACAACATGTCAGCCAAACGCTGATGCCAAGATATCTCTCCAGCACAGCACTGTAAGTAGAAAGGAACAAGAACAGAACAGGATGAGTCACATGTGTCAGTGCTTCAGATCTGGGCAGAGTGGCGCGTGAAGCAACAGGCTTTTTGAAGGCACCACCACGCCTACACTCACAGATTTTCACAGGCAGCACACAGCCAACTGCTGCGGCATAAACAAAAAATCCTTCAGATCACGCCATAGTGAGGGACGTGTGTCATCATCGCACAAAACTACAGTAACAAAGTGTTGCAGCCAGATTTTTGTCAGGCTTTCCTCTTCAATAGAGCATGGGGATGCAAGCCCCTTCTCAGCGTGGGGGGAAGGCCACTCCTCCTCCTCCTCCTCCAATCATAATACACCTGCCTGCTCACAGTGCCATCAGTGCAAAAGATCTGAGCAGCAACCATGAAAAGGGCTGGTGTTTATTGGCCTGTGCTGGGAGAGATGCAGTCATCAGCTGGTTCCCATCATAAAGGGACTCCCAGAGGGCTTAGAGGACTGGGGAAGCTTCAACAGCAAGGAATCACAATCTGCCATAGCTTTATAAGGAGAGAGAGAGAGAGAGAGAGACAGAGGGAGAGTGAGAGGAAGAGAGAGAGGAAGGGAGAGGAAGAAGGAGAGAAAGAGGGAGAGAGAGAGGAAGGGAGAGGGAGAGAAAGAGGGAGAGACAATGAGAGAGAGAGGGAGAGAGAAGGAGAGAGAGGAAGAGAGAGAGAGAGAGGGAGAGACAGTGAGAGAGAGAGGGAGAGAGAGAGAGAGAGAGGGAGAGACAGTGAGAGAGAGAGGGATATATATATATATATAGAGAGAGAGAGAGCACAGCTATCTGCTAGGCGCTTCATCTGTAGCACGTAGCATGTAGCACCTCAGCACCTCGATCCATCACCGCGGCTGCACACCGATGGAAATGCAAACTCAGGAACGTGCACGATGGAGACAATCCCCAGAGAATCAGGGACAAAATGTCAGGAGATGGAAAAAGGCTGGTGTTGACTTAAAGGTCAGTGTAAACAAGAGACAAGTGAAGGAGACACACACACACACACACACACACACACAAGACAAGTGAAGGAGATGGAGATGATAATAAAACATATGGATAAAGTCGGGGGGAGGGTGGGATGGGGTAAGGGAGGAGGGGGGTTTATTCTGGCCTCATGAGGCCTCCCTGTGGAGGGAGGGAGAGCGTGGGAAGAGGGCATGTTCGTGCCAAACACCCCCACAGGCAAGGACATGTACTGTCACACACACACACACACACACACACACACACACACACACACACACACACACACACACACACACACACAAACAAACACACACAAAACACAAGTTGCTTATGCTAGTGAGGCATGTATTACACACAAAACCATTTATACGCAACATACACATACTACATACAAAGGACCTCGGTCTACAGGCACACAGTGTCCCCATACGCATTGGGGCCCAGAATGTGTGTGTGTGTGTGAGTGTGTCACGCACGCATATGATGCATCTCCAGCAATGAAAGCGAAGCAGACGGCTCCTTACTCATCCTGCCTGCCTGGCTGATCTGGAGTCAGGCGGAGGGTGGCCTGGTCATAACTCAGCGCACTCTGACACTGCTCTCTGGCCAGCACCGCCAGCTGGTCCTGTCCTGACCCAGTTTCAGTGCGGCGGGCTGGGCAGTGGGCCTGAATGAGGGCTAGAGCTGAGCAGACATGGAGCCTGGAGACGGGTGGAGTGTGTGGGTAGATCACGTGTCACTTGCTACCTACATTTACTGGGAGTGCTGATGTCCTAATAAAACGGTTCATAGAGGAGGCACTGTGGCGTAACCAGTAGCCCCGACCACGTTCGGGCTTGATGCCCATGGAGGACACAGGTTCGATTCCGGCCTGATGTTTTTCTCCCGTCCATTTCCCACCTCTTCTCATGTCCTGTCCCACTCTTCACTTCAACTATCAATTAAAGGCCAAAAAGCCCAAAAATAAATCTTTAAGAAAAGAAACGTTCATAGGAGACTATGATAAATTGTGAGTTTGTTGCTCTTATCTGTACGATGGTGAGTCAGATGTTTTTGTTTTGATGTACCAGTTGAGCATTTTAATTGTGGATGAATTTATTGGTCATGGTCGTGTCCAGGGAACACCCCACTTCTTTGTGGACTGCCTTTACAAAGATCCTGTGTCATCACCTGTTTTCTGACTGTGCTGTGTATATGACCAAATGTGTACATACAGTAAGTTCTGGATACAAGCAACAGAGAGAGTATAGGATCTCTCACATACATTATACAGATACATATAAACACACACACACACAGCACCAGTGTGTGTAGACGGGTGTGTAGACGTGTGTGTAGACGGGTTCGTACCCAGGCAGTATACAGATACACATAAACACACACACAGCACCAGTGTGTGTAGACGGGTGTGTAGACGTGTGTGTAGACGGGTTCGTACCCAGGCGGTATACAGATATATATGAACACACACACAGCACCAGTGTGTGTAGACGGGTGTGTAGACGGGTTCGTACCCAGGCGGTATGCAGATATATATGAACACACACACAGCACCAGTGTGTGTAGACGGGTGTGTACCCAGGCGGTATGTAGATCTACAGGGCAGTCTGTGGGGACGCGGTGCTCCTGCTTTCACTTTCACTTCACTTTCACTTACCCAGGCGGTATGCAGATCTACAGGGCTGCTGGCAGTCCGTGGGGACGCGGTGCTCCTGCTCCCAAATCTCGGCCTCGGACTCGGTGGTGCGGGAGCCCACATCGGACACGTCTCCCTCCTCGCCCTCCGTGCTGTTACGGTAAGGACGCCGCTGCCAGTTCTGGATAGCCTGTGAGGGATTTACATTACATTTACATTTACATTACATTTCGTCATTTAGCAGACGCTTTTATCCAAAGCGACTTACAAGGATGTACACATTTTACACTGATGGCACACTGCACATCAGGAGCAATTAGGGGTTCAGTGTCTTGCTCAAGGACGCTTCGACAGGGAATCGAACTAGCAACCTTCTGATTACTAAACGACTTCTCTACCTGCTGTACCTGCTGATATGAGTCAGAAGGAATGTCAGATAATACATTTCATTAGTTTGAGGGTTAGTAACACACACACAATATAATACGATGTCAAAAAAGGGGTTTTACCTAGAAAATGGGTGGGTCATTAGATTCACTTTAGAGCTTTCTGATTGGGTGGAGTCAGGTTAGAAGTTAGGATTGGATTGGTTACAGGGTCGGCCATTCAGGGCTGAAGTGGGAGTGTCAGGTTAAGTTTTAAATGTCTTGGAGCGAAGGTATGCGGGCAGATGTAATTTCCGTTATTCATCTCTTCACTATGGATTCATTGACTGAAGTAAATCTGTTTGAACAACACGTCCTTTGTCTGAGCTTCTGATTGTGAAAATAGTTTTAATACTTAGAATTGGCCACTACACCCCTTAATATAAGTGTATAAAACTCACTATCTCACAAGGGATAGGCAGATTATCTTGAGGTGAAGCTCTGGGCGAGTGGGACATCAAGCTCTGTCTCACAATGATGGCCATCATTATAAAAGATTAAACCTGGATCATGACTGACAAATCCAAGACTGAGTTTCCAATATACGGTATAAAACTATATGCTATCACCTGCTTCCGGAGTCCCCAGCTACGCGAGGCGCCCGCTCGATCATAGCCGCCTCCACCGCCGCCGCCGCCACCCTCGCCCAGCCGGCACTGCACATGGTAGTACTGGGCCTCCAGACACTCGTCCATGGGGTGCATCTCCACACTGTCGCCGCTGTCGTAGCCAACGCCCGAGCCCTGTGACACCGACTTCACACGGCCTGGCACCCTGTCAGAGAGAGGGGGGGAGAAAGCAGACCTGTCATTAACACACACACACACATCCACACTCACACTTAAGCAGGCGAGGGTCACACACAGACCTGTCATGAACACACACACACATGCACCCTGACACATAAGCAGGCTAGGATCACACACAGACCTGTCATGAACACACACACACACACATGCACCCTCACACTAAAGCAGGCTTGGGTCACACCCAGTGGCTGGGGTGTCGGCGACAGTGAATATTCAGCAGCCTCAGCATGGGTGACACTTTAAAGAGGTGACAGAACAGCAGAGTGAATGAGACAGGCGGGCCTATGCTACCAGGAGAAGCTAGCCACATGTTCATAGCATTGGCTGTGAAAGACCTCAGTCTTCTCAGAACAGAGAACTCTTTTTCTTCTTTCAACACTCTCCATTTCAAACCATTAAACAGCCTATTCAACCACGCTACGCTGTGCACTGGGTCAAACAGGTGTTCCCACAGTGGTGAGGCTAGAATGAGTCACTTGGGTTGATGTTTACACTGGGATGACCCTGTCAGACAGTTGGGACTTTCACAGTGCATTGTGGGAAAGGAATGTTCTTCTCCGGGGCGCTTACGAGAAACAAACTTTTCCACCAGGGAGCCTGACAGCCAGTCAGGGGTTGTAGCTGGAAAAGGCTCTAAAGAAAGAGCTCCTGCTTAGCAGACCAGTTTAAGCCCTCATATCAATGGAGTGCAATAACATACATTTTTATCCTATTAAAACATGATCATACATGTTTTAAACATTTACCCAGTGGAAACTACTGTATCAACCACCATGCTTTATGTATATAGATACCATACGTTTCTCACTCAGAGACACACACACACACACTTGTGTCTTCTGTTAGCCCTGCTAGGCTGACTAGCCTTCCCTACACCCCTGCCTGGATGATGAGCTCATAGAGCAGCACAGGTCCTCCTTGAGGAGCCTTAGCACCTCCTTTCCTCTCCTCTCCTCTCCTCTGCTCTCTTCTCCTCTCCTTTCCTCTCACTCCTGCAGGCACAGCTGTGTGAGGTGTGAGAGGAGAGCGGCACAGATCCTCCTGGCGGAGCCTTAGCACCTCCTCTCCTCACCTCTCACTCCTCTCCTCTCACTCCTCTCCTCTTACTCGTCTCCTCTCCTCTCCTCTCCTCCTTCCTTCGTCTCCTCTCCTCTGCTCTCTTCTCCTCTCCTTTCCTCTCCGCTCCTGCAGGCACAGCTGTGTGAGGT
>NC_137918.1:23352744-23362744 GCF_963457725.1 Sprattus sprattus | reverse complement strand
ATGCATGAGTAACCCAGACAGCCACTGAGAAGGAGAGCACAAATTAATTCAGACCCCCTAGGAATGAAATTAATAAATGACTGCAAATAACCCGTCCTTGCCCAAGAGTATGTGGGAGGTGTTAAATTGGTAGTGGGTTTCCACTCTATAGGAATCCAACTAACACAACCCCACCATACTCCACCCCACCCCACCCCACCCAAACCCCACCCAAACACCACCCCACGCCACCCCACCCCACTCCACCCCACCCCACCCCACCCAAACCCCACCCAAACACCACCCCACGCCACCCCACCCCACCCCACGCCACCCCACCCCACCCAACCCAAACCCCACCCAAACACCACCCCACGCCACCCCACCCCACCCCACGCCACCCCACCCCATCCTCCATCTGACCCCACCCCACCCAAACCTCACCCAAACACCACCCCACCCTACCCCATCCTCCATCTCACCTGTCGGCCGTTGCCCTTTGACTCCTGCACGCTGCAGCGTCCCAGGCTGCCATTGGGTGTGGTGCCGCAGCTGCTGATGATCTGGAGCTGTTTCTCCGCACGGTCAGCCCGGTCCAGGAGCTCCTCGATGAACTGCTGCAGCCGAACCTTAGCGTTGGCCTCCCGCGCCGCCGTCTCCTGGAGGAACTGGTCGATCTGAGCCACCTCTCTGTAGGGGAGGCACACGCAGACACACACACACACACACACACACACACACATTAGGGAGGTTAGGTGACGATCTGAGCCACCTCTCTGTAGGGGACGCAGAGACGCAGGTTAGGAGTCGAGACACAGAAGCCAGTGGTGTAGTCCAGGGTATACACACTTATTTTTCTGTCAACATTGTGTATACCCACTTCTCAAAACAGGGCGTTTATCCTGTGCTGTATGGGCTGCTTAAACAAATTAAGAGTATATCCACTTCTCCAGGGACCACTAAAGCATATACCTACTGAAGCTATTACAACTCCACAATACCTATGTGACATTTCGTACAATGCCAGTATGCCTACTCCATCAAAAGAAACTGAATTCTTAAGAGCACATATAAACTCCAGAGGATAATCTGGGATGCATGGCTGCATCATATGTCACTTAAAGAGCTGATGTACAATACATTTTTTCAACTCATCTAAGTCTCACTCACTTAATACATACTCTTACAAAAACAGTCAGGCTGAAAGACATTCATCTAAAATAATACTTTCAATTATCAAGTGATTGCACACATACACTAACATCTTTTTAATCTCATATAGAAACACACATGTTCTCAAATACACGCACACACACACCCATATGCTAATACAAAACTACAAACACACGCACACACACACCCATATGCTAATACAAAACTACAAACAAAAAGAGACTGAATCTGCTTAGTCTTCTGCTCCCTCCTTTTCTCTCTCCCTTTCTCTCTCCCTCGTCTTCCTCCCTTTCTCTCTCCCTCGTCTCTCTCCCTTTCTCTCTCCCTTTCTCTCTCCCTTTCTCTCTCCCTTTCTCTCTCCCTCTCTCTCTCCCTCGTCTCTCCAGCACTTGCATTCTGTAATTCCCTGAAGGATACTGGCAGCCACTGAAAATGGCTTTGCCTGTGTTATCTTTGTGTACTAGACGTTTCTCTCCTTATAAACAGTGGCCATCGCTCCAGTCAACACATCAACACATCAGTTTAAACATCTGCACATAGACATACAACAGAAAGTACACCCAGCTGAATATGTTTGTATAGCGACACACAGATAACACAGTCACACATACACACACACACACACACACACACACACACACTCAGATGCAGCTTGAAGGTCATCTATTCATACTCAAATTCTGACTCAGCTGCTTCACATAGCAACCACGGGTTTAATGGAGATCCTCTCTCGACATGGGACACGGTTTGTCCATTTGAAAATGAAGTCTTTCCTGTCTTCAGGGCAAAGCCATCCTTGCTTAGCGATAGCAATTAGGCCTGGCATTTCATTAAAGCAGCTAAATGAAAGAGCGTTTGGTATCAAAGCATCTTGTAAATAATTCCTACTGGGATCTGAAAACATGTAAACACCGCCCCCTGAAGAGCATGGTTTGGGCATATTCTTTATAAGGCTATCTTTCTGTTTGCAAACTGAGGGGTACATGGCATCTTACATCTCTACATTCACACTACCAAGACCTAAAATGGCCACCAGTATTAGAGCTCTGTTTTGATAAACAAATGGCATAGGTGGATACTGATTGAGCACATAGCCCCTGACCAAATGAAAAGCCTCAACAGAGAAACTGTCTTGGATCACGGGGAAGAGTGATTTAAACAATTCTCATGAGAACTGATGCTGTTGTGCCTGTGTGTTTGGTATTCACAACACAGACGGGCTACTGCTTAGAGCTGGAGAGATCAGAGCCCAGTCCTGCCACCTTATTGCACCTTCAGGCTGTATGTGTGTATGGGCGTGAGTGAACGTGCTGCTGCTGTAGTAAATGTGGCATCCGATGAGGTTCAGTCCGCTAACACCAGTACCAGGCAGGGTTTGCCACATCCAGCCAAACGCAACAATTAAGCTAAGGAGCTAAGCTAAGGTGTCTAGGGTAAAGAACAGAGAGAGAGAGAGAGAGAGAGAGAGAGAGAGAGAGAGCAGAAGGCATGGATTTAGGCCTAGCTTTGCTTGACAACACTAAGAAATAATCTGGGCTCTTATCCCACACTTGGTGGAGTGAGCAATTGAAATATATCCTGCTAGCTTTAGCACATTTGCATCTGAAAGGATTTATATGCCTGTCGTAATTCAATAGCACAAGAACTAACACTGTAGAAATCGAACTAACTGTTTATGAGCACTAAATGTTGAAAGACTACCTAATGCCTCTGTCAAACCCTGCACGGCAGATAGCTCAGAAACCTGGTCATAGAAAACTACTGTTCAATGCATTTTAAAACTGTTTTCATACCACTGAAATAGTTGTTGGCCGACATTCGTAAAGGATCTTAAGTGTGCTTACTTAAAATCAAGACAGTCTATATTAAAGCCTATCTTTAATATAGACTAGAGACACAAATGGTACCTTTCGAGTCTAGTACAAAAGAAGCACATCCAGTTTGTAGGTAACATCTGTAGAGAAGGTGTGTCCTTGGATAGGTTCAGTAAGCCTGAGGAACGGGGAGTGACCCATCCACTTTGCTTTAACCAAGATGCTATGAAGTTCTATACCCAGGAAGCACCCGTGCTATAAGGACATAGACTCTGTGTGCTGTATGCTTATTTGGTTAAACGAATATCCATAATGAAAAGTGAGCCAGGTTGTAGTTGTTCAGTACAGGCTACTGACGTCCGAGCGACTCCCGGACACATTCGGTCCGGCTCAAGGGCACCTCATTTCACCCAGCCCTGAGTTAATGCATCAGCCACTGAGTTAATGAGCCAATCAGAGCTCAGGAGCAGTGGGCCAGGAAGGAGTGGACACTCCCTACAAGCAACAACCGGCCAAGGGACAACACAGCCACACTCAGGCATTTAAACACCAGCCAAGGGACAACACAGCCACATTTTAACCGCATTTAAACCCCTCATCATGGATCTTTTGACAGTGCACTGTCCTGTCACAATGGATTTGGCTAACTCCCTCTTTTCCTTTCTCCTGAAAGTGAAAGTCCTCTCTATGGCAGAGGTGGTGTAGACACACACACTCTGAAATGAACCTCTGCATTTAACCCATCCAGGGAAGTGACACACACACACACACAGTGAAGTGAAGTAACACTAACCCGGAGCAGTGGGCTGCCATTGGCGGCACCCGGGAAGCAGTGATAGGGGTTAGGTGCCTTGCTCAAGGGCACGTCAGCCGTGGATGTGGGCATGGGAGAGCAGTGGTCTACCACTTCCCCCGCCCACATTTTTCCTACTGGTCGGGGATCGAACCGGCCACCCTTCGGTTTCCGGCCTGAAACCCTAACCAGTAGGCCACGGCTGGTGACTATAGATCGACATGGACTACATGCACATACAGATACACGCCAGAGTTGATTCTTCTTTTGAGACCATCAGCCGGTATTTATTTCTAGAAAAGAAGCCATTTTGCATATCCGCCACAGGTCTGGAGCAGGTACAGGCGGCCTTCAAATGCACCGAGCTGGTCCCTCATCTCTGTTCTGGGAAGGTGGCTAGTTAGTGCATGGCAGGATAGACCATACATCTGTGCCAGTGTGTACCATAGGAGAGGAACCATGTCTCAATTACTCCACCATACATCTGTGCCAGTGTGTACCATAGGAGAGGAACAATGTCTCAATTACTCCACCATACATCTGTACCAGTGTGTACCATAGGATAGGAACAATGTCTCAATCTCCACCATACATCTGTACCAGTGTGTACCATAGGATAGGAATAATGTCTCAATCTCCACGGTTACAGGCGTCCCCTCAGAGGCTGAGCAGAGGGCGGCTACAGAGCAGGGGCACTCTTATTATGATAATCTGATTATATGAATCATTTCACCCTGTTAACGCTGAGGAGCTTAAAGACGAGCATCATCTGCTGACACACTCTACAGCAGCCTGACCATGACACAGCAGATTTCTACACCATGACACAGCAGACAGCCTAACCATGACACAGCAGACAGCCTAACCATGATACAGCAGACAGCCTAACCATGACACAGCAGACAGCCTGACCATGACACAGCAGACAGCCTGACCATGACACAGCAGAGACATCCTGACCATGACACAGCAGACAGCTTGACCATGACACAGCAGACATCCTGACCATGACACAGCAGACAGCCTGACCATGACACAGCAGACAGCCTGACCATGACACAGCAGACATCCTGACCATGACACAGCAGACATCCTGACCATGACACAGCAGACAGCCTGACCATGACACAGCAGACAGCCTGACCATGACACAGCAGACAGCCTGACCATGACACAGCAGACAGCCTGACCATGACACAGCAGACAGCCTGACCATGACACAGCAGACATCCTGACCATGACACAGCAGACAGCCTGACCATGACACAGCAGACAGCCTGACCATGACACAGCAGACAGCCTGACCATGACACAGCAGACAGCCTGACCATGACACAGCAGACAGCCTGACCATGACACAGCAGACATCCAGCACAGGGGAGAGATCTGTAGGGGAGAAATGGAGACAGAAATGGGACGAGTTTTTAAGTAGTATCCAGAATAGTCAGTGGACTGTTGTAATGAACTCGTTTCCCGGTTTGTGAAGAAAAAGGCTGAAACTCCTTAAATGATTTAGGTGTGTTTGAGTATGACATGTATAAGTAATACACTTACACATACATTGACAAGCCCACAGCTTTTTGACAGATGTAATTGGCTTCGTTGGTGGGTGTAACTCTATCCTTGGGGAGCTGGTGGATGCTCATTAAAGAAAACAAGTCAAAAGTAGAAAAACTGGGACTTGAGTAATTAGAGTCAGGGGCATTCGTACGCAAGGATTTCACCAGATTTAGACGAAGAATTCCCATATTGGAATGTGAGTGAAGCCAAACTGCAGAAGCTCATTCAGTGTCTCCCACACCTTATGTATGCAAGGAGTGCCAACCCAGGGCAGAATAGTCAGTCATGCTCAACGAGTCCTCTAGGGACGGGAAGCACACAGACAAAAATAACTGTGTGGTTAAATAGTGGCAGTGTGAATGCACAAGCTAGCACACACACACTCACACACACACTCGCTCGCACACACAAACACACACACACACACACACACACACACACACACACACACACACACACACATACACCCACACACACTCACACACTCACACACACACATACATGCAGGTCAACAAGGCGTGGCTGTAGGTTCACACGATACAAATTTTGAGTCCTTGTGACAATGAATCAGGTCCAGGTGGCTGCAGTTATGGAAAAGATGATAAATACTCACTGACGTTGAAAGAGAGACCAAACACAAGAGAAGAGAGAGAAAAAGGGGAGATCTAGGGACAGAGAAGAATGAAGAGAGAGAGAGAAAAGGAGAGTTCTAGGGACAGAGAAGAATGAAGAGAGAGAGAGAAAAGGAGAGTTCTAGGGACAGAGAAGAATGAAGAGAGAGAGAGAAAAGGAGAGTTCTAGGGACAGAGAAGAATGAAGAGAGAGAGAGAAAAGGAGAGTTCTAGGGACAGAGAAGAATGAAGAGAGAGAGAGAAAAGGAGAGATCCAGGGACAGAGAAGAATGAAGAGAAGAGAGAGAAAAGGAGAGTTCTAGGGACAGAGAAGAATGAAGAGAGAGAGAGAAAAGGAGAGTTCTAGGGACAGAGAAGAATGAAGAGAGAGAGAGAAAAGGAGAGATCTAGGGACAGAGAAGAATGAAGAGAGAGAGAGAAAAGGAGAGATCTAGGGACAGAGAAGAATGAAGAGAGAGAGAGAAAAGGAGAGTTCTAGGGACAGAGAAGAATGAAGAGAGAGAGAGAAAAGGAGAGATCTAGGGACAGAGAAGAATGAAGAGAGAGAGAGAAAAGGAGAGTTCTAGGGACAGAGAAGAATGAAGAGAGAGAGAGAAAAGGAGAGATCTAGGGACAGAGAAGAATGAAGAGAGAGAGAGAAAAGGAGAGTTCTAGGGACAGAGAAGAATGAAGAGAAGAGAGAAAAGGAGAGATCCAGGGACAGGGAAAAGATAAAGGGGTATGGAGAAGATGAAGGAACGTGAGGGTGTGGGTTATCTCATTATGTACGTTTGTGCAAAGGGGGAATTCAAAGTAGTGCAGACAGAAAGCACACAAGCACCTCAGTGCCTTTATTGACAGACATACAGACAGACAGACACACACACACACACAGACACACACACACAGACACAGACACACACACACACACACACACACACACACACACAAGAGGCCCACTCAGTCCATCCCATCCACAGCATATAGGGCCACGTCTGAACAGCATGAATAAACCATGATCTTTAAATGTTAATCCAGGCCATTGAGAAAAATGCCCAATTCCTAATCGTGATTACCATGCCTCATTAAGTCAGGGAAGTGTTCAGCATTTATATTCATGAGGGCTTGTGTTTTATTTTATGGAGGCTTCGCTGGACAGTGGTGCATGAGGCTATTGATGAAGTAGCTGGCGTTAGTCTTTGCCAGGTGTGACTCTCACTGGAGTCTCCCCCACAAGACAAAAGCGAGCGGCAGACTTATTTCGCTTATTACGCAGACAAACGCAGACTTGAATACTCGCTTTAGCACGACACTCTTTTGATTCCCAACATCACGGCGCAAGATGGAGATAAAGGGAGACATAGAGGATGAAGGAGCAGTAAAACAACACAACCTCGGGGGGCACGGTGGCGCAAGCCGATAAAGCCCCCCACTTACGGGCTACATTGCCCGAGGGAAGTCTGGCCTGATGTCATTTCCCAATCCTCTCCCCACCTCTTCTCCACCTCGCTTCCTGTCATATCTTCAACTGTCCTATCCAAATAAAGCCATAAAAATCCCCCAAAAAAACACAAGCTCAGGTGGCGATGGAACAATCTGGTGGGAGACGTTCATGTTGGTAGACGTGTCAGACTGATGAGGAGCACAGAAGGAAGAGAAGGAAGAGGAGAAGATGAGAAAAGACACAGTTGCCTCCAGGTGATGCATTCATCTAGCCCATCTCAAAGCTTTCCCTCGCCACCTGATGTGCGTAACGGGCTTCTCAAAGCTGCCTCTAAATCCAGGACTCTCCGCAAATCAATCACGGCAAGTAAATATTTCAGTAGATGCCCGCCCTATGCTTCGCTGCAAACCCCTGAACGTCTCACAGGAAAGATCAATGCTGTATTTTTCAGGAGTACCAGATTGGGGGGGATTCACAAGCACAGGCACATACACGAGGCCTCCAAAAACTCCAGCACCATATAACGTGTCTTTTTCGGGGGAATCTCATGACCCCTGGTGAGAATGAAACAAACAGCTCCCTTTGAAGCCTGCGGCTGATCACTCTGTCTTAACCTTTAACCTTTCACAGCTAGACTATTGATAATAAGCCTGATGTGTCTGTCTTAACCTCGTCATAGCTAGACGTTTGATAATAAGCCTGATCACTCTGTCTTAACCACATCATAGCTAGACTATTGATAGTAAGCCTGATCACTCTGTCTTTACCTAATCATAGACTATTGAAATAGCCAGATGTGTCTGTCTTAACCACATCATAGCTAGACTATTGATAATAAGGCTGATGTGTCTGTCTTAACCTTATCATAGCTAGACTATTGATAATAAGTCTGATCACTTTGTCTTAACCACATCATAGTTAGACTATTGATAACGAGCCTGATGTGTCTGTCTTAACCTTGCCATAGTTAGACTATTGATAATAAACCTGATCACTCTGTCTCAACCACATCATAGTTAGACTATTGATAATAAGCCTGATCACTCTGTCTTAACCTTATGATAGCTAGACTATTGATAATAAGCCTGATCACTCTGTCTTAACCTTATGATAGCTAGACTATTGATAATAAGCCTGATCACTCTGTCTTAACCTTATGATAGCTAGACTATTGATAATAAGCCTGATCACTCTGTCATAGTTAGACTATTGATCATAAGCCTGGTGTGGAGGGGTTCCCATCCAGTAATCTCTCTCATGAACTTCTGCATTAGGTGAGACCGGAGCAGCAGAGGGCGATGCTTTCTGCCCGCTGGTGCCAAGCGCCTGGTGCCATGGCAACTTGTGTCCGGCCCGGTCGGAGACGGGGGAGCACAGAGGCGTGATGAGCGGTGAGGGCCGACAGCTGCTGATCCTCTGGGGGTGGAGATGGACACTGTGCTGAGGGCAGCGGTGTGTGGAGCTGGATCTACTGCTGAATTAACTCTGAAAGCCCTATTGTGTGCTCCCTGCCTGGAGTCCTCTCACTTCAAGGCCTCGCAAATCAAGCCCTGCCATCTCAACACTGGCACATCGACGCAGACAGGCAGGCGGGCGGGAAGGGGAGGGGGGGGAGTGGGGGGATAGCGAATGCTAACGAATAGTTGTGTGTACCCTCAGGCTCCTGCTAGCACAAGGGCTCTGAGCTGTCAAGGCCTCACTGTGGCTCATTCTTCACGTTATTGCAGCCAGTAAAACAGGGCGATTTACGACTTCACTTATTTATTAACGATCTACGACTTTAGAGTAAGTAGGTTCAAGGCTGTGTGATCATTTTAATACAGTGGTCACAAGGGGTGTTTTATATTTAGCACCGTGCTACAATAAAGAAACAAAGAAGTATCTTAGTATTCCGAGGTTTCTGTCTGCCGGTTCATTCTGTACGTTAGCATGGCTCACACACACACACACACACACACACACACACACCCCCACACACACACGTAAGCATGGCTCAAGCCTGATCCCCAGAGACACTGCTGCAAATGAGGGCAGCTCCCATCCAGGCAGAAGCGCTGTGCATTCTGGGACATGGCTCTCAGACCCTGGGCTTGTTTCCACGGCAGCAGTGATAGTCTCCTCCCACTCCACACTCCTCCTGCACAGTGTGTATCACGGCTGGTAAGACACCGTGAGAGAGAGAGAGAGAAAAGAGAGGGGTGGAAGGAGAGGCCAAGAGTGGCTAGGGTAACAGTGATACAGAATTAAATTTGCACTGGTAATCAGAGGAGCCCTTCTGACTGATCACAAGGCCAATCTGAGGTCTGAGGATCTGAGATCTACTCCTCCAGATCCCCCAGGTCTGAGATCTACTCCTCCAGATCAGATCACACAGGTCTGAGATCTACTCCTCCAGATCACACAGGTCTGAGATCTACTCCTCCAGATAGAGATCACACAGGTCTGAGATCTACTCCTCCAGATCAGATCACACAGGTCTGAGATCTACTCCTCCAGATCAGATCACACAGGTCTGAGATCTACTCCTCCAGATCAGATCACACAGGTCTGATATCTACTCCTCCAGATCAGATCACACAGGTCTGAGATCTACTCCTCCTGATCAGATCACACAGGTCTGAGATCT